>NC_088983.1:30770336-31101692 GCF_963932015.1 Anas acuta
TGGTCCTTATGGTTCCCTTCCAACCCAAACCATTCTATGTTTAACCCGAAGCTTAATAAAAAGCAGAGTGATTGGATTTATAATGACTTAAAGTTGTCATGAAAAATTAAACAGATGCTCAATATGGAAGAAGAAGGAAATGCAGTTATATCTTTTGATGTTGAACTGTTAATCGGGCTCCCGGGACACAGCAGAATTCATTTCTGGTTTATGTTTCAGAAGTCACCACAGTAACAGTAGCCAACGTTGGTGCCTCCGCAGACAATGTTTTCACCACATCTGTGGCAAATGCAGCTTCAATTTCAGGACATGTACTGGTGAGTCTGACCTTTGATTTGAGGGTCTTAGCGAAGTCCCACACGCTTTCTTAGTGTAAATGGAGAGCTCAGTTTGTGTACAAGATCAAAAATGTGTTTTCATTGCTGTGTACAGACATTAAGGCTCAAAACCGTCCACTGATATACATACAGCTTTTTCCTTATCACTTGGAGAATTTTTCTTTACCTTTCTATCCACATACACCCATTCTGTAATGGAACAACCCAGAACATGTAAGCTTTGAATTTGCTTGGCCTAAAGCTCAAAAACTAACCTAGTTATTGCCATATTGTTAGTGTCTTAGGGTAACTTTGAGAAGATTTGTGGGAATACTAAAATACATTGGTATTTTAACTCTATGATTTAAAATTCTTTTATTTCCTCCATAGTCTGGGAGAACAGCCCTCCAAATTGGGGACAGCTTGAATACTGAAAAAGCCACTCTCATAGTCGTTCACACAGACGGCAGCATAGTGGAAACCACGGGGCTGAAGGGACCATCAGCACCTCTCACACCAGGTATAAGGCAATCTGTTTTTGAAGTGTCATTCTCCCAGAGGGGTTGCATTTTAATTGTGTTGCTGGAAATAATAAAAAAAACAAACATCAGGCGTATTATGAAGGGGACTGTTGATCCTCTCTTAACATAATGTTTCTTGTGTTTCTTGAGAGTAGAAGAAGAATATTTACTCTTTGGTTTTGGTCTCATAAATGTATTTCATTTTCTTATACATTGCCCTAATCTTTGCCAAGTAAGCTTCTGGAAAGAGCTCACCCTGCTGCTGGGCTATTGCATTCATCCCACCCCAAATTCAGATTGATCATTCTGATATTGATAATACAAATATCAGTGTCCTAGTTCTGCACGTGGGTTCTTTTTAAAGGGTTCTTGCACATAGTTTTGTGTCCATTCACGCCTTTTGCTGATATTTAATTGTAATATAGATGGTGTCTTCATGGTTAAGGTTTTTGTTCACAGCTGCCTTGTCAGTTTCCTTTCTGCCCACAAGATGGCATGGCAAACCTTTGGCAGGCAGTCACATTTTACAGTCTTGCCCTTTGGGAACTGTAAGATCCGGACAGCTACAGGTTATGAGCTGAGCATTTAACACACCGTTAAGAGCTTGTTTCCTAACAAGCAGTTTGCTTTATTTTCTGCCATTTTCAGAATGTTACCTTCTGTGAGGAATTCTTGAGCTTGGCAGGGCAGACTCACAGCTCTAGCTTACATCGGGCATCTGTTCCAACCTGAATTTTTTGTTGTACACTGTGTTACTTGCAGCGGTTTGGAAAGGTGTAATCTGCTTGAACTGACCAAACGACACTGTTGGCCTCGCCAAATTCAGTGTGAAGGTATAGTCACTGTGCCTTTTGGTTGCTGTCACCTTTCTCTTCTTTTTTTCAAAGGACCGCAATCTCCTCCTACCCCTTTAACATCCGTCCAAGAGAAAACTGGAACCAAGTATAACTGGGACCCATCTGTGTATGACAACGAGCTCCCAGTGAGGTGCCGGAATATCAGTGGGATTCTGTATAAAAACAGACTTGGCTCAGGTAAAAATGACCTTGTGTGACGAAGTATGACACGATGGCTCCTTCTTCACTTCATGCACTTTTCTTTTAATCAGATTACCTTGAAGGACCAGTCATGAAGAAAATAAGGACATTTTCATAGCCAGCCTAGTCCCATGAGTATTCTCCCATGTTTTGCCCTTTTGTTTCCTTGCTCTTTCTTCAGAGGCTTTTTAACTTTTTTCTTCAATCCGTGAAGATGCAGCCTGCTGTGCAGTGAGTCTTCCTGATAGTCGCCTGACTCTTCTAATGTTCTTTTTGCGGACCTTTCAGAAGTAAAACAGTGTCTCTACAAAGCTCTGCAGAATCCCTGCTGCATTGGAAAGTAGAGAGCTTGTATCCTAATAAGACTCCTAAGTTGTCTTAGCCCCTTCTCTTCTCTTTTATCTCTGTGGGAAAGCTGAAGAAGCGATGGCAGAAATTGCCACAAGCCTGACTGCACTGCACAGCATTTGCTGCATGGAAAGACAGTTTTCATCATGACCAAAAGGATTACAAATTTAACTGAAAATTAAGGATGGGCTTATATTCATGGTGGTTATCCAAGAAGGACTTATCCTTCTTGTGGATGAGTAGGTTTTTTCTAGCCTGTTTCAATATTGGTGAAGCACAAAGTTGGAACTCACTAAACATGTGCGATCACTGTCACAGCCAGCATATTAAATGGGCACGGTTATCCTAGAGTGATGAGAAACAGCAGATGGGCATAGTTGGTAGTTACTGTAGATTAGCTGCTGTTTTGTCCAGCAATTTTGGTATTTGCTTCTTTAGGAAAACAGCGGAGTAATCCTTGACCTTTACTAACAATTATTTTCTTCTAATTTAATTCAGGAGGCCGTGGCAGGTGCATTAAGCAAGGGGACAACTGGTACAGCCCCACCGAATTTGAAGCTATGGCAGGACGAGCCAGCAGCAAAGACTGGAAGAGGAGCATCCGCTATGCTGGGAGACCGTTGCAGTGCCTTATTCATGTAAGGTTAAATTTCTTTCCTCCTTTCTGCTGGAAGGGGCAGGGAGATTCGGGACAGAGTCTGCCAGGCACAGCAGTCCAAGCTCTGCATGGTGCCTCTGCAGAGTTGTGTGTGATGGTGTTGTGGGGTGAGTCAGAAGCAACGTGTTGATTTGGTTGAGGGGAGACAGCCTTTTTTTTACTGTTTAGGGCACGTAGGGGGGAATGGTTCTGTCTCTCTGGGAGCTGCCTGGCTCTTCAAGCAAAGTACAGTCATGCTCTCACTGGTTTTGGTGACTGATACTGAATTTATAATCTTCCAATTTCAGGATGGGATTTTAAATCCTCACGCTGCCTCTTGTACTTGTGCTGCCTGCTGTGATGACATGACTCTGGTGAGTTGTAGGTTTTATATCCATTAGTTTAAAACCAATTCATCAATCAAGCTGCCACAGCCATCTGTGAGCAGGTCGTGAGTGGCCTAGAAACATTCACAAGTACTGTGGTCGCAGCAAGCTTTGTCCATGCTTCATACAGAAACGAGACAGGGAACTGCTAGTGCTGCTGCATTGCAGCCTCTGATGTTCATATCTGCCCCTCACTTTAACCAGGTGATAGTTGTTGCTGGTTTTCTCTCTTTTTTTCTTTTTTGTTTCCTAAATAATATATTTATGTAAAATGCCTTCGGGGGGATGTCAATGCTATTAGTGTTTTCTGGCTTAAATTCCACAATTATTTGAGCTGGAAGGAATGTTTTTATGAGGAAGTAGTGTAAGATCCGTATTTTATCATTATTTTATTTATTTATTATTTTATTATATATATATTATATATATTTATATATATATATTATATATATATTTATATATATTATTTTACTCATATATATTTTTTATATATCGATTTATTTATTTATATTTTATTTATATATTATTATTTACTATTTTATTATTTTATTTTATTTTATTTATTTTTTTTATCCATATCCTGTTAGATCCGTATTTTCCTATTAAATTGCTTTCTTTTTTAAAAAAACATATGCTAAAGTCATGAAAGCAGAATCATTTAGCTTCACCTGAAGTACTGCTTTTTACTTTTCTGGTGTGAATTGAATCATTTGCTCATTATCTAGACCTGCTTTGTGTCTTCTCCTCACTCTTGTTCCCTTTCCTTCCACCACTGTGGATAGTTGTCAGTTGTTTGCCCAGTTTTGCTCCTTATGTAATGGTGGGAAGAGGCTGAATCTGTGCCTCTTCAGCTGCGTGGAGCTGAATGCAATTTTTTTATTCACAGAAGTTTTTTTTTTACTTTGGAGCTACTGCCATAGAAGTTTTTTGGTCATTTGTTGCAAACCATTCGTACTGCATGATCTTTGCTGCATCTGGAGAGATTGGAGTAATCCTGTAGTCCCCAAAGAGATGCCTTAGCTAATGTCTTTTCCTCTTTTTTTTCTTTTTTTTTTTTTTTTTCTCCTAGAGTGGCCCTGTACGACTATTTGTACCATACAAACGGCGAAAAAAAGATAGTGAAATGTCTGCAAATACTGTGAAGAAGGAATCCTCCAAAAATATCACTCTGCTTCCTGCCACAGCTGCTACTACATGTAGGTTTTTTCTCGTGGTAAAAATTGCTTTCCTTCTTTGAAGAATTGACAGACTAGATATTTTATGTCTTATCAGTAGCCCCATGAAATTATCCAGCTGAGAAAAATCATCTTATTGGCATTACTTCCTTATCATTGGGTAGTTTTATTGGCTCTTTCTCTTTAGCCAGTATCCTTTCATATTTTCTAGAAATTAAAGCAGTGTCTGAGTTTTAAGTGTGTTAATATCCTTTTCCAGTGAGCTGTAGGTTTCATATTTTGTTCTGAGAGAGGCCTGGATGATGTTTTCCCCCCTCTACCTGCTCTCGCCCTGGCAGTGCTGGGGTAGTTTGGAGTCCTGGACTTGATCCACAGTGGGCTTTAGGTAGGCTTTTCACAAATGACATATGAGAAATTTCTTGATGTTGAGATCAGGTTGAGGGGAAGGCTGCCTCTTTTCTGCTCTGCAGGAAATCCCCATTTTGTCTCCTGAGCTTGGGTTTTGTCCTTTAGTAGCCGCTGAGGGCTATGTAATAAGATTTGTGCTACTTCTTGAAATGCATAGGAAAAGTAGGCTCTAAGCAACTGTAATGAAATCCACAGCCTGAAAGTCGCTAATGAAAGAGGCAGAAGGTGACACTTTCATCTGCAAATTCCTCTCAAACAATCAGGACACGCTTTGTTACTTAATGTTTTTGGTTGTCAAATCATCTGTATGAGAACAGAAATTAATTTGCAAGCTAGTCCAGCTCACACGTTCCCTGTCACATTCATGTGTCCTCCTGCTCTCATCACACTAGCATCATCTGGACGGTAACATTACAAAGTGAATTGAGGAGGAAGCTACAGAAATATTAAAAAGAACTGAGCAGGCCAAAAGCAAGATTAGATTACTGGCAACAGCAGGAAGAGAAATACATAAAGGTTCTGTAGAGCTTTTTTTTTTTATCCCTCAAAACAGCTTTAATCTATATTGGTTCATTAATGTCAGCTGCTGGGAGGTTGCATGTTTGCTCATGCTAGTGCTGGGAGAGAGCAGGACTGCTTATTTTGGTAGCAGCCGCATCTTTCACCAGGAATGAAACTGTAGCCTCAATGTCTTGTAATTGAATTGTTTGTAAAAAGATCCTTCAGACTGAACAGTGTTTCACAGAATCAGGCCATTACCAATTAGTGTTGCTGGATTAATCCTGTTTAAAAAGGGTTTTAAACATTTTAGAGCTGCACTGGTATGTTCGTCTGAATGTATTTTGTGACATGTTCCTTGCATTGGCCAAGCTCTTTGTATCACTCCGTGCAGAAAGACAATTAAACTTGTTCAACAAACTGTCACAGAATTAGTTGTAATCCACAATTGCTGTTATAAATCTACTTTTAAGTAGTAAGAACCATGCTGGCTGAAGTTCTAGGATAAATTAGGACCAGCCAGAAACTAATGAGTTTTGTGGCACTACTGGATTTTTTAAGTAGTTGTCAAGTTATTATTCATGCAATAAAGGTGGTGATTTGGGAGGAATTACTTTGTAAGTGCACATTCTGCCTTCATACACCCAGAGAATAACCAGAGGCTTGCAGGAGGCCAACAATACCTTCGCAAGTTGAGCAGGGCTTTTCTTCGCATTTCTAGTTTTAACGGTTATAGGTGTGATCCAAACTCGGCTATCACAGGCTGTTGACTGGTCTGTGAGTTCTGTGACTTTGGATGATTCAGAACAGGGATCTCAACAGCTAGACAACCAAGGCTTGAGCACTGATTGTTAATTATGAAAGTACTTCTACCATTTCCAGTCACCGTGACTCCTTCTGGACAGATCACTACCTCCGGTGCTCTGACCTTTGACCGCACGTCGACAGTGGAAGCCACAGCAATTATCTCAGAAAGTCCATCCCAGGGTGATGTTTTCACAGGAGCCACTGGTAAGGGTTCAGGTGTATGTCTGCTTGCCATCCATAAGAAGAAGGAAAAAAGGGTTTGGACATCCCATTCCTATAGCAAGAAGCATTTTGTGTGCTGCATGAAGGATTTATTTTTTAAGAACATACACAGAGGCTATACACGACCTTCTGTTCTTTCTTTTAAATGATTTTAACCACTTAGAATCTTTGATCAGTTTCACAAAAGATGTTTAAATGTTTTGTCCAGATGCTGCAGCTGCTAGTGTACACCTCTGCTGGTTTCTTTCGTTTAATGGACATCTCTGTCATTTTTTCTTTGCTCCTTGTTCGTCCTAAAATACTGCCAAAAATAGCTGAGCATTTAAACTAAGTGAAAAGTGCTGAATAAATGCTGAAAAATGCCAGAATAAACCCAAGAAAATATAAACATGTAACATAAATTTCAGTTCTTTCAGTTTAATTCCTACATGGGGTTGTGAGTACTGCTGGAGCAGCTAAGGGAACTAACCTCCACTGAGAACAATAGTTTGGAGTCCTTTGGTCAATGCAAATATCGAGGTATATGAGAAGGAAACTGGCAGTAATTTTTACAGAAGCCTTTAAAAGTGAGCACAGAGAGAGATGAAATCAGTGCAAGGCTGCCCTGCGTGGTAGCTATGTAACATGGCTCTGTTGTTACTCGTTTGAAACCCTTACAATTATCATAGAGCAGGGGAATTTTTTTAAAAAACAGAGGTAAAAGAGGCACAAGAAATGTGTGAAAGCTCTGTTATACAATGATTTATGATGATGTTGTTCTTATGCAGTTCAAGATACCAATGTTCAACAGCCTTGCCGGGTCAATCACCCAGAACCTCACTATCCAAGTTACCAGGACAACTGTCAGATTTCACCTTTCCCTGAAGCTGCACTGCCAACATCTCATCCCAAAATTGGTATGTTTTACATCTGTAAGACACAGTTAACAGTGCTTGAATTTATGCTGTGATCTTCTTTCCCACCAGAGGTAAAGGTTGAAGCAGAAAAATAGTGCTTTTTTTCTTTTGTTTGTTTGTTTTTTCTTATGATTTTTGCAGTTATTAAAGTTTGGATAAACAGATTTTTTTTTTTCCATACTTCAGGAAAGTTTTTCACACTGGTATTGAGAACTTTGATTTGTTGGTTTTTAACGGAGTGGTTTCATGTGATCTTGCTTCCAAAATCCTCTTTGCAGCCCCCTGCCTTTCATAAGGCTTTTGCTTCAAAGCTCTTGTCACCACCTGGGTGCTGTAGATAGATATTTATTTATTTAATCTTTGATCCAAGGAAACCATCTCTCCTTGCTGAGATTTAAAATTATATCGTAGAAGCTTTTCTAAAAATTGTGACACCTCTTTATGAATCCACAAATGCTTAGATGCAGTTTTGAGCAGGTTTGGTGTGCTGCTCTCACATCCCAGGTCAGTTTCTCCTTCTCTAATTTCTTTGGTTCTGTAAAGTTACTTTGCTACTTGCTCACTGATATCACTGATGTGAGGGAACTGCAACACAGGCAGGTTTGGATTCCCACTGAAGTTGTCAGGTAGCAAAAAGATGTCACATAAATGTAGCATTCATTTGTGCATTCAATTGTGAAGTCTTTCTCTTTTAAAGCACGTGTTCTCCTTTCAAGTTGACCTTTTATTTACTTATTCAGAGCAGCACAGTGCACTCCTGCCCTGTCCAGAATGAAATATTGTTGGTTTTGAGTCTGAGTCAGATCTTGATGTTATTAATTAAACATTGATTTTCTTTGCACCAGTGAAGCAAAGATCATCACTATTTCTTGGCAGATAACTATTCTAAAATGAAGAATCGGAAGTAATTCCTGTTAGATAAGTTATCAAATGCCATGCTGTGATAAATATTGTTCTGCAAACAGTTGCTGATAAAAGACTGATTTATCTTTTATTCATACCCGAGTGCAAATAGTTCTATACCAGTCATGCGTGAATGGAGTAAAATTGCTATTTTAATTAAGGGCTGTTGTGTGTAAAACATCAGTTTATCTGTATGATAAACTTGCAATGATGTCCAAAAAGGTTGTACATCTAACACAGTGACCTGCAGTACGATGGTTTTGGAGACTTGTTCTCTCTCTCCCCATATCCATGCTGGATTCTTTCAGCTTTTGCTGCTTGTGTGAAAAACTGCTAGGTATGACTTGAAAAGGATTAAAGTATTAGTATATTGAAATTAGTCGCTCTCCTGGAACATATTCCCTGTTCATTCAGCCTTGCAAGAAGTCTTGTGTGTCTCCTTACTAAGCAGAGGTTCACTGTGAGTGGAATTGCAGGCCGGTTGCCCCGTTGCTGTTCAGGACAATACTTACACTGATTTTTTTTCAGGACAATATTCACATTAGAATTTTAAGTATTGTTTTAAGTGCAGTCACAAAGATTTTTTACTTGAATGGGGGTTCTGTTGTTCTGAGGTTTTAAATTGGTTTTGCAGCCTGCTGTTCTGTGTCCCCATCCCTCAGCGAGAGAGGTTTGAGGCTTGTTTCTGCCTTTGGTTTTTGAGCTGCCTTAGACACACTGGCCTGACTGGAAAGCCATTTTTGTGACCATCTGTAATGACATCCAAAGTGGACTGTGATAATAGATTGATGATAAAGTAGATGAGAATAAATTGCCTTTCAGTTACTTCAGCCTCTACATTTTTCCAGAGCTTCCTGCTTACTAAATTTCTTAAGTCTGGTTTCAAGGGAGAGAACCAGGCTCCAATAATTTTCCATTTTAATGAAACCAATTGTTGGCACCTATCAGTAGCAGCTCTCCTGCCTGCAGCTGTCTCTAGGGCACTGCTTAGCAGACGCTTACAGATACGGCACCAAGGATGCTGTCAGTGCATCCTTTATCTTTGGTAGCATCAGCAGTGCAGGAGCCTGGAGACGGTCTGCCGGGCAGAGGCGCTAGAGGTGTAAGAGTAACGTTTCCGAAGGAAGGCAGAAGCTTGAAGGATGTGAATGTGAAATGTTAAATAGCTCACTGCTTCTGGTATTATGTTCCCTGCTGTGTTCAACATTTCCCTGAGGGCGATACCATCCATCGGCTGAACGGTCCAGCATTTATCACACGAATGTGTCACTCTTTATTTAAAAATCAAGGAAGCTAATTGACTTTTGGTGTCTGGAATACTAAAAGCTCTTCCCTTGCTAAAGCGGAACTGTCCAGGAAGGTATGTGGTTTCTCAGACTTTCTACATACTGGTTTTTGTGTGTGCTGGATCATTCTGCAGTTCCTACCTAAATGTATCAAGAAAATTCCTGAAATAGACAAGCAGTAGATTTGTGGTTAATAAGAATGCCCAGCCCCAGCTAGTGGTGCCTCTCTTTTTTCTACTAAACCATTTAGTGAGGAATCTACAGGCTGGCTGTTGGTAGATGTGAATGTCTTAGACTTAATTTTGTGGCAGATTTGAGAGTGTTTAGAGTTCAATTTTGAAAAAGTAAGACCAGTAAAGCCAGATAACATTTTTTCCTGGAAAGCGAGCTTACGCTGTGTGTTGTTGGGTTCCTAGATCTAAATTTAATTTCCTCGCCCTGTGGCCTCCCAATGTATGTGCAAACCTAGTGTGAAAAATAAATGTTTTTGGGATGCAGTAACTGCAGATTTTTTTAAAAAACATTTGCAAACATAAGGCAAAGACAGATGTTGGTTTTCTAGGACTTTTAATTTTCTCACCTTTGGCATTTGGCAACAATAGGTTTGGGAGCTGCAATGAGCGTTGCTATTTGGAAGATAGGATATTTGAAGCCAGTATAGGTGGCTGTGAATACCCTTTATTAAAATTCTAGGTGTTTCAGTGTGGTATGATTAATTTTAGGCCAATAGTTTGTTTCATGGGTAAGAGCCACGACGAAGGGGTCCAAAGACATTGCAATGGCTGAGGGTATTTTAAAGGGGCTCCTAAATGGTGGTTTTAGAAAGTGCATGTTTATGTCATACACATAATTTTGAAGTGATGGTAACTGTCTGGTAACAGTTTTTATTGCAGTCTTGAGACAGGTTTATGTTAAGATCAGAGTTCAGGAGGCGTTAGGGGACTGTGGTGTGGATCGGTGCCTGGTTTTTGTCACTTTGCAACCTGAGGACTGACATCTGTACAGCAACATAAGAATATTTCAGAAAAGTCTTTTGGAGCCTTGTTGTTTTATGTCACTTAACTATTAATTCTAACCTTATGTAGTGATGGTTAAGGGCAACGTAGTGGAACATGGTGGTGATAATGGCAGAGGAGTCCCTGGGAACGCTGCTTTCACTGCTTAATTGGTCTTCTCTGCAGCAGTGCTAGAAGGTGTTAATTCATAGTCAGAGTACCTGCTCTTCTGTACTCTGGGTTTGATACTGCCCAAGGGCTAACTCTGCACAGCTCTGATTCTGTGTGCTTCGAGTCACAGAAGGTAAGTCTGTTTAGCTGAAACTTAGTTGGATTGGAAATTTTGGTAGACCCTGTTAACAATTCAAAAAAAAACAACACCCAACATTTCATGGAAATGCAGTGCCCTAACTCTGTCGATTTTATTTTTCTTTCTCTATGTTTAGTGTTGACCCCAATCCCTGCTCTCTCAGTGCCCCCCTCAACCCCCACCAAAGCCATCTCGCCATCAGTGGTGAATGGGCTGGAAGTGACCGAGCAACGAAGCTGGCTGTACTTGGAGGAGATGGTCAACTCCCTGCTCAACACCGCCCAGCAGCTGAAGTCTCTCATCGAACAGGCCAAGCAGGCCAGCTCCTCCTTCCGCGAGGCTGCTGTCACGCAAGCGAAAATCCAAGCTGATGTGGAGAGGAAAGAGGTAATTATGCCAGGGGAGGTGAGATGACTCAGCCAAGGACATCTTTTTGGCTGAGCGGTGAACAGAGCAGTACCCCGCTGTTCTCACTGGCTATAACTGTGGCAGCCCTTAGAAAATGTTTCTAAATGTCTTGAGAGCAGTAGATAAAACCAAGTTATTTATATGATGGAGAAAGGAATAGAGTGCTTTGGGATTCCAACAGCTCTGGGTAGCAGTAATATAAAGTGTTTTTTGTTACAAGTCCTGAGCTCTCCCATCAGGCTTCCATAAATTTACGAGGCACTGATACTGAATTACCATGAGTCCTGATATCGGGAAGATCATGAGCGTTCAGCCGTGTGGTGACTGCTTTCGTTCTGTCAAGTGAGTGAGGCTATCAAAGGGGCTTTTGATGGCCTGAAGAGACAGAGAGATAATAAAAACAGCAAGCTGTGGAGTTTATGGGGAAGATAACCAGCAAAATTTAGTGGTGTCTTGCTGAGCACTGTGCAAGCAAAGCTGAACTCTGTTGTGTCCTGTGATAAGACCGCAAGGCCAGCTGGCATTACAAGAGTATTGGCTTATACCCAGTGGTCCCTTTCTCCTCTGTAGGGGATTATCTACAAGGACTGCCCTGTTTTCCCTGCTTTTCTTCTCTTTAATTAATGCATGGTAGGGACCCTGGATTCTTCTGAACGCCAGCACATGCATGCACCCTGAATCCGGCTCCATGCGCTGCTGAATGCATTCCCCTTCTCCCACGGATCCACAGCTGCTGGTGTGGACTTGAGGGAGAGAGGTGGGGGGCAATGTACCATGAAACTCGTGTCGTTGTCGGTGTCTGAACCGGTAGCACCACGCTGTTTGCTCTTGCTATCGGCGTTATTGCTAACGTCAGCTTTCCACTGAATTCATAGGCATGAGTGTGCAGCAAGAGGCCTTGAAGAAATGTGTGTGGGAAGATTTTGCTGAGAACCCCTATGACAGTCCTTGCAGCATCTTTGATGTTCTTTGCCACGTTGTCTCTGCTAAACTCCTCTGTACGCTGCATCCTTGATGTGCAGGTGTGTGATACGTTGAGAGTCTAATTCTCCCCTGCCTTCTGCCTTGGCAGAATGGGTATTCATGCTGCTGTCCAGTTTGGGGCTTTCTGCTGCTAAAAACTGTGTAGAGCATGGGATAGCAAAAAATTGGAAGCTTTGACAGTTTACAGATGAACATCTTACTTTGTTTAACTCCTCCCCTGCTCTTTTTCCAGTTTACATTCTGTCTTCCCTTCTGTTTATCCTTAGAGTGGTTTCTGGAACCACTGTTTCAGAGTCCATTCCTCCCACCCACTGATCCAAATCCAGCTCACTTTAGTGTAGACCTAGTTTCTTCTTGCCCCAGGAATGGGAGTTAAATTCATTCCTGTCTATTGATCTCCAAGTGCTGACTTTACAAGGCAAGGATGATGGTGTGTTTGTTTCCAGAGGAATTTCTTTTCCCCATAATTACTGAATCCCTCATTATTCAATTTGTGAGTCTTTGAGTCTTTTCATTCTTGTTTTGTAAGGGGTTCCCCAAGAGTTTTGTATTTTGATAGAAACACTTGATCATGGTGGTATTTTTTAAAATAAATAATAATTCCCAAGCTTGCTGCTGTGTGCCAGCACCTGGAACAATCTGGACAATATTCTGAGCTCCTTCTAGTGAATTCCACTTTTGGAAAAATTCTGTGTTTCTAGGTACAGGGCTGGCAACGGAAGTAGCTACAGTAAGTACTAAATAACAAGCTGTCTGCTTTTGTGTTGGTCAGAGGTGTTTCTCCAATTTCCTGAATGTTTCCCTGGTTGTAACACAAGTCTCTTTCCCTTTTTGTCTCTGGTCAGACTGTTTCTTTTGGCAATTAAGATATACCAGAGGGGGAAAGAGGTGTCATCCTCCTTTGTGTGTTGCTGATTTTTGCTGGACCAAAAGAGAGAGGAACTCTATCAGTATTTTGTGCTCGTTATGCTGACAAAACTTCCAAGGGCTAGGAGACAGGAAGCCTTCTTGCTACATCCTCTATTTGCATTAGCAGAGGCAGCGAATGCAGTGGTGTGGCTCGTTCCCTGCCAGAGTGCTGCCAGTGTGCAGAGTTTCTGTGTGGCAGTCTGTTCCTACGTATTTAGAAATGAAAGACTCTGATTATATCAGACCTGCAGAGCAAAGGCAGTACAACAGATTAAATTACAATAAAGCTATAGACTTAGCTCTTCCTGGAAAAGTGACTGAATACATAGCAGGATTAAAGAAATCTGTTAGCAGGAGCAGGCTCCTTCCCAGCTGGCTACGCAAGCTTCAATGCCCTGCCTGTAAATAACAACGTCTTGAGTTTTCACAGCAGAGCAGAGCCTTCAGCCTCCTGGCTCTTCCAAATGTTGAGCTCAAGCACTTTCAATCTTGTAGCTGTCCACACCCCTGACCGAATCCTCCTGTCATCCCTGCTAAAGAGGGAGATAGCCTCTGCCTTCTGGCAGAAGAGCAAGACAGGGAGCTTGGGACAGCACTGTCTTTACTGCCCTTCAGAGAAAGTCTGAAGCAGCCCGCTGTTTAAGCAGAGTAGAGAAGTAGTAAGAACAGCAAACATATCTGAAAGCTTGCTTGTGTGCCAGTTTCTCTCCCTAGAGAACAATAAGAAGCACTGAAAGTTTTAATCGCTTATAATATACTTTGTTGTATATTGCATAGCAGTTATTCTATTGTGTTTACTTATTATACTTAGTATTTAATGGCCTTTGGAGTTCATTAAATACCAGAAACGAGCCAGTCTGCTCCTGTACAGCAGCAGTTTGGTTGATTTGGCTTTAAATATCAGAAGCTGTACTCTCTAATGACCAGTGCTCAGTGCTTGTGCAATTTGCACAGCTCTGACATGTGAAAGGTAGGCTTTTTCTGCAAGTTTTCGTGGAGCAGGGGAGACATTTGTGCTGCCATTACACTTGCATTGTTATCTGTGAAGTCAAAGAGCAGACATCACTGTATCATTCTGGTTGCACTTGCTAACTGTATGATCCAGGACTGCTCAGTGGAGTCTTAGGAACACATTATTCCCCTTGTCCATATCATTTTGAGGGTGGAAATGCCAACATCAGAGAGGAATTGTGGCAGGAAGCAGATTTGCTAAAAGTAGCAAATAAAAACCATTAAAATGATAAGCGTGGCATAAATTAGAAGCATCTCCAGTCACGTTTCTTTCTTAAGATGGCACGTCTAATCCGAATTTTGTGGAAGGACTGGATCCTTAATTGCATTTCCAAATGGTAATACCCAGGTACAGAGTCCTCAAAAGCAACAGGGGGGCTGGACTGGGAAGTGCTGAGTCAGGCTGTACAGCAGTGGAATAGAAATGCCTGTTTCTATATATGATTAGAAAAATATTAAAAAAAAAAGACTTGCCTTCCATTCTTCTCTTATATCTGACATGAGATTTTTCACTTTGGCTCTCTACTAGAACAATTTTACTTTTTATTTATTTATTTATTTATTTATTTATTTTGTGCCAGGGTCTTGTGATGTCCTTAGCCGTTCTGAGGGAATTATAGGTCACAAATCCCAAGTGCTGGAGCTAAAGGCTTCGCCAGCATAGTTTTGCTTGCACAGAATGTGGAACTTGGAAGTCCTCACATGCACTCTGTTGCTATCTTTGTCCTTTTTAGTTTCTGTACGTTTATTTAAGGGTCACGTTTTGCTGCACAAATTACAAGACTGAAGATCGCTTCCAAATTCTGTTTCCATCTTTGCCACAAGTTATTTAGATGCTCTTGGGCAGGTCCTTGGGCTCTCTGGGCCTTAGAGCCTTCTCTTTTAAACAAGGATAACACTTGTTCTACAGAGGGCTTGCACACCAGTTTGCAAAGGCTCTCTGGATAAAAGGCCTTGTAAAAATGTGCCAACCATTCAAGTCCTTGAAATAACGAGAATTTGTAAGCCCAAAATCTACAGCTCCAGTGTTTGTGCGAATATTTCTTTTGCCATAATTACTTTTAAAACAGAATTGTTCCTGGAGTCTAAAGAAGAGTCTGAAAACCTTTTGTCTTGTATATGCAGTCTGTGACTCTTGATGATGAGAACTCCTTAATTAATAAGCAGAGCCCTTGCAGGGTTACTCCCAGACACAAAGCTGACTCTGTTTAAAAAATTTGGATGGCCATAAGCTTGTGCTTTCTATCTGTAAACAATATGTGCATATGCAGCTGGTGCTCAGCCTGTGTGTGGCCTTGTGTTGGCAGAGACACCAAATACAACTTGCATTTATGTTACCTAGGAGTCTCAGGGAATGGTGTTCTGAAAGGAAAGCAAACCACAAACCATATTAACTTACAAAATGTGTCATGCTTATTGCAAAAAAATGAGTATCCATATACTTGTAAGCTATTTTGAATGGCAACATTTTGCATGGGGTTCATTAAATAAAACTGCTCTGTCAGAACTTCGCACAGCTGTTCAGAGACAATTCTCCACTATTGTAATTAAATAGCTTGTAGATAAATATATCAGATCTTTTGGTTTCTGTTGGAATTTTGGCTTTACTGCAACAAGGGCGCTGTGTCTCTTGCAAAAGATATTTGACCACTTGCAGGATTGGCCCAAAAGGAATGGATTAAAGACTACTTTATACAAAGGTCTATGTGCTTTGGAAATGTAATTTTTTTGAGTGTGCATTAAGCCATCATTTATATCAGATAAACTTTAAAAGGGGGAGAATATGCGAACTCACCAAATTCTGTACCATAAGACACGTTGGAAGGTAAAGATATTTAGGAAATGTGTTAAGCCGTTTTTCTGCATAAAGTTTAAAAAATCAGTGCTGAAATCTGACAAGTGTTTTAATTGAAATAGGCCTTTTGCTGCAGTGCAGTGATGCTTGCAGAACCCTGTTCATTTGAAAACAAGGTGGAAGATTAAATCTGTTAACAGCTGGAGCATCTGAATTCATTTTTAGAAAGATTAAAACAATTCAGAGCTAGAGAGTATGAAATTAACCTAAAAAGGGTTAGGCATTTAAGAAAAGTAGTTCTAGTGAGCAAGTAATGGCTCACATGTATGTCCTCCAAAGCAGCAGTGGAAATGTTTGGGAGCTGGAGCTTATCAGTTTCCTGGAGACAATTTTGTGAGAGATCCGGACATGTCTGGCTTGATCTCTCTCTTACTGCACCTTTTCCTTCTCTGCAGCTTCTGAATGATGTGACTTCTTCATACCATAGCTGGGCAGAACCAGAGGGCTCGCTACGGGGGTAGATAAGAAGGAGGCAGAAGGGGGTTAAATGTGTGGTTTCCATCAGCAGGTTTTGGGGACTGAGAGCTGAGCTGAAGGAGCTACCATGGGTCCGACAAGGACAGTGGAGCACCGGACTTCCTCTTGATGCCTTTCTCGTTGGCAGTCTCACTGGAAAACAGAATTGGCCACATTCATAGAGGATGTAGTGGACTCTGATAGCAGAAAGGGTTTTAAATCAACTCCAGAGCTGCGGCACATTCTCAGAACTGCAATTTAGCATCTTCATCCCAAGCGCTGTCTCTGTGCAGGCTGTTGCAGAGGGAGCTGTAGTAGCAGGGTTTATTTGTGCAGAGATTGTCAAGCTGCACTGAAATGCTACCTCACTGCATGCTTCGGCATCAGTATTTCCACTCTCCTCACTGAAAATAATTTTAAAAACATGGTGCAGTTTTCCTAGGCCAGTATGCTCAACGTGGGTCATTTGTCTTTCACTTCATAACTGAAAACACATTTTATCCTCTCCTGAAGAATCTGCAGCTTCCTGCCAGCTCAGTTCTCTGCCAGGTCTCTGTGTGCAGGGAACTAGATGGCAGAGAGCAGAGGCTGCAGCACGAAGCATTCAGTCCCAACTTCTCCATAGCTGGTGCTCACTGACATTGATGATTCTCTCAAGAATTTAGGTCATTTTCTTCCTGAGACATGGTAGGGTTGATTCTTACACCAGAAGCCACATCTCAAGCTTGCTGAGGTGTTTCTTGACTTCAGGAGAATGTTTTTGTCTCGGACACAATTTTGGTTTTCAAATAGTAGTGCCGAAATAGCAATTTTAAAATCTCCATACATGTGATATACACTTCATCCATGCAGTACATGAAGTGCTAGGGATGCTATGCATGTGTACTGTCTTGCTCCTTACCTTAAGCTTGCATATTTGTCTAACAACAGCAGAACCAAATCATACCTCCGCAGTAAACAGCAAGAAGTTTCCCTGCTTCCTCCGTCTCCCTAAAGAGTTTTTTAATTTGAACTTGTGTCATGCTAACATAAAGATTTGAAGGTTGTGATTTCACAGGAGAATAAATACTGAGATGTCAGGTCATAGAGACACTCTTAAATTAAGCCTTTAATCTCCTTACATGTTGGGTCATACTCAGTCCTGGATAAACCTGCTTTGCTGGGAGGTAGGGGCTTGGGTGTTTCTTTTTAACTGTACCCAATGAAGTTGAAATCAGGGTTAGCAGGTAATCAAATCAAAGCTGGTTTTGAATTCCTTTGTTTGAGTACTCTCGTCTCTGAGCAGCACTGGCTGTTGAGATGGCAAGACACTGTAGGGGGAGCAGGTGCTTGTTGGACTCTGTTTTGATGTAAATCTGCAACACATCTGAAGTATGCTTTAAAATTCACCTTCAGAGGACCGCTTAATTGAAAAACTGTCTGAAAGCCCTTTTATCCTTTCATTAAAAGGAAGACAAATGGTTATGGCTGATGCTGTTTCTAATGTCTTGTGTGTATTAGTTTTATCTGATTTTTTTTTTTTTTCCTAATCCAATCCCATGTCTGTTGGGCTCTTCCATTTCTCAAGACTCTCCCTTGCCTGTTAGTGGATTAGGATCATGAGACTTGAACCAAAATTTTGCCCAGGAAGATGGCACTTGGCCCTACTACCTTGGGATTTTCTTTTTCCTTTGCTAACTTCTCAGTGACTTATGTGGGATGCAGTTCCTTGGACACAGTTAAGCCACATGTTTTAAGCACAAGCGCTTGGCTGGATGGAGTACAGTTTGAATAAATGCTGTGCTTCACTGACAACTTGTCACTGACAGTTGTCATGGGCCGTTTTCACTCAGGGCTTGTCATCTGACTCCACATCATGGCATAGTGGCCCTCTCCTTTAAGGAAGGAGTGAGGTTCCCCTTGGTCCTCATGGAACTGCAGTTTTGGGCTTGATGGAAACAAGCTCAGTGTCGGGATCCTCTATACAGCCCACCCATTTTGACCCTTCATATCATACTCTGGCTGTGAAATAACAAGTGTGATGTTTTTTTCCTTGCAGCAATATCAGAACCAGTTATTTCAGCAAACAGAAGATGTGGATGGGAAAACAGAAATCATCATCAAGGTAAGCTCTTCATATTTTATGAAGAGTCCTTTGTTCTTTGTTGTGTTGCATGTAAAGATCCAGAGGTGTGTTGTTTTTTTTTTTCTTACTGCTGTGGAAATCATGTATTCTGTGGCTGGCCTGGTCTTCTGGCAGAGATCTGAGCTTTCTCTAGTGGGACTGATGCTCTGTTCTAGTAAAGTGAAGCCTTTTTGAAGCAAAGTGAACCATTTCCCAAACCTTCCATGTTGTCACAATCCTTTCATGATCATCCGACTAACCTAGTCAATCTGAGTCACCTCTAAGTAATGACAGTGCAGCTCCAACTGATAGGTACCACACAGGTGTGATAGGAAACTTTTTTTTTCCTTTTTGTCCTGGTTATTAAAGCTGCATGGTCCCCTCCGGCTGTTGGAATGGAAATCTGAGCCGTGGTACTTCAGAACCCATGATTTAAGACCTCATAGCTTTGTGTGTCATTCTAGTCTTTTCTGAGATCTGCAGGTACAAGTACACGCTGTGTATTTTCAGCTTTTCCCAGTACTGCATGAGTTATGAACAGCTTTGATCAAGTATCCCGTTGGGACGTATTTCACAAGCTGGAGCAGCAATAAGCCTCTTTTTGGTAGCCTGACTTTATGGCTGTATCTCAGGAATACAAATATAGTTCAGTCAAGCCAACTACTAATTGTAGGTACCTTGATAAGGTGTGAGCCAGAGATGTGTTGAACTCGGTGTTAATCAGGGCGCTGATTGTTAGATTGCTTCTGCTCAAGAGAAAAAAGGAGTCGGTGGAACTAAATTCTGCCTGTGTTAAGCACCACGCTGACGCTACTTTCACAGCCAAGAAATGCTTCCTCTCATGGCCTCACACTGCCACGCTGATGTGTTAATGATTTGTCAGTAATTTAATGAGTTGGAAACTTGAATGCTCTGTGAAGTGCTTATTTTTGTTATAATTCAGTGATATTTCCACCTAAATATACAGGTTATGTTAATTGATGTCACTGATATAAGATTAAAGTGGTAGAAACAAAAAACAGCCTTTAAAAAACAGGTGTGATTTTTCATCCATGTATCCTGCCTCATCTTCTGGGTTTAAGTCCCGTGCTCCTGTTACAGCCTTTTTAATTTTACTCCTCTGTCTCCTATTTAGCTGTTAAGACACTACTCATGTAGCCATACTGCTGACTGCCAAAGGAAGCAAGCTTCTCGGGCCCACAAAAGCAGATCCCTTTTCCCTCTCCAAAACAGGCACAGATGAAACAAAAGGGTCCCAACCTCATCCTTACTCTTGTTGTCCTTCCTCAGACCCTGTCCTCAGACATACGTGGGGCTGTAAAGCTAACAAAGCCGCCAGACAGATCTGCCTTTAAAACTTAAAATTTGAGATAAACTCAGAGCTCAGGTATTGATGGCCTGTGTGAAGCCTGTACGCTGCTGTGTGGAGCACGCCTGCTGTTGGTGAGGCCGGCTGAAGCCTGTAGTGACTTGGCAGCGGCCAGTGGATAAACTGTCCCCGTGGAGGGAGGCACCTCTGCTTTGCTGTGGGCAGATTTCCATAATGACTCAGTATCTCACCCAGGGTTTTGAAGGGCTTCTTGCCCTCCAGAAAGGAAAACAAAATGTACACGTCATAAAATGGCGAGGAGAGTGGGTCTCTGAAAGCGTGTCCAGAGGCCACCGTGCCTGTTTGTGTTTGCGTGTCGAGGATACATCGGCAGACAGGGGCTAAGGGGGCCGTAACGCCTGCCCTGTCTCCACACCAGTGCCAGGTACGTTCCCAGTTAAGATGCTGCAGGAGCACTGGGAGCAGCTCAGCCCCTCGGTAGCGGTCCTGCATTACGTCGTGTTACAGCACCTGTATTTCACTTCAGTGACCTCCCTGTTGTTGTTCTCTCTGACGTGGTCACTTTGCTGTTCATTTTCACAGCAGTCCTGTGTCAACTGTGGTCGTGAGGCAATGAACGAGTGCACAGGATGCCATAAAGTCAACTACTGCTCCACTTTCTGTCAGCGGAAGGTATAAGATTGTTTGTGAGTTGCAGACTGAGTTGTGCAGAGGGGGCCACGGTGACCCTGGGGAAAGCCAGACTGTGCTGCCTGCTGGCACAGAAAGAGGAGCAGGCGGCAGAAGGGGTCGTGTCGTGCCGGCAGCCAGCCCACAAGCCTTGCACAGGTCAGCAGCCTGGGTTTCACTCAGCAGCCCCAAACACACCGTGCCAGCTGGATCGCTGGCAAGGCTGTAGCGCTGGGGCAGGTCTGTGGGTCATGGATCAGATGGGTAGGGAATGGCCCCAAGATTGGCACACACCTTCTTAAAGGGGATCCAGAAATCTGTGTAAAACCAGAAGTGAGGGTGTGGACACCT
This sequence comes from Anas acuta, assembly GCF_963932015.1. Classification (NCBI taxonomy): domain Eukaryota; kingdom Metazoa; phylum Chordata; class Aves; order Anseriformes; family Anatidae; genus Anas; species Anas acuta. The sequence continues at coordinate 30,791,160 of NC_088983.1, forward strand.
CGCTGTGTGAACTATGGGGGTGAGTTAGTTGGGAGCACCCGTACAGCCCTTCCCTGCTGCTTCCTGGCAAGCTGTGTTCTCAGTACCTACAGTCCTGCTGTGCCACTGGGGACAGTTCTTATTTTTTACATCGCTTGTGAAGCTACAAATGAAAAAGAATGAATTGAGCACACTGAGACAAACTGTAAGATTTTAACATGGGAGGTAGAAACAGATATGAAGTACAGTGGAGGAAGCTGCTGTGCTTTGTGTTTCCCATCGGTTCCTCACAAAGACCCCCGGCACTTCTTGCTTTAGAGGAAGGGATACTTTTAGTTCAGCCAAGGTTATGGCTCTGAATTCTGTCCGAGTTCACTCTTCATCAACTGAATTGAGCAGATGAAGAGTTTTGACTGTTTCCTTTGGCCAAGGTATAATGATGGTCAAGTTCTCTGCCTGCATAGTGGAAAGGCTAAAATTTCCAAAGAATGAACAAATGCTTCTTACAGGTAAATGACAAAGTCTGCCTGCTGTCTCCTCAGGCGTCTCAAGGACAGCAATTCCACCCTATGGTTCTGTCAGTACAAAATGTCCCCGGAAGTGTCACAGAGTAGTCATGTTTTGGTCCCCTTCTTAGGCAGCCTGTTGCTTCTGTGTGCCCATGCTGGTGGCCAGCGTTCTGCACTGGAATAGGGTGGGCTGGTTTGAGGCTTTTGTCAGTAACTGAATCCTTGAAATTCCCCCTGTACTTATGATCTATGATGTGCAGCCTCTGAGTGGAACAAGTTAGATGAGTACTTTGGTTATTTCAGACTACAGTTAAAGAAAGAAATATTGAGAGGTAGTAGGGTGTTACCAGGAATTCTTTCCCTCTTTTACCTTTACTGAACCGAGACCCCTTGTGTGGTGCTGCCTTTCAGGAGGGCTATCTTGTATCGAGCCATCTTTCAGGAGAGTGTTTAAATCAGGGTTCTGACTCTGTTTAAGTAAAATTTCCACAACCTAAAGGACATTGATGTCCTGAGTTGGTTTTTGGATTGAGAAACCAGCATTCTGCTTAGTTTGTTTCCCCCTCCAGTTTTGACCCAGCATGTGGTTCCTTTCCTGCCTCTGGTTAGTCTTGTGTGGCTGAGCACTAGAGACCTGTTGCGTCCCATCTGCATGGGAGAAAGCGCCTCTCAAACAAACACAGCTTCTCTTGGGGCCCAGTGTGCTTTGGCAGGCTGCACGGTTTCCCCGGGCCATTTCTCTTCATGGCCTTTCCGTCTGCTCTTCCCTCGCAGGACTGGAAGGAGCACCAGCACATCTGCGGTGAGTCAACCACGGTGACGGTGCAAGCCGACGAGGTGCATGTCACGGACAACGTAATGGAGAAAGTCTCCGTCTGAACAAACCTACCTCATTAACCTTCCATGAACAATGTGGTGCAGCCGGCTGGATCGGCAACCTGATGTGAATTGTCTGGCCTTTACAAACAAACTCCTTTTTGAAAGACTTTTTAATACTGTGATAGCATTTGCTGACTCCCGATCCTATTCCAAAACTTTGAGTGATGCAGGAACTGAGAAAACCTGATCTGGAAAAAGCAAACTGCAGCCTATCAGCTGGGAGCCACCTTCAGCTTGAGGAAGCTTTGACTTTGCCAGACTGAAACCTCCACTGTGTGGATTACAACAATCTCTTCATCTCTCTTGAGATGGATTTAAAACAATTGCTGCAATGAGATTTGCCAGTATTTTGTTTCCCCTGTGCCTCCCTACCTCTTGTTTGAAAAAAAAGGAACGATCCTTCATTTGGTTTATTTAATTGCCTTGAAAAAGTACAAACTCTTAATTTGCCTTTGGAAGGACATTTTTTTTTCCCCTGTGTTCCCTCTGTGCTGGGCAAATTTGGAACACATTGGAGCTTCTGCACTTGAATACGAGTGAAAAATAACATGTTGTTAAATAAAATGCAATGAAAGCATGAGTGTGCCCAGCGGTACTGTTTAATTCCCATGGCAGCACTTCAATGTGCTAGTAAATGCAGTGTGAGCAGGTGTGGCTGTCAGGAGTTGGTGCAGTTACACACACGTGTGTTCACTCTTTGTCTCTGCAGGATGATGGTGTGGAATTGGTTTGGTCAGCAGAGGAAGAGCAGTTTCATCGTGTTGGTGTGCCTTGGCTGGAGCTTGCAGAGGCTGGCTGGCCAAAATCAGATCTGATCAGACCCAAAGTAAGAATAGATAAATAGAGAGAGCGCTGGCCTCTCATTGCTGTTCAGCAGCTTCTAATGAAAGAAGTGGCGAGCATTAAGAAATTAATGGCTTCAATCACTACAACAACATTCTTTAATCACTAATGTACTACTTTAATAATTTAGGCTAATAAGGCACCTTCATTCCTGATTGAAGATTAACGTACCAGACTGGAGGAGGCCCAGTATCACACAAACGTCTACTTAGGTTCTTTTTTTTTTAGCCTCAGGCATGACAGCTGTGAGGGGCTACTTGTCCCGTATAGTTATTCACTGCAAATTAGTATTATTGTGTAGCTTATACTATAAGAGGGGTCACCAAAGTAGTAATAGAGAAAAATGCAATGGAAAAATACTTGTTTTACACTGGCAGTTTCTAACAAGTCCATTGCTTCCACAGTTAATCTTAAAGGTCTCAACACATTACATGCCATGTGTTACAAGATGCAGTGGTGGATCACCTCATACAGCAGTTTGCTGTGCTGTCAAGGCTTCTCTTTGGAAACACCTGTTGGCAGGGTTTTGCTTGCAGCACCAGCTGCTGAGAAGCAGCTGATGAGACCTGTCCGCAGAGGGAGGATGGCAGATCTCCAGCACAGGTTGGTGGCACTCGATTGATGTTGCTTTCTGGCTGTGTCCTGGCAAGGTTATTCCTGGTTATGCAGAGCTTAATAGGCAAGGGAGGCAGTGCCTGTAAAAGCAGGGGCCACAGCCCAGTGAGGGTAAGGAACTGGCATTAGCTGAAGGAAGCTAGCAGCACTCCTGCCTCCTCTGAAGGAAATCATTCTCTAGTGGAAAGCCATGCAGAAACTGAAGCAGGCTGAGAACAGACATGTGAAACTCCAGGGAAGGAAAGAATAGGCAATTCTTTAGAATCCCATAGCAAGTAACATATTTCTGCTTCCCCAAAGTAATACTTCAGTATTTATAGTTTCTTCTCACAGTTACATGATGATTGCTTGTTTTCTAAATCTTTAAGAGATTTAGTTAATGGAAAAGAGAGTTAATTGAACCCACAGCAATACAACTAATTGACAGCGTTTCTTGCCTCTATCTATTGCCCATTAAGGTTCTGACTAAATCAAACCGTGCAGTATGTTGAACACCTCACCCTGCTGTGCGGATAAAGTGCCAGTTTGTTTTCAGCAACCTGCCTTAGCAGCATCTTTGGGTACGTGCAAAGCTCTCAGCACAGAGGTGCGTCAGTGAGGGTCTGTGTGCTCACCCCATCCGTGAGCCAGTCGCTGAGCTGGCCAGCACTGAGAAGGGAGGATTGCCAGCAGTGGGCTCTTTCCTTCAGTCTGAACTCCCCTCCACGCTGGCATCTTTGAGCAGAGGCGCTTTTCTCAGAGAAGGCTGCAAAGTTGCAATCTAGTGAATCTGCGGATCGATTTACTCCCAAAATAAATAAGGGCGAGATGACAGCGTCTCGCATTAGAATGCAGTGGAGGCTGGCTCTAAAGTGGCAATTCTGGTGTGTTAAAGCTGCGCTTTTGAATGTCAAACTCACCTTTCAGTTGGGAAATGATTATTTTTGTTGCTTCACTCCTTTGGCTCACCTTGCATTCTCCACGGAGGAACATCCCTACAGAGTACTGCTGGTCTGAGAAGCAGAGCTCTGTGTTGCTTCAAGGACAATTACAGCAACTTAAAGAAGTGAGCACAGCTGTAACGTATACATGCTTACCACGTTTCCTGTTTGTGTAGGTAACTGAGGAGCAATTTGTAGCAGCAACACACCTAAAGTTCTCCACTACCGTCATTAAATAGCTTATGGATGAGTATATCCGATCCTTTGGTTATTGTCTGAATTGTTGCTACTGCATCTTTTGATTAAGGAAAAAACAATTCTGAAGAGAGTGAGTGAGGTAACATTCCTAAATGAAAAATTCGTAGGTATGACTCGTGTAATTAAAGCTCTTGGGGAGCTTCTCATCAGGGCCCTGGCATTTGGGGCAGCTGGCCCCAACATAGTGATGTAAACCACGGAACTTGAAAATTTACAGTATAATCATTGTGGGATTTTAATGTGTTTGCTTGTTGATGATAAATTCATTGAGCAATTTTTATCCTTACTCAAAGAAAATCTCAAGACCTCCCAGCAGTACTTTCTTCCTTTTATTTCTAAGCAAACAAATTACCCCTTAGAAAGCAAGAACCCTATACAAAAATCATTAGTCAGAAGATTGTTGTTTTGTGCGATAATCATTTTCTTCCTCCTGCGCCGCAGAGAGCGGCATTGTCTACTCCCTCTGGCTACCCGTGGTGTCACTGTGCTCAGGTTTACCAAAAGGGAGAAAAGATTTTTCAGCAGGCTGGAAATGGTTCCTGGCAGGTATTGTTCAGCTCAGTGAGAAATTCTGGATAATTCCTGGTGAGTAACAGCAATAGCATCATTGTGCCTTTGGATGTGTAAATCTAAAATTAATACCAGGCAGCCGCACGCACTCTTCCAAGAAACTTAAGATTCTTCTCCCCATTCAGACTTTTGCATGCTCTGCTCCAGCAGCCTGAGTGCAAAGTCACCATGTCCAAGTGGGGAAAATAGGATGACGAGCAAGGCAAGAACATTGTTTTGTGAGCTGGCAGCTGGGAGCCGGCAGTCGTGGTCAGGACTCAGCAGCCCAGCGCTGCTGCCTGCAGGGAGGGATGAGCGATGCGATGCTTCTCTTCCTCGTGTGGTAGGAAAGGCCACTGGAGACGGGAGCTGTCTGCACAACTCCCTGCTGCACTTTGAGCTGTGGGATCACAAAGAAGTGCTACCTCACGGCGTTTACCTAGGTGATACATTGACCAGTTGATTTCTCCAGGTCCTGATCAAATTTTGGCATTTCTTAGCCAGGGCCAGCCTTTCTGCCCTGTGGGTGTTACCACTATTGGGCAGAGGCCAGTTTTTGTAGGACCTTAATCTCCTCTTGTCCAACATGAGTCAAACCAGTCTTTGTATTCAAAATTATTAGGGGTATGGGGAAAGGAGGTTACACAGGTATATACACCCTCATCTGGCAGGTGACCATCTAGGAAAACAGCTTAACTTCGTTTTTCCTCCCCACAGGCTCCTGCTGATGTTACCTCACAGCCCAGTTCAGCGCTGCCACAGCAGTCATGTCTGCAGACATGAGCCTGGCTTATCCTCACAGTTTAAATTACACGGCCTCCGTGGAGACAGGCTGCAGTAAGGGCGGGCTGGTGCCCTCACTGGAACCCCTTGGATGGCAGCTGGTGGGACATCCCCCATGCAGGGGTGAGGTAGTGAATGTCTTCGAGTCTTGAGGCCAGAGCAGCTGCAAGCTTCTAAGTTCTCCTGTGTGCCTGGAGCACGTCTGGGGGTGGTGGGTGGTGTGATTTTGTTTAGTGACAGCTAAGAGGAGCTCAGGCAGATAAATCCAAACCAAGAAGTTTTCTGAGAACCAGCCATGCTGTCTTGTGGTGTCTCTTGCTGCTTATGTCACACACCAAGTGTTAAAAATGTGGCTCCATCTGCAGTTGCCAGTGGAGAGAGTATCCCAGCTGTATCCACTGGTACTTACCTGTAACTCCTTGCAGGGGACACACAGGGCTGGGAATCACCATCCCATAGCTGCCATCTCTCCTCCTTCCCTCCTCCCCAACAAAGACAGCAAACCTTAGGCAGAAATAGATCTTTAATGAACTATACAAAAAGTCCTGGTCGCTCCTTCTCCCAGCTCCAGTGGGCTCAGCAGAATAGGTGCAAGACTTTGCGGAAGAAGTTCCTGAACTCGGCGTTGAAAACAGTGTAAATGATAGGGTTGACGGCACTGTTGACGTAACCCAGCCAAGTGACAGTGCTGGTGACTTGTGTGGGAATGGTGCAGGACTTGCAGAGAGCCCGTGTAATGTGGACCACAAAAAAAGGCGTCCAGCAGAAGAGGAAAGCACCTGCCAGGAGGACATTAAAGAGAGAAAGTGGCGTGTTAAAAAGGGTTTAAGGTAACAAGTGCAGCCTGAGCCAAACTAGAATGGTGACTGTTCAGAGTGCTTTGGGGGGGAGGGGAGAGGGGGGGGGGGAAAGAAAAGCAGCAGATGTGCAGAGCTGGGCTTCCTCCAAGACAAAAACTTTTGGACATCCTTCTCACCGTAAATGTCGGTGAAGCAAAGCGTAAGCTATGTATCGTTTTGAATTAGCACTTAAGACATCAGGATTCATGCTTACATTGAAGAAAAGGTTGAGTTATCAACAGTGTGCATATGTTCTTTCCCAAGGGTGATGTTTGTTGACGCTACTCTGGATCAAAGGGAGACGGAGCTGTTCTCTGGGTACTTGTTACCTCTCACAACCTCAGGTGGGTTTGGCAGGTCTGCAGCTGCAGCTGGGCTGTTCCGCAGCAGCAAGGGGAGGGTGAGTGCGAACACAAGAGTCCACATGTGTGGAGAGTGAAGGTATTGCATTGGGAAAGTGGAACAAGAGGGAGGAGGCTTTTACCCCACCCTCACCTACTGCAGGAATGAAAAAAGCATGGGCCAGGGTTACAGCTCCTGTCCTGGCACAAACAGCCATGCTCAGGCTGTGCAGCTCCTGCTGGGGAGTCCACAAAAGGACCGGCGTGTCTTTGCCTCGCCAGGGTCAGGTAAACCCTGCCAGACTGAACCTTGCTGTGGGACAAGGCAGCACGTTTCCCACCCACCCCATTCCCGGCCATCGCTGACTGTAACTCACCGACGACGACAGGCAGCACCCGCATGGCCTTCCGCTCCCGACCATTGATCTTGGCCCGCTTCCGACTGTGTTCTGGGGGTGGGTACTTGAGGTGCGGGTAGGAGACAGTCTGCACCCCGTTGTTCATCACATAGTCCCCAGGCAGGGGGTGCTCAGAGTGAGAGTAAGGGTTGCACTCGTCTGGCTCCAGTCCAGCCTGCTCCCTCTCGATAAAGGGCGAGGGCTGATAGAGCTTTCTGTTGCCCCCGTAGATGCCGCCCCGTAGCTTGGCCTTCCTGGCTTCTTCCCAGCGCTTGAGTCCCTGGAACATGGCGCAGTAGAGCACCAGCATGACGGGGCAAGGGATGAAGAAGGAGCAGATGGAGGAGTACACGATGTAGTTGTCATCCTCCAGCTGGCACAAGCTGGGGTCCCGGTTTGGAACGTTGTTGAGGCCAAATATGACTGGGGATGCCACAGCAAAGGCGAATATCCAGGTGGTGGAGATGAGGATCAACTGCCGCAAGTCGATTTGTCGCCGGTTGTAGTTCAGCGGGACTGAAACAGCAATAAACCTGCCAACAGAAGGCCCCGTGTGAGTCAATAGTAACAGAAGTGAGTGGTTCCCAAGCTGCTTGCTGCTGGTCAGTGAGCTCCTTCCCCCCAGATTTGCTTGCATAGCCAAGGCCTGGGCTACAACCAGTCTCCCCCCTCAGAATAGCACCCAATGGGACAGCTCTGTCCTAGCACACTGTGCTTTTAGCTTGGCCACAGGGGTACGGATGGGACATGAAGCTGACAACAAGGCAAGGTGGTAGCACAAAACATCTTCCTTTGGGGGAAACAAGATGCAGCTTCCCTGCATGGGATCCTTCCTGTGTGGAAGCAGTTTGGAGCCAGGACACAGCTCTCTGGCCAGGCATGCTCCTGCTCTGCTGGCATGAGGAGGAGGAGGAGGGCACTTACCGATCCACGCTGATAGCACAGAGGTTGAAGATGGAGGCCGTGCACAGCATCACGTCCATGGTCATCAGGGCATCGCACAGCACAGTGCTGAGGGACCACACGCCTCCCTGGAACTGAAGGACAAGATCCCTGGGGTCAGCAGGTGCCATATCCCACTGACTTTACAATGCAGGGAGACAACTTTGGGTCTGGGAGCCTCTTGTCTTCCTCCACTCAAGTAAAGGGCCTGAAGTCGAGCAGCCCACCCCTCTCAGCATGGTACTCCCCCTTCCAGCTAAACAGAGGTGCAAGAGAACTACTCCCACATGAGGCTCACAGCTTCCTTAGGGCTTTGCAGTTCTGCCTGGCTGGAGAATTGAGCTCACAGGCAATCAGCATTGCCAAATAAATCACTCTGGGCAGAATAACAGATGTGGTGACAGCCCTCAGACTCAAAACCCCCAGACTCATCAAATGTGCCACCCCAAATATCTCCCCAGCCACGCAGGACTATCACTAGCTGCAAGACACAGAGGAAGCAGGGAGAGGCTCCCCAGCAGTTCGCAGAGCCTGAAGCTCCTCTTCCTTTTTTCATTTCCAAACTGCTCCAATGCCCTGTTTGCAAACAACATGAGCAGTTTTTGTGTTACACAACTGTTGTATCCTATCATGCTAAGCACAAAGCCAATCTCCCAAGACCACCAGCTTGTAGATCAGGACCATTTCCTCAGCAGTGTGTTGTGAACCTGTCTCTTGGAAAATGGGAATGAAATGAAAATGGGAATGGAAGGAAAAGCTCAAGGAGAACAGAAGTGCATCAGGATTCATTAAACCCTTCCTCAGCACATGACACTAAATACTTGCCAGACTGTCTTGCACCCAAAGCTGAGAAACTGAACGTCAGATTCCTTTGTTTGCACCAGGACACCTGCCTTTAGGACAAGACCATGAACAGAATTTTTATAAAAAAATATAATTTTAGTAAAACTAGAGAGGGTGGGTACCTTTTTGTCTTTCCCTGTCAGTAAAAGAGAGGCTCAAGTAATTTAATTCTCAGCTCAGTCTAAGCCTCTCCACCCTAATTTAGCAGTTTAGAAGAACAGCTCCCTCATTCCCCCAAATTAAACTCATATAAGTATATATATGGATAATAATGCTCTGTCAACCCACACTGCCAGAAGACCAGACGGCTGTAATTTGTCTGCAAGCACTGAGTCCAAACTAAATCATGTTGAAAAAAAAGAATCAGGCATGACCAACTGAGCCTCTTGTATCTGGCATAATGATACCTTAAGCCTGGATGTTATTTCTGCAAGGAGCTGGGCACGAAGCAGTAGTGCTGGCAGAGAACAGGCAGTGGTGTGGGCCAGATAGCCTCAGCAAGAAACACACATAAGCTCCTGAAGGACTGGTCTGAGCTGTCAGACTTTAAGAAGAAAGCACATATTTCATTCGCCAGGCAAAAAATCCTTCTCCCCGGGGGTTCAGAGAAATCATATTATGAGATGATGCTTTCACCTTCGCCGAAGGCACGGTGAGGCTCTCTATTTTTCACTGGGTTGTTTCTCAGCCAGTGGCACAGACTGCACAGCATGAGACCGAGGACAGAAGGAAGGACAGCAACACCTTCAACTAGCACGGCCACCAAAAACTGCTTGCACAAATCTGTTTGAGCCACACTCCAGTCTTGTCCGGATGTAAAACCAGCCAATTATTTCAGCATTAGAGCACTTCTAAGTGTAATACACAGCAAGTGTCAGCTCAAACCTTCTCTGCTCCGTGCCAGCATGTCATTATTCCCTTGAGTTTGGTCAGCACAGACAGGGAACTGACAGATTTGCTTGCAGGCAAATCAGAAAGTCTCTATGAGTTCTTCCTACTACAGCAGCAGGGAATGTTTCCTACATTTGTGATCGCCAGGCAAACTCTGCAATCCTCCAGGTGCCTCTGCAGAGAGAGGCTGGGGTAAGAACCCCCCACTCTCTACTCAACGTGATGTACAAATAGGTGTGATTTTAGCTTGAAAACAAAAAGTTTGGTAGCACTGGCTGCTTGTCATCCTGGATCCAAACAGGTCTTTTAAAAGCAGCTTGCATATCTTGCAGATATTATACACAGTGTTGGAGCACAGCCTGACACTTCCCCCCTTTGCAAAGTCCCAAGGGCATTTTTATATCTGTATCTATGTGTATTAGTACATAAAAACATTTCTCATATATACAGAATGCATACATTCTTTACATACTTTCTATATATTAAACAGAATATATAAAGATAAAATTATATATAGCATATGTATATTATATTGATATATAAACTATATATTATATATATATTGCTATAATATAGATAATATATATGATGTATTCAATATATATATTATATATAATTAATATATAGTTTTTAATGTTTTACATATATTAATGCAACGTATAACTTGTATTTATACATTACATATTTCATACATGTCTCTAGATGTTATCTGTGTAATATTTGCAATACTCGCATATATAAATTAGATTATGAAAATTATTAGATTATTACAAGTAGATTATAAATAAGTATATAAAATGTCCCTGAGTTTAGAAAATATTACACAATATTTTGTACATATTTTTACAGTGTATATTTTGTATACACTGCGTATATAATCTTATGATATATAGATAATAAGTATTACTATGGTTATATATTACTACATGTAATATATATGATTTACTGAATATTTTTATCTCTTCATACAATATGTTACATATATCTTTTTATATATGTGTGTATATATACATATATATATATAAAAGCCCCTGGAGCTTGTGTGTATTTTATCTACGTACAAAATGTATATTTATTCATATAATCTATCAATTCATTAATACGCATTGTGTAGTGTATTAATATATCATAATTTCATACAATCACGGAACAAGTATAAATATAGAATGTCTATATGACAGTATATATATAGTAACAATAGGTGATATGCTACATAGAATATATACATATGATAAGCACTACCTATGCTTCTGAAATACGCAGGATACGTGTATATATGTCACAGCACACAGACAGAGAGGGATGTGGATGAGCTGCTCTGTGCACGTGGAAGGACCTCAGCTTGCTGGGGGTGACCTGCAGAGCCCCCCCCCAGGCAGCCAGCAAGCTGAGGAACACGGCTCCTGCTCCCGTGTTCCTGGATTAGCTCCAAAATCAGCACTTTGGTACCAGAAAACTATCGACTGACTTGGGAAGGCAGCAGTTAAAAACTGTCAGGGAGCTGAAGCAAGCGATTTGGCATTTTGGGAGGAAGAAGAGCAGAACACCTGCAATGGGGCCAGCAGGGACCAGGAGAGGAGTCCAACTGAGGTGCAAATGCAACCTGAGGGGTATCGGCGTGAGGCCAAGAACAGAAATAACTCAACTGTATCTCATTCTAAACCAGAAGTAGAGAGAAGGGCTTTTGTTTAGTCTAAGTAACCCAAAAGAAAGCCACCCGGGGGAACAGCCATCACGTCCCAGTCACAACTGGCAGTTATTAGGCACATCTCAGTGGGCACCTGGGATGGAACCGACACTGTCAATACTTTTCATAAAATTTTAACTACAGCTGGAAAACAGTAGCTTGCTCTTTCTCAAGTTCTGCAAAGTCAAAGTGTCAGCATCCTGCAGAACCAGGACAGAAAACCTCAACCCTACAATGCAACAAGTTCTCCTGCACTTGAGGACTTTGGCTTCATGGCACTTGTTGCTGAACTGTTTTTTGAGACATTTCTACCTGGTGCTCTGCTAAGAAGAGATTAGGGCTGCAGTTTCCTCAGAGGTCTTCTAGAAGCACAGTCTTTCTAAATCTAGTCCAACCAGCACTTTTCTTTCCCTCTTGTTTTTTGACCATCCACAGTGACCTGAACAAAGTTGATCTTTCTCTACATTCACAGTCCTGCCTGTTCACATTTACAGGAGCAGGCAGCTCTGCGAGGATTAATATCAGGCAGTAGTGATGTCACGCACGGGATTATGATTAGTGGAGCTGTAAAGCCAAAGTAGACTCTGAAGAAACTGTTTAGCTATTTTTATATACCCATCTCCTTGAGAGGCAGCCTGGACTTCCAGATGAGGTCTGGATTCAGACCTGCATGTTTCATTCAGGCTTCTCTCTAGTGCAGATCAGCCACTCCAAACAGAATTTGGGAGCTGAATCAAGAAACATAAACCTCAAATTTTTGCCCAAAGTTCACCACGATCCTCACCAGTACAGATTATGAGGGAGAAAATTTGACTCAGAGCCACAGTGGTCAAAACCCATTTGTGATTTTGGAGAATGAATGTATATTGAAAAGGACAAGATCCGTCAGGCTGCAGCACCTTCCAAGGACACAGTCTTTGCCGTGAGACTCATGCTGGGCACTCAGAAAGTTGGGAACCAATAGCAAAATGTGCCAAGAACCTCCCTGATGGGTGAGTGACTTTGGATTAGAGGCATAGCAGGCTTTGCTGGGTCATGTGGCTAAGTGGTACCTAATTACAGCAGGTTGCAGAAGATTAGCCCACCAAGGTACACAGTGTAAGGCTTTAGGGATCATAAACAGCTCAAGCCGCCTTTATGTGCTCCAGAGCAACTCTTATTTTATTTTTTTTTTTCTTTTCTTTCTTCTCTTTCTTTTTTCCATTCTCTGCCCCTCGTTTTCTTTTCCAGAAACACACACATGATCAGTAGGGCTGGTGCTGAGAAGACACAGCCAGCCAGCTACAGAACAAAACATGCTCTACAGCCAAGTCATCGTCTCCTTTAACAAAACAAAAGCTGCAAATAGAACCCCACAAGGCAGCCTACCTGCTACATCTTTTATAAGCCATCCTCTGCACACCCAAACAGGTGAGGATAGGCACATTAATGACCACACTCAAAATCTCCAGGCATCGCTCGTTGGAGAAGGTGGAAAACTGTACGTGTGTGGCATGCTTTGCCCTTAGCTCAGTGCTTTGTGGAAGACAAGGAGGGTTTATAGGATGGTGATAATCACCTTCTCTCTGGACACCAGCTGAAGCCCTTTCAGAGTGGTATTCCAGGCACAGACTGCGTGCTTGTTTAACACCGGGAAATTCACATGCAGCCACTGTGTTCGCTTCCAAGATCCCAGTGTCTCACTACAAATGGCACTAAATTCTGGATCAACCACCTTGCATAGCGGAGGAAAAACTCCAACTTCTTCTCATAAAGAATAAAAAGTTATGGAAAAGGTTTTATAGGATGACAGAAGGTGGACTAAAATGCCTTTGCAGGCTGCCTTCCTCGCTGAGGTCATGCTGATGTTCCTGTTCCTAAGTACAGCCAATTTGTACAAGGATTTCCTTTTTCCAAAGGGAAAATCTGTCTTCTTGCACACAAGCCTAATGCCCAATGAGCTTTTATACCACCAGTGCTCCATGAGCCAGGGCAGGGCCAAAAGTTTTGCTCTTTTTCCTACGGTGAAAGCACTTGTCTGAGTCCTGCCACATGCTTTTCCATGGTACAACACAGGAGCTTCATACCTGCCTCCTGCCAGCCCTGCAGACAGGCTCCATAAGAAGCAGGGCACACAAAGCAATCTTTCTGCCTCTGGTGGTGATGGCACACAAAATAAGAGACCCAGAAAATAGCAGCCCGCAAGAATTAGGACACGCCTGGCTGGATTTCCAAACAAGTACCTGCCTCTGCTCAGCAAGGCCCTGGTTCAAGTGTGCAACATGGAGAGACTGAAAGTGCTAATCCTAAGAGCCCAGGCCTGCTGAGAAAGATATGGCACTGATGAGAAGAGCAATAATCCCTGCATGTGGGCAAATCCAGGATCTGATTCAAAAAAATAAAATAAAATCTGAATGCCCACCAGAAGCTGACTCTGGGCTTTTTTATGCGCCAGGTTGGCTGCTGCATCCTCCAGGAGACAAAATGTGGCCTGTAAAGGGAGAGTACGGAGAGGAGAGAGACACAAGACAAAAGTGGCCTCACACCTGCTGTAATATCCTTTAAAAACGAGGTGGAAATCTGGTTCACCTGAACTGTTATGAAGGCCCTGAAAATAAAATCCTTAGCACTGGTTCATAATTGCTGGCATATATCATATCATCTCCCCACTATTTCATCCAGGGACTGTATGGCTCAGGTATCACTCAGCCTAGAATAACATCTATTTCCACAGAAGCTGTAAGATTCCAGACTTTAATCTCAGGTGCTATTGCAGACAGGATGACATGCATTTACAGAGAGCCACAGAAAATTTGGAGAACGGCAGAGGTCTGTTCTCATCAGAAGCACTGCCTCACAGGCGATACCCAGTCAGAAGGACATTAGGTTTTCTCCCTGATAGAATAATAGAATCAAATTTGAAATATTTTACTATGTTTAGTTAGCTAGAAGGAAGACTGGAAACTTTGTATGCCTAATGTTACCTTACTCGCTAAAGAATCAGCCTTATCTGTAAGACCATACAGAATTATAACACAGGACTGGGGAAGGAGGGCAAGATAACCTAGGCCTGGAGGACGTGCCTGCAAAGAATAGGTGAGGAACTCATGGCACGCACATCGTTGAATGTGTAAATGACTTAGTTTAGTATGCCCTGGATAAGCTGGAACAAAAAGATAAGAAAGGAGATGGCCTGAGCATGCACGAGGACTGGGTTCAAGCAGGAACACAGTGAGGAAGACTACCGACGACCACCAGAGACCCCTGAACGACCACCAGTGGAAACAAATGCTCATGCATCAGGAACATTTACATATTATAACGAATTACAAAAAGAAGTAATTACTTCTTGGAAATACTTATGTTTTAATTGTATGTAACCCCAGTAGCTTGGACAATTCGGCACACACACTAGGTGGTGTGATCCCCTGTGCATCTGTCTGGTGCTGCAATTAAAGAATGTCTGACTTCTGAAACCCCAAATTGGATCTTAAAGAGTATCTTTGACCGACTCCTACAGTATCACAGGCACACATATAATACAATTTGCTGCAGAAGAGCTCTTCCTACTCCAGTGGTACACTGACACCCCGAAAAGTTTTATGCAGAACAGCGTCATCCTCAGCAGGAAAACAGGTGGTGTAATTAGCACTGGTTGTTCCGTTGCTCTGAGGATCTGCAAGGCCGAGTGCCTGCTTGGGAGAGCCATCTTCCCTGACCTGTAGAGGAGCGGGGTAAACACGCAGATCTGCTAAAACCATTTCCTCTTTTTCGTAATCAGTTAACGGATCTTACGGGCAAAGATGTTTACGTAACCATGCCTTACACGGCTCCTGCCAGCAGCTTCCTGGATCAGACCTGTTTCATGGCTCAGGCCCTCGGCATGGATTAAGGAAAGCGTTGATCAGAGGAACGCTCGCAGTGAAGCAGGTAGGAGGTAGGCTCTGCAGCTGGCTACAGGAGTGGAAGTCATTCAGCCTGGTGCCTGCCCTAATTGCTGGGAATGTCCCCGAAACTGAAATGCTGCTGAGGTTCCTGTCATCCCCACAGAGCCTTTGGGGCAGACAATGCAGTTAGCACAAAGGCGAGTCTTTGTAGCCACACAGCCACAAACAGCAGATCTCTGGTGGGCAAAGCCCCTTAGAGCTTAACAATATTCTGCAGTACCTCCACAGCACCGCACAGCTCGACTTTCTCATGTTTTCACTGCCACAGGGGAGCAATAACCCCCATTCTCAGTGCTGTCGCTGCTCCAGGCAGATTCTTGTGTCTTTTCCTGGCCTCCCTTCACACAGAAGCAGGGCGTTGCTCCTGGGGAATCATCACAGACCCCTGGGAGTGCCCCAGGCCACCTCCTTCCCCTTTGCTTCCCATCATCTTTGCTGCGTTGCCAGCAGATTGCTAGGAGAGCACGACTTCACACTCCCATCAGAAAGATAAGGACGCTGTAGAAGAGCAGTCTGCCTTTCCCATGGCTTTTTACTTTGCCCCATCATACCACTTACTGAGGCAGAACTCCTGCTGAAGTCAGTATGATTACAAGCCCAAAAGCTGTGTTTCCCAAGCAAGCTGGAATTACAAACGCCTTCTGCACATCTGGGCAGCCCTCTGTGTGGTAATTAACACCGGGCAAATGCTAGAACATCTCTTTGGTCTGTGTTTGAACAAGTTCGGTAGAAAGTGCTGGACACGTCTGCATCCCCATGCTATGATCTAGCACACGACTGCACCGATACCTGCACGGTGGCTCTGTCACCACTGCATAGTAGCTGGAGAGGCAGATGGCAAACGGCACTAATCCACCTCCGCTGCCCTCAGCTTGTCAATCCACCTCCATCCAAAGCAGCACTCCAAAGAGAATGAAGAACGATCAAGGTTCATAAGTGCTTTTGGTTTTCTCTAAAGATGGTGCATTTCTGCAAGAGAGAAACTGGCAGTAACCACTGCCCTGGCAGGAATTCACTTCACATCCACAGTCTCAGGAGCTGCTCAGTTTGGAAATGGATGCTTTAAGCCAGCGGGAAGCTGGTGTTTCCTTCTTTCCCTATCCATAGGGTATTTCTTGGTTAAATCAGTTAGTGAAAGATCAAAACTGACAAATGACAGCAGCGTTTGAATTTAGGGAAGACAAGCTTCATCACATCAGTTTTAACACTCTTGCTCATTAAGGCCCCCAGCGTTAACTCGAGCTGTTAAGGTAGGTAAATTTCACAGGTCAAATTAGCGAGGAAAGAAACACAATCTGAAAAACTCCCAACAACACAGTTAATACTGGGATGGGGCAGGACTCAGGGGCAAACATTTATCTCATGCAGTGAAGGCTGGTCTGTGGGGAGATGGGACCTGCATCACTCAAGGCTTCCCTGCGCACCTGAAGAGAGCCCCACGGCCCCAGTCCAGGGGGATATGCTTACTTCCTGCACCACCGGCCTGTCTCCAAGGGCTGCCTGTTAATTCTTTACGGTATATATGGTGTATATTCACATACCAGTATGGCTGAGGGAGCCTAGCGCAGCAGGGCAATCGGCCAGGAGTGAGACACATCTCCTGCTCACCGTGATGATGATGCTTTGGTGCTTCTCTCATAAACTGCCCAGGGGAGGACAGGACTGGAGGAGGTTTGCAGCAGGTGGCCCCATTTCCCTGCCCTTCCAGTTAGGACTGCGGTATGGTCATGAAAAGGTACAGAAAATAAAAGGTTGTGACCACACACACCAGGTTCTGCCTTACCCAGCACCTGCCTTCAGCAGGCCTCCAACTCTGCAGGGACAAACAAGAGATGCCCACAAGGAGCTGACACAACTGGGCTCCATACAGCCAAGACCAGGGTGGACTAGGAGTTCAGCTCTGACATTATGCTGGCTCTTTCAGAGGTACAAAAGGGATGCATGTGTGAACAAACGCTGCTAATGGGCTGAAAGAAACTTTCTTAATGACTAGTAACAGCATCCAAGACACCTCCCTTTGTGCTCAGCTTCTGTGAACACCAGCAAGATAATCCACATCTCACAGGAAGGAATCCCATCCCGCTGAAGCCTATGGGAGATCTGTTGTTTTGAGGAGATGTCAGATGTCACCTTGAAAGTTTTTAAAGAATTCTTTAAAACTGCCACCTGTCTTCTAAAGCCCAGACTCAGAGGGATGCTTCCAAAAGCCTGACATCTCAGAAGAAAAAGGCACAGGACAGCCAAGCTTCTCCTGCTGAATGAAGGAAGCAGTTCGACTTTATTGGTCTGTTTCTGCTAAGCAAGGAGCAAAAAAATCCACTCTCATCAGGTTCTCAAGTTTTCCAATACACCCTCAAAGTCCACCTTTGCTCTGTGAGAAGCTGCAAGGAAGTTAAAAAAAAATAAACACAAAAACCACAAGAAGGAATAGAAGCTGTACTGAACCTTCAGGACTGTTCAGGCAACATTTGCAGTGGCTAAATGCAGTAGTACAAAGTGCAAGTTGAAATCAATCTACTTTTAAGCAGCAGCGATCACTACACCTTGTGTCCCTTGTGCTGCCTGCCCAGGTCACTTTTCCTTTCTTCATTAACAAGCGGATGTTCCCCCTTTGTGTCACCCTTCATGATAAGTGACACATCTGCATTTACACACGCAGATTGAGCAGCTGATTCTGATCTACAGTTTTCACACTGGCCTCTGAGAAAAATGAAAACTTGTCCCCTGGCACTGACGCAATGGCTCTTCCGACTTTTCCTTACCATATTTCACAACAAAATGAGCTGCAAATCCCCCCACGCAGGAGATGCCCCATTGCCTGCTCCAGCAGGCTGTGGCTGCTGCACATCCATGCCCGTTCAGCACCTTCTGCAGCCACTCTGTGTGAGATTGCTGTTTGGCAGCACAGACCCTGCTGCGGGCTCCGTGTTCTGCCTGAGCACCCAGAAATTGCCTGTGGTACCCAAGGAAGCTCCCACAAGGCTCGTGCCCAGCAGGAAGCGTTTTTAGCAGTACGCCAGGATATGTCAACCATTATTTTATGTATGCCAGCAAAGCCCAAGCCTGCAGGCTAAAGGAAACCACACTGGTGTCTGTCTGCCGACAGATTCAAGAACAGGAGGCACGGTGAGACAACGGGAAGAGCAAGGGGCGGGGGGGGGGGAGGGAAGGAAAAAAATCCAATTAGCAAGAAGTAGCTGAGAAGGATGATAGAGATGGAGGCTTTTTAACCACCAAAACTGAGACAACAAGGGAGAAGGAAACGACCAAAACCAAGCTCCTCGGAGTGCAGGGGAAAGAGAGAGGGGAATCTATTGCTCCTGTCCGATGCTGGTCCTTCCTGGGGTTCCCCAGCTGAACCCATCCCTCTAGAAGACGTCTGTCTCCAGACAGGTCACAACGTCCTGCCAAATCCTAGGACCAGGTAGAGGCTAAAAGCATCCTAAGCTCTAATCCGCCACCTTCCTTGCTTAAGAAAATACAGACGCAACCCGGTCAGGCACTGCACAGCAGCCCTGGCGTGGGAGAGGAGAGGAGACACTAAGGCTTGAATTCTGCTGGTATGATCCTGTGAAGATAGAGCCCCATGCTGCCTCGCTCCTTGGGACTCCTGAGTGACACTTAAGCCACCACCTTACAAACCATGTGTGAAACCAAAACCCAACCATGTGTCAAACCCGAAAATGTGAGGTCAGGTCTGACTGACCCACTCTCAGGCTTGCTGGGGCTGCCTACCTTCATCTCATCCTGGCTCTCCCCACATCAGGAAAGGACTCCTCTGTCCTCCCCTCCACCAGCCACCACGAGGCCAGGGGCACAACACCCACTACTTTGGCCTGTGGGTGCTGTCCTCCGTTCACCTCTGGGTGCTGCAGGGAGGGAGACGCAGGCTGTGACCAGCCTGGTCCAACAGATCCCTCCTCACCCTGGTCCTACAAATCCCCCCATCTCAGAGCATCGATCCTCAAGCAGCACAAATTTATTTCCCTTCTACGGAGAGAGATGCAAAACCACCCTGCCTCAGGAGCACATGAATTGCACATCCCTGCCCCTTGCTCCCGCTTTTCTTGCACTCAGCTGCTGCAGTTTCAGAAGCGGACAGGTTTTGGGGGTGGCTGGAGGCCCGACTCAACACCTCCCACTAAAGCCACTTTGGTGGGGCGATCCCATCCCTAAAAATGTCCCTAAAAAGTCAGCTTCCCCTACTCAACCTGTCTCAGCAGCCTCCTTCCTCTCCCTTCTCACCCAGCCCTGCTCACCTCGCACCAGGCAGAGCACAGCAGAGGAGCTGAGCTCTCTGTCCCTTCCCAAACACCTGCTGATGGCAAAACGGGACGTGCATGCTGCGACAGCTCCCCGGAGCTGCTGACCACCCCGGGACATTTGCACTGGGGTTTTCCAGCCCGGCAGGACGATGGGAGCCACCAAGTTGAGGGGAGCGATGCCACCGGGGCGAGAAGCCGCTGTGTTTTATGCATCTCTCTTCGGAAAAGGGAGATCAATTTGGGCTGCTGGGGATCGATGCCCTGAGATGGGGGGGAACAAAAGCGACACACGCAGCCCGGCGGGGACCAGGCAGGGTGCCAGAGGGGATGCCGTGGCCATCCCAAAGCGCAGGGAGCCGGGGGGGCACAAATCCCAAACCGGGAGGCACAAACCCACCCAGGGGCTCCAGCCCCGGACCCCCGCTCTCTCGCCACCCCCCAGGACCTCAGCTCAGCCCGCAGCCCCCCCGGGCGGCCTCACCTCGGAGTACACGAAGAGGGGCAGGACGAGGACGGCCAGCAGCAGGTCGGCGACGGCGAGGCTGACGATGAAGTAGTTGGTGGTGGTCTTGAGCGCCCGCTCGGTGCAGACGCTGAGGCACACCAGCCCGTTGCCTCCGACGATGAGGAGGATGAGGACGATGCCCAGCACCAGGGCGGCGACGTTGTGGCCCCCCGGAGGGGGCGGCGGGGGCTCGCTGCCGTTCCCCGGGGCGCTGCCGTTCCCCATGGCGCCGCGGCGCTGCCCCGGCAGCCGGGCTCATGGAGCCGCCGGCTTCACCGAGCTGCCCGGCCCCGGGGCGATGCCGGGGGAGGCTGGGGGAGGCCGGCAGAGCCGGCCCCAAACTTTGCGAGGAGCGGGGAGGAGCCTCCCGGAGGCAGCCCCGGCACCAAGCGGGTCACCGGGCGGCTTAGCGGCAGGGGGCGGGCTGCCCGTGTCCCCCCCCTTCTGCCCGTGTCCCCTCCCTGTGCCCGTGTCCCCCCCCTTCTGCCCGTGTCCCCTCCCCGCAGGGCACCCGCAGCCCCTGGGGAAGCTGGAGGGAGGCTGGGGTCGGGGGGAAGCCCCCCCAGCTCTTGCCGTGGTTGGGGTGCCTGGCCGGAGGTCCGCTGGGGGAGGCTCCTTCTCCACCGGGTTTTTGAGCTGGAGGAAAGGGACAAGTCTTCGGTGGCACCGCTGATTTTTCGTCTTCGATCAGCCGCCCCCCTGCCGGCACAGCGTCGCTCGGTCGGTGCGAGTTCCCCCGGGCTTCCCACCCCAAAGCTCCGGGAGCGGTGCTGGAGCAAGGCAACGCGACCTTCAGAGCGAAAAACGGCAAGAAAACGGATTTAAAAGACTTTGCGGCGGCACCTGATGGGAGGCAGAGTAGAAAAAAAAAAAAAAAAAAAAAAACCAAGGTCCGTATGTTGAGCATAATGTCTTCCTCGGAATGAGGCTGGCCACTTTTATATGTCTCCGAAACAGCGGAGGCAGTGTCCCCACAAGCGCTGCACTGCAAATGTGGCAGATCAAAGCACCCTCGGATCGGTCAGACCTTGATGAAGCTACACCATAGGGAAAGAAAAAGAAAAAAGGAAAAAAAAAAAAACAGCAAGTTTCAGAGTAGGAGGTTGTTTCAAGTCAGCCTGACCTGAAGGTATTTTCCCCAGGAGATTCAAAGTAATGGTATGAACGGTAATTAGAGAAATCAATGCTGTTAGCTTGGATCCCCGAGAGCATTTGAAGGACTGTGGAGACTATAACCATCCAGAAAATGGCAAACTGCCTCTTTTTAAATGGAGAGGGATAAGAAACCAGGGACTGAAGAGCAATCTGTGTTGGTTCAAGTAAAAGAGCATGTTCCTTGCTAGAGCTAGGAGGGAAATAATTAGATATCACATATCTCAGCTTTAGCTCTGCTGCAATCTCACATAAGAGAGATTGTCTTAAGCAATGAAAGGGAGAAGAGTAGCTGAAATTATTATGGATTGGGTGAATAACAGGTTGGAAAACTGTACTCCAAGGTCTGTGCAGAATCTGGTAATGTTTAGAATTTGCATAATTGACCTGAGTGAGTGTCCAGAGAGCTCACTAATTAAATTTGAAGATACTGCCAAGACAGGTGAGGCTGCGAGTATCTTGGAGCACAGGATGAGAATTCAAAATGTTATGCTGCAAAAAACATCTGGCAAATGTAGGATACAATTCAAAGGGAATTTTGCATCTGTCCTGTGCTTGGGCAGGAATAATCAGCTGCAGAAATGCAGGGCTGAGGCAACAACCAGATGGAGAGTAGGTGTAGGAGCAAAGGTGCTGTAGCAGGTTGTAAGCTGCACACGGGGACTAGGATGTCTTATTGTTGTAAATGACAGAAAAAGAAGACAAAGCTCTCCTGGAATAATTCTGTTTGAGAGGTACCTGTGCACCTGCAGACTCAGGCAGCCTTCATTCTGCCAGCCACACTCAGAGTCACCTTTCACAACACTTGTCATAATTATGCCAGCTAAAATAACAGACGGAGATTATGATTCCTAGAGGTAGGGGTTAAGGTGACGTTTCTCACTCCCTAGGATGAACACCTCCAGGCTGCAATGCTGCAAGCAGCAAGGCAGACACCACATGTATTCATCTCAGATACCAACAATTGTGCCTTTTTTACTGCTTACTGCATCACTGCATTCACCCCTGCGCTGACAGAGACGAGCTCAGTGAAGTCCCGCAGAGCTGGTGCTGGGGGCTGGGGGAGGACGGGGGAGCTGTGACCCCCAGTTCTAGCCCAGATGGTCTGGGAGATGTGGGACCTGATCCAGACTCAGTGGGCACCTTTCCAGCCATGCCACCAAACCTCAGATCAGATGTTTGGGGTGAGCTAACCAGTCAGTTCCGCTTGGTGTTTGTGGAAGGCGGTAGGAAGAGAAGGCATAGCAGGAAAGTATAATTTACACCATGTGGAGAGTAGGAACTGCATTACTGCCGGCTTTTTATAAGACGAGAAGATTTTTAGAGCTGCTTATAGATATCAGTATGTTACCTGCTCCAGATATCGATTTTATCTGATCCATTAACAGGCTGGCAGAAGAAATCCTCTCTCCAGTGTCTGCCCACACCGATTTCCTTCACTCTTATTTGGAGAAGGACACAATTAATCCTCAGCATGCGAAGCATAGAAAAGCCAGAGCCCTGTTACCAGGAATGGGGACGTGGACCTCGGTCCCATCCTTTCCCTGTGTTTATCAGCAGTTAATCCCGCAGTCTGTTTTACCCAGCTGCCTTGGGTTTCACAATTTCATACATGGGTAGGAGAAAATTACTTTGGTTTAAGTACTTAGCTGGCAATCTGTCTTGCCATATTGTCTCCAGAGGTGTGACTTCCAAGTTCTTTCTGAAGTTCACAAGAATGCCATCGGCTTCGTAGCTGCTGAGCTGTACTGACTGTTTCCTCTCCCCATAGCATGTGTGCCATCCTCACACTGATCCCAACACCTGTGGGTATGTCTACTCCCCTCCTTCTGACAGCTGACCCAGCTGTGGTGTGGACTCAAATCAGTGAGCAAAGCTCTGCCCTGCAAAGACAAAACAAAGCTCCAGCAGCAGTGGGTACTCACACGCTGTCCCGTCTGCTCGTGGTTCCCCATTCCTTTGGGAACAGTTTGGGGCTCAGGTGGGCGCAAGCAGGGCTGTGAATCTATCAGGTTAAGAAGATATACATCATCCAGTGCAGTGAACTGGGACAAAACTACCCCATCAGTACTTCTTAAACCCACATGTCCTGGCAGAGGGAGTTTGCATCAGCTCAGTGGTTTGTATCTGCTGCTCACAGCTTTTCTGCTCTGCTGGTCAGATCCTAAGATCTGAGTGCTGGCACAAGTACTACTGTCATATAGCCTTCACTCAGTGAGGAGCAGGTACAGTGGGACCATTTTTACTAGAGCCCTTTTGTTCCAAAAAAAATCCACCCAAACTAGCCAAAGGAGGCTTTGAAGTGCATTAATGAAACTGCACTGAACTCCTGTGTGGAGAAAATGCCCTTAATTTATTTGTGTTTAAACAAGCTGAGCAGCAAAGGGATCGGGATTGAGTTGTGACTGCGGGCCTTCTGCCTTCCCACAGGGATTAATACCGTTTCTCTAATCTCCTTTAACAGTCAATTTATATTAATTATCTTGATTTTCCCTGTGGGTTAGCACAGAATGCCTCTTAACTCTCAGCGTGGAAGCCCTTATTCCAGACTAGCAGAACTTTAATCCCAGACCACTTTAATCCTGGAGTGGATTAAACTAATGTGAAATAAGGTTTTTCACTTCCAAAAAAGAGCAGCCATGCAAAGCACTAATTAGGACAGCTCTCCCATTGCAAAATCCCAGGTTGCAGTGATCCTTGCTCACTGCCACCAAGTCCTGTGGCTCCCCTGTGTCCACTGCTCTTGCTCAGCCCTCGGTGCTGAGTTCATCAGTCGCACTGTGACATCCTGCTGGCTCAGAGCAGGGACTGGGGAGGTTGTGAAAGTCACCCACAGCCACTTCTCATGACATCAAAAATATTTTATTTTGTCCTAAGCAGGTGCTGTGAAGGACACGAGGGGTGAACAGCAGCACTTTCTGCCAGCAGGGCATCTCAGCCTCAAATAAGTCTGGTGCCCAAGCCAAGCCATCAAAGAAACATCTGCCTATGTGGGCTCCTTCCCCTGTGCCAGGAATAGATTATCTGTATAAATTCATTTCAAATATGGGATGAGGCTCTGGTACTCAGCATTTCACAAGACCTTCAGTGCCATGCATCAGCAACCACAGGATGTGGCATGCGAAGACTTTGCTCAACTCACCACCCACAAGCCACCCACTTCAGCCCGGGATCAGCAGCACCAGGAAAGCACTCATTTCTTGCACAGAATGACAAAATAGTGGAAGATCTGCCTTTTTGATATGTTTTGAGGCATGTTTTTAAAAGAGTCTGGGAATGAGCAGTGCGGTCAGCTTTCAGGAAGGGGGCTGCGGAGGAGCTGGTGCCTGACAGCTAGCCAAGGAGGCAGAAAAAGTCCTCCAGAGACTTCCCAGGATGAATTGATAGAGAATTTGGTTTTTAGCCAATTCAGAGGACCAGAAAGGTTGCAAAGTGAGACATCTGTCAGAGTCTCCCAAAAGACACAGAACTTTTATCACCGTAGTTTTTCACATTCGAGGCACTGAATTTTTAAATAGAAAAGGAGAACAAAATTACCTGCCAGCGTTTCAGAACAGATGTGCCTAAACTCAGGTATTGAATAGTACCCTGATAGCCCAGCAGCAGATCACTGGGGCTATCTGCAGGATCAGAACAAAGGGAGGAAAATAAAGAGCTTTTACGGACAGTCCTGTTCCTTTTACTTGACATATTTAGCTGAGCAATTCTCTATGAAAGTATCATCCACAGCAAAGCCATCCTGCTTTACAATCCGCCTGTAATGCATTTCCAAGAAAAGACACAGAGGCAGCATCCTGCCTTTCGGGTTAACCTTTGCAGGAAAGGGAAGAGGATGGCAGGGCTCTCCTGGTTCCCAGGCTCACTGAGTCCCCCTTCAAGAAGCTGCAGGGATTTATGTACTCACTGAATAGATCTTTTGACATTCACCGTTCTGGCAAGTTATGATAAATCCGTGTAAGAGGTAAAATCTCATGCATTTTTAATGGTGATTAGCTTTGGGAATGGAACTACAGAGAAAATGGCTGGATTTGCTGTCTCTTTTAGCTTGTAATCACACCAAGATGTTTTTTTTGGATGCCTGGTTTCAGACTAAGCCATATAATTGATCTCATGTGGGGGAAGCGCAGAGAAATACAAGGGCTTGTGTCACAGGACAGATCAAATGAATATACTTCAAGAGTCTCTCCTGCTTTTAAAACATCAATGAGCTTATTGGAGCCAATCATTATGAAAAACCTCCTGGGGAGGCTGCAAGGTAAGAAGCCTGGAAAGACATGCCTGTGAGCAGCAAGAACCTCTAAGTGCTCCTCCTTCCCCCTTATTTCACACAGCCTGTTCCCTTCCACCTGGACGGGACAGCCTTCCAGGTCCCTGACACAGGCCGTAGAGGGACACAGCCAAAATGTTGTCCACATGGCTGTGTGGCCGCCAGGATCCGCCCTGCTCATTGCTGGCACCACACACCTGGAACAGCTGGGCCAGACCTGCCAGCCAGGACGCAGAGCATGTCATCCTTATAATTAAAATTAATTCCCTAGAGTGCTTTCTCCTCTTCCCCAGACACAGCAAACAGCTGGAGGCTGAGATTACGGATGCTTATGCCAATTAGAGCTGTGATAAAGCCAGACGCATGGGGAGCATTAGTGTGCAGCTCTGCAGTGGAGAGACAGTCCTTGGATCTCCTCCGTGTCAAGGTACGAGGGAGCTTCCAGCTGAGCAGAGCAATGCCAGGCTTAATGCCAGGACAGGCAGAGCAGCTCTGGGGAAGAAGCCACCCAGCCGTGTCCCTGCAGTGGTGTGTGCTGTCCCATCCACACATCCCACACCATGGAAACAACCTGGGGACAGGCAGAGTGCGCTCACTTCATCAGACCTTGAATGAGGTTTGGAAGAAGGGTAATAGGATGTAAAAAAAGGTAGCAAGTGATTGTCAGGGGAGAAGCTTGCCTTTACAGGTCTTTAGAAAGTTCTTTGTGCTTCCTTGGTGACAGCCACAATGTGCACACAGGAAAGCAGTTTCCCTCTTCCTCTCAAAATGACACCATCCCCTGAACCTGGCTTTGTTTTTCTGGGTGCCAGCCACAGAAAAAACAACCTTTGTTTCCCTCTATTTTGTCCAGCTTCAAGCAGGAGGAAAGATTTACTTGTAGGAGGGCAGTGCTTCAATGCAGCCCTTCCAAATTCAAGGCTGTCTCCTGCTTGCTGTGGGTACACCTGCAGAGGGGAGCAGCTCCTGCAGGATGAGCCAGGCTCAGCCCCTGCATCCCAGGGCAGAGCATCTCTAGGGAGGCAGACTCACACCCCCAGGGGACCCTTTGGGTTAGCACCCAGCCCTGCTCTGGAGCAGGTGGATAAAGGATGTTCTGGCTTGCTCCCAAAGCACCAAAGCACCTCTATCATCCCATCCCATGGAGAGCCAAGGCACTGACCAGCACCCAAGGTGGGTACTCAGCTGCCGGTTGGTTATTTTTCTCCTCTGTCCTCTCATTTCTTAGCAAAATGTATTAAAGGTTTGTTTTTTTTCCAATGTGAGCAGAATGCCTCATGTTTTCTTCCGAAAGAGCCAGGTTTTGCTGCAGATTTCACCCAAGGGTTTGGCTCGAGGCAGACACAACCTTGGTACAAATGGCTGAGGTCTGCTGTAGCACAGCCCAGAGCTCCCAACACAAAGGTTTTGCTCTCCTTGCCTGTGGGTAGCGCTGCCAATGGTGGAGATAACTAGCATGTCCAGCACCTTCCAGACTTCAGAGCAAATGGGCACACTTTCAGGAATATGATATTTTTTATGAGTGATTACCTCTTGCCCTCCACATTTTAACTTTGTTTTTAGACAGGTGCAAATCCAGAAGGGCGCCATATGCTACAGCAAAGCACAACGCATCTCTGACCTCTGCTGCCCCGCTGAACAAAACAGAGGAGAGAAATAAGCAATATAAGGGGACCCAAGAGCAGCTCAGGAGGTGAACACTATATAAGCAAATAGACAGAGAGGAGCACACATCCCTCACCTCCCCAGAGGTACAGCAGCAAGAGATGCCTCTCTGCTGGTGACTCCTGGATCCAGGCAGGCACCTTCTTGGCTTAGAGCAATTTGTCCCTTGCCCATTCACATGCTGCTGTGGAGGATCTGTAGCCACAAGGAAGGGGTTCTCCCTTTCAGGGCTGGGACTTGAACGGATCCCAGATATTTTGTTGCACCGGGCATAGGGAGGTGCATGCTTCCTGCTCAAAGAAGGAGCCCTTTAGGGATTGCTGTGGACCATTTAAACACACAGAGGCACTGGGAAGCCAGCAACTCAGAAAGGAAACATGGTTTTCCCCTCTGTTTCATGCACTAGCTGCCAAAAGGGACCACAAGGGTATGTTTCTGTGACATAGGTTTATTCCAAGACAGGAAAAAAACCCCTGCTCTGTTCAGGATTTTGGAATAACTGAGTCCACCTTGGGGCTTGGGAGTAGGGCAGGTGTTTTTCTGAGGTCTCACTTAGCTGTATGAGACTGTAATTTTCCTTCTCCCTCCATTTCTCAAGCCCACTTACATCTTCCCCTGTCCCTGCTCCCACTCCATCCCATTCCTCCTTTTTTTGCAGCCAAAATTACAGATCAGGTGGTAAAGATTAAAACTACTCCTGAAACCATCCTGTGCAAGAAAGGAGCATTTGGAAAGCTAAATCCCCCAATCCCCTTATTCCAATTAGTGTCCTTTCTCTAACAGATTTGGAGGTGGTTCAAGAAAATGACTCCAATCTGCTCTCAGTAGATAGCAGCATCGTGGTCAGCTCCTTGGCATGGGAGCTGGTTCACCTGGAAACATTAAAGAGGAAATTCTCACTACACACACGGGCTCACACACATGCATACTAAGAAAAAACAGAATGGGGGAGGTAGAAGTTCCTGAACACCCTGTAAGCTGATTAAAGGGTATTTTACTTTTACGTAGGAAGGATTTAGCCATGCAGTTCCTAGTACCATCTGACCTCAATAAACTCCCATGCCATCAGCAGATGCCACCATTGGATGGTGTCACAGCCTGTGCCAGGGCTCCTTGAAGGATGGCTGCACCTAGACGCCTTCAGAGGACTTGTGATGCCATTGCTGGACATGTGTGGTGGGTAAGATGGTCTTTGGCTACAACATCCACATGACAATAGCAGCATTTATCCAGCCTATTCTTAATGCTCAGCAGAGATGTACCCACATTGATTCTCCAGCTAGAAAGTCTTTCCTGATCTCCTGTATCAATTTCCTTGAAGCATGAAGGGGAATTTCTCTCCCTTTATGTCTCAGAACAACCCTCTGGAGCTGCGTGTGGTAATTTTTGAGTCTTTCTTGCAGTGTGGGATCAGAACACTTGCCTTTATGATGATATCCTGCCTTTTACAAAGTGCTGTTTCTTTTGTCTTCTCCTACACCACAGCCAAAGGACGGGCTCGTGGTTTCTTTAAATATTGCCGAATTTATGGCAGTGTAGTTGTAAGGTGATGCATGTCATGTGGCAGGGTTGGTCACCCCTCCATCCTACTGTAAGGAGGAGAAAAAAGACCTTCCTCTCTACCATGCAGCCTTAGTGTCCCTGAGATGGGCCAGGGCATGCACCAGCCATGAGGTATCCTTTAGGATAAATGAGGTATCCTTGGTGTCGAGGTGAGGATGGTCAGTGCCTTTGCTTGCTGCCTCACACGAGGGTGTCCCCAGCTGACAGTGTGGCTGCCAAGAATAGCCCTGCACCCGTGGCAAGTGGATTTAATTAATGCAGCTCACCACAGGTCTCCCCATGCTGCGCATGTCAGCCGGTGTCAAAGCTAAGCACAGGCGACTGCGCAAAGATCCCGGCAGCTTTACACCTGGGAACACGCTCAGGGAAGCTCACCTCAACTCAGGGATGGCCCCGAGGCTCTGAGGCACCATCTCCCTCCTGCCCTAGGGCATCTCTCCCTGTCTTCTTCATGGGGTGCTGATGTACAGCCTCTGACCTCCTTAGTTTGCCTGTTTGCAGACTTTACTATACATCCCATAAATACTGTGTTGTGTCCCATAAATGTGGCTGCCTTCTTCTGGTCCATAGGAAGAGGACCACAGCCCACACTTTCAAGTGATGGTTGCCTCCTGACAGTCATGGGCTCTGTGAGGATTTCAGTGTGACAGGGTGAGTAAGGAGCACTCAGGCTTAGGGTGCATCTGAGAGAGGCACGCCTGAAGGCACCCAAGCCCAGCCTGCCCTGCTCCTATCTCAGGCACAAAACTCATCTCTGCTCCCAAACTCGGGCTGTTTCTTGAACCATCTTCACCAACACTTAGCTTGTAGCCAGCTACAATGGTCTCAGTGAGACCATTTCTTTAAATTCTGGCTAAGGAGCTTTTCCATGAGCACATAGACAGCTGTGGGCACTGCTCTCTGGTTGCTCCTGTGATGCTGTGGAGAACCCCATCCTATTTAAAAGCAGAGCATCCATAAATTCCCACATGGAGCCTGCTGGAAGGTCCTCAACCTTTCCTCCAGCCAGGGACAGTGTGAAATTGGTGCAGCCTGTGTCTAGATAACTGCATGAAGTTCAACAAGGCTGTACTCAAACTCCTCAGTACTCAAACTCCTCAGTACTCAAACTCCTCAGTACTCAAACTCCTCAGTACTCAAACTCCTCAGTACTCAAACTCCTCAGTACTCAAACTCCTCAGTACTCAAACTCCTCAGTACTCAAACTCCTCAGTACTCAAACTCCTCAGTACTCAAACTCCTCAGTACTCAAACTCCTCAGTACTCAAACTCCTCAGTACTCAAACTCCTCAGTACTCAAACTCCTCAGTACTCAAACTCCTCAGTACTCAAACTCCTCAGTACTCAAACTCCTCAGTACTCAAACTCCTCAGTACTCAAACTCCTCAGTACTCAAACTCCTCAGTACTCAAACTCCTCAGTACTCAAACTCCTCAGTACTCAAACTCCTCAGTACTCAAACTCCTCAGTACTCAAACTCCTCAGTACTCAAACTCCTCAGTACTCAAACTCCTCAGTACTCAAACTCCTCAGTACTCAAACTCCTCAGTACTCAAACTCCTCAGTACTCAAACTCCTCAGTACTCAAACTCCTCAGTACTCAAACTCCTCAGTACTCAAACTCCTCAGTACTCAAACTCCTCAGTACTCAAACTCCTCAGTACTCAAACTCCTCAGTACTCAAACTCCTCAGTACTCAAACTCCTCAGTACTCAAACTCCTCAGTACTCAAACTCCTCAGTACTCAAACTCCTCAGTACTCAAACTCCTCAGTACTCAAACTCCTCAGTACTCAAACTCCTCAGTACTCAAACTCCTCAGTACTCAAACTCCTCAGTACTCAAACTCCTCAGTACTCAAACTCCTCAGTACTCAAACTCCTCAGTACTCAAACTCCTCAGTACTCAAACTCCTCAGTACTCAAACTCCTCAGTACTCAAACTCCTCAGTACTCAAACTCCTCAGTACTCAAACTCCTCAGTACTCAAACTCCTCAGTACTCAAACTCCTCAGTACTCAAACTCCTCAGTACTCAAACTCCTCAGTACTCAAACTCCTCAGTACTCAAACTCCTCAGTACTCAAACTCCTCAGTACTCAAACTCCTCAGTACTCAAACTCCTCAGTACTCAAACTCCTCAGTACTCAAACTCCTCAGTACTCAAACTCCTCAGTACTCAAACTCCTCCTCAACAGTAACCACCACAGAACCCAGGAACACTTACCTGCTGTCTTCTGAAGTCGAGTCAATTCCAATGTGCTTTGCAGTGAAATAGTGCCACCAGGGTTTTTTTGAAGAAGGCACCACCAATGTAACTAGCTCATAGAGTCTCTAAAACTATTTCACAGAGAGGGCAGAAAACAGGAAGAAAAAGCAGCCTGGTAGGGAACACTGAGCCCAATTTGCCATGAGAGAAAAGCACCCTAAGCTTCCCAAGCCTCAGTCTCTCCTGGGAAGGAAATTTCCCCCACAACTCCTCAGGCTTCCTATATAGCAAAGGTCAAATGACCCACACCTGGCAGGTTTCACTTAACAAAGGTGGAGCCAAGAGACCTTGTGGAATAAGCTCATCTACCTGGCTTCAAAGTTTTAAGGTCTATTGCTCCTTATCGCTAGTAGAAAGAACCTGACAAGGGGCTTAGTGGTTACAGGTGACCTAATGAATTAACTACAAAAGGTGCACAAGGGTCATATTTCTGTTAGTCATTCTGTGAGCAAAATTAGTACAGAGCCTGTTAAAAAAATAAATAAAAAGAAATAAAAGAAATGAATAAAAAAGAAAATGACCTTAAAGGCAAACTTGCCATCATAGATTTTCACCTGTCTAGTCATGATAGATCAGGAATATAGCAATCAGAAAGACTTTACTTGACATTAATGTTGCTTAAATTTGCTTTTCTGAGATCTCTTCATTATGCCGGACTTTTCAAAATCTAGCGCCACGGCCTCCGACTGCCACATTTACTTTTGCTACATATAGACTATCATGTATAAATGCCAGGATCCGGATCCTCTCTCCCTATTCAGGACTGGGACCAGGCTGAAAGTTTTGGCTTTAATTTGGTTACATGACTACATTGCTGTCGTCGTGCAATGTAGTTAGCTGCCAGCCGGCAGCTAAGCAACACACAGCCATTCGCAAAGCCGTTCGTTCACTCAAGGCTTGTTGGAGCTCTGCCGGGGGAACAATGGCAAGGCCGGGGGATAAGGCAATGGCCCATCTGAAGTGCATCTACACCAATGCACGCAGCACGGGTAACAAACAGGAGGAGCTGGAAGCCATCGTGCAGCAGGCAGGCTATGACTTGGTTGCCATCACAGAGACGTGGTGGTGAGACCACTCTCATGACTGCAGTGCTGCAATGCCTGGCTATAAGCTCTTCAGAAGGGACAGGCAGCACAGAAGGGGTGGTGGTGTGGCTCTCTATATTAGAGAGTCTTTCGATGTTGTGGAACTAGAGGCTGGGAATGGCAAGGTTGAGTCCCTTTGGGTTAGGATCGGCTGGGACAACAAGGCTAGTGTCCTGGTCGGGGTCTGCTATAGACCGCCGAACCAGGATGAGGAGACGGATGAGGAGTTCTACAGGCAGCTGACAGAAGTTGCGAAATCGTTGGCGCTTGTTCTCGTGGGGGACTTCAACTTCCCTGACATATCCTGGAAGCACAACACAGCCCAGAGGAAGCAGTCTAGGAGGTTTCTGGAGAGCGTGGAAGATAGCTTCCTGACACAGCTGATTAGTGAACCTACCAAGGGTGGTGCCCCACTAGACCTTCTCTTCACAAACAGAGAAGGACTGGTGGAGGATGTGATTGTCGGGAGCTGTCTTGGGCAGAGTGACCACGAAATGGTGGAGTTCACTATTCTTGGCGAGGCCAGGAAGGGGACCAGTAAAACCACTGTATTGGACTTTCGGAGTGCTGACTTTGGGCTGCTCAGGACACTAGTTGGTGGAGTCCCTTGGGAGGCAGTTCTGAAGGGCAGAGGAGTCCAGGAAGGCTGGGTGCTCTTCAAGAGGGAAATCTTAATGGCGCAGGAGTGGTCTGTCTCCACGTGCCCAAAGATGAGCTGGTGTGGAAGAACGGCCTGGCTAAACAGAGAGTTGCAGCTTGAGCTTAAGAGAAAAAAGAGGGTTTACAATCTTTGGAAAAAAGGGCGGGCCACTGAAGAGGACTATAAGGATGTTACGAGGCTGTGCAGGGACAAAATTAGGAAGGCCGAAGCTCATCTGGAGCTCAATCTGGCTACTGCCGTTAAAGATAACAAAAAATCTTTTTACAAATACATCAACGCAAAACGGAGGACTAAGGAGAATCTCCATCCTTTACTGGATGCGGGGGGAAACCTTGTTACAAAAGATGAGGAAAAGGCAGAGGTGCTTAATGCCTTCTTTGCCTCAGTCTTTAGTGGCAATACCGGTTGTTCTCTGGATACCCAGTACCCTGAGCTGGTGGAAGGGGATGGGGAGCAGGATGTGGCCCTCACCATCCACGAAGAACTGGTTGGTGACCTGCTACGGCACTTGGATGTGCGCAAGTCGATGGGGCCGGATGGGATCCATCTGATGGTACTGAGAGAACTGGCAGAGGAGCTGGCCAAGCCCCTTTCCATCGTTTATCATCAGTCCTGGCTATTGGGGGAAGTCCAAGTTGACTGGCGGCTAGCAAACGTGACGCCCATCTACAAGAAGGGCCGGAGGGCAGACCTGGGGAACTATAGGCCTGTCAGTTTGACCTCAGTGCCAGGGAAGCTCATGGAGCAGATCCTCTTGAGAGTCATCACGCAGCACTTGCAGGGCAAGCAGGCGATCAGGCCCAGTCAGCATGGGTTTAAGGAAGGCAGATCCTGCTTGACGAACCTGATCTCCTTCTATTACAAAGTGACGCGCTTGGTGGACGAGGGAAAGGCTGTGGATGTGGTCTACCTTGACTTCAGCAAGGCTTTTGACACCGTTTCCCACAGCATTCTCCTCAAGAAACTGGCTGCTCTTGGCTTGGACTGGCGCATGCTTCGTTGGGTCAAAAACTGGCTGGATAGCCGGGCCCAAAGAGTCGTGGTAAATGGAGTCAAATCCAGCTGGAGGCCGATCACTAGTGGTGTTCCCCAGGGCTTGGTGCTGGGGCCGGTCCTCTTTAATATCTTCATCAATGATCTGGACGAGGGCATTGAGTGCATCCTCAGTAAGTTCACAGATGACACCAAGTTAGGTGTGTGTGTCGATCTGCTCGAGGGTAGGAAGGCTCTGCAGGAGGATCTGGATAGGCTGCACTGATGGGCTGAGGCCAACTGCATGAAGTTCAACAAGGCCAAGTGCCGGGTCCTGCACCTGGGGCGCAATAACCCCAAGCAGAGCTACAGGCTGGGAGATGAGTGGTTGGAGAGCTGCCAGGTGGAGAAGGACCTGGGAGTGATGGTGGACAGTCGGCTGAATATGAGCCAGCAGTGTGCTCAGGGGGCCAAGAAGGCCAACGGCATCCTGGCTTGTATCAGAAGCAGTGTGACCAGCAGGGCTAGGGAGGTGATCGTCCCCCTGTACTCGGCTCTGGTGAGGCCGCACCTCGAGTACTGTGTTCAGTTTTGGGCCCCTCGCTACAAGAAGGACATCGAGGTGCTTGAGCGGGTCCAGTGAAGGGCGACGAAGCTGGTGAGGGGCCTGGAGAACAAGTCCTACGAGGAGCGGCTGAGGGAGCTGGGCTTGTTCAGCCTGGAGAAGAGGAGGCTCAGGGGCAACCTTATTGCTCTCTACACCTTAAAGGAGGCTGTAGTGAGGTGGGGGTTGGCCTGTTCTCCCACGTGCCTGGTGACAGGACGAGGGGGAATGGGCTTAAGTTGCGCCAGGGGAGTTTTAGGTTGGATCTTAGGAAGAACTTCTTTACCGAAAGGGTTGTTAGACATTGGAACAGGCTGCCCAGGGAAGTGGTGGAGTCACCATCCCTGGAGGTCTTTAAAAGACGTTTAGATGTAGAGCTTAGGGATATGGTTTAGTGGGGACTGTTAGCGTTAGGTCAGAGATTGGACTCGATGATCTTGAGGTCTCTTCCAACCTAGAAATTCTGTGATTCTGTGATTCTGTGAAGTCACTGGCATCAGGCGGCAAGGATCATTTCAGCTCTGACTTCTTGCAGCCTTGGGTGTGACATCTGTGTGAGCTGGGGATCACATGAGGGCAACAATTTCCTTCTCTTTTTTCATTCTTCCAGTCAATGGTGGAGAGCTTTCCCTGCAATGCTGTTGCAAAGAGACAATGGGGCAGATTACAGTGATCAATGGGTGATTTAATCACACTTTGTGCCTGCTGCCTGCAGGTAAGGGGAATCTTCACTCCCACTTTGAGTGCTCACACGTGAAAAATGGGAAAAGCAAGGTGAAAATTCTCAAAAATCTGGACAGCTGATATTTTTTAGCAGTATTGCTGTTTATCTCTTCTATCTCAATGTCTCCTGATGAGAGTTTAGTGTTAATTCTGGTTAAGAGGATCATATGCTTTTTCATGAGTCAGGATTTGTTTGGGGCTTTCTTCAGGTATAAATCAGAGCTTGCTAAAACTTTTGAGATTCCTTGTATGTTCCTAAATTTCCTCACCAGGGGCCTCAGAAGCTGTGTGTAAGCTCAAGCCCACAGTTGTCACCTGTGTTATGTTGCAGCATTGCTGGACCTGGCCACACACCTTCCCACCCTGTCACCCTTTCACTCTCTGCCACTGCTGCAGCAAGGCAAAAAACACTTTTTGTTGCCAAGTAGATAAATCATGTTATTTCAATTCTTGTTTCTTCCAGTCTCGAAAAGCTTGTTCTCTCCTGTTACTCACCCTCTGCTGCCATCCTGGGGCCACTTCATCAAGCATCCGTGCAGCCTCTCCAGCGTGCCTCTTATCTAGACCCATTTAGGCGCTCAGGCACACCGATTTTCCCCTATAGTGGGGGCATTTCAGACCCGTTGACGTTATTTGCAAATCAAAGGAAATAACATCAGCCATTTTTAACTCCCTATATGTTGTTTGTGCTTTTTTAATGAACTTTTCCCCACTCTTTGTTCTGTTCCTACATTGCCATTCTCAGCTGAAGATGTTTGCAGTGAAGCAACACCAGCACTCCCAGCTGATCCTTCCACCAGTGATACTGTCGTAAAATACAAGTACAGAAAATATAAAGATTTAAACACAATTCCAGAGAATTGCAGACATCGCTAGCATCACTGAGGGTTCCCAAAGCTGGGCTGGGTGCTCAGAAGAGCTTTCAGATGCCGTGAGAGAAGGATGTGACTCAGTGGATCTGCACCTGGTTGTACAGAAAGGAAATGCGCTGACTGAGCCTGTAACACTACAGAAAGGGGCATCAGGGAGATAGTGGAAGGATTGCAGAGGAATGACATCTCTAACAGTGCTGAAGAAAGCAACTGTAAGGTCTATGTGTTGCAGAAAGGACAGAAAACTGGTTGGGAAATACTTCAATGTGTGTAGGACTGACCTGGACTGTCTCAAGGGAGAAAACGGATTTCTCTATCCAAACGGTGGCCATGGCACCTTCCTGTCCTCCTGTCCTGGAAAGGGACAGCTTTTCTCTGCTGTTGAGTCCCCTGTCTTGTGTAGGGGTATGGCTGCAGCCTGCAGTCATACACTGTAGTGCTGAAGCTTGCTGCTTATCAGTGCATGGGTTACTCTTCCAAGGGAAAGATGGTGTGGAAGATTAGGTTCCTCCCAGCCCTCTAGCATGGGGATGCCCTCTGCTTCCCCAAAAGAAAAAAAGGTTAAGTAAATGAGAAAAAGTGTAATATAATTTCTATTTCTCCAGTAGAAAGATAAGAAGATTTATTTATTACAATTAATCCTCCCAAGCTATTTTATACAACATAAAAAGGAGAGAAAGAGCATAATCCTATTTTCTCCCTCCATTTCCATGTCACCTGTAGTAGCAAAGTTTGAGAGCAACCAGCTCTGAAACCCAGCAAAGGCAGGGGATATATCCAGCATGTTTTTGTGCATGTGTCAGTAGGCTTCTTTCTTTGAAGTTGTGATACAATCTGTTCTCACCAGACCTTTCCCAGAAGTGGCTGTGAAACCATCACTTGAAAAATACTGTCCTTTCCTGCAAACCCAGACCAGTCCTACTGATCAGACAGTGCTTGCCCTAAGAAAAGTGACAGATTGTTTAGCCAAATCACACTCATCTAATCATGCTGGTGATTGCAAACAAAAGCTGAGCCAGAATTAAAACAAAAAAAAAAAAAAAAACAAAAAAAAAAAAACCAGAACAACAACAAAAAAAAAGAAGAGCAGAAGATTAAGCTCATATCAAGAGGTAATTAAAGGCAGGAGGAGAGATAATGATGAGAATCATGGTGAATCAATTGGTACAGGGATGTTTGCCCTACAAATTACTCTCATTAAACACACAAACAGGAATTATTACACATCAGCAGAAATATGGTCTATTGAACTGTTGTGAATGACCCGATTGGGTTTGGAAAGTAATTAAAAGGATGTTTCAGTCCGGATGCGTTATTTGCTGTTAACCATGATTACTCATATTCATATCTTTACTCAAATAATTGCTTTTGATAAGGGTTTCAGATTTATAGGGGGCTGCAGAGAGAAGTGGGCCAGTGGCGCATCATCAGCTGTGGGACAGCTGGGAGCCTGCAGTGACCACGGCGTGGTGAGTATGGCTGTGCTGATGCTGTCAGGTTGGATGGGCTGCCTCTGCTTGCAAGGCTTGGGTGGTGTATTTTGGGCCTCTGTGATGCTTCGCTGAGCTATTGCCATTGTTCATCCCTCTCCTGAGCAGCAGTGATGATGATGAATGGGGTTTTCCTCCTCTGGAATAGCCAGTGGGAAGAACAGAGCCAAACAGCAGCTGAAGCAGACGTGTTTCCAGAGATTCATAGTCCCTAGTTTTAGATAGGGATAGGCAAGAGCAAGAGGGTGCACCAACTGGCTGTGTAGTGCTTGCAATGTTCCTTTTGGGAAGTTCTCTTGGCAGTAGTGCTCCTGCAGGGTGATGGCAGCTTTGGTTCAGCAAAACCTGTGGGTGCAAGGTGACATTACAGCAGCAGGAATTGTCTGCTGCAAGGGTTCCCAGGCTGCTCCCAGGTCCTGGGCTGAGTTGGTGTGCACTTCTTTCAGCTAAAAGCACTAGCAGTCTAAGGAGTTTGCATTTAATGAGAGCCAGCATCACTGGGGAGAGCAATAAAAGACTGGAAAGTCAAGAAGGTTAAACAGTGTTACAGTGACGGAACCCAAAATCTACCTTCCGACATTGTCTCATTGATTAAAAATAAAATAAAACAATGATAAAACAACTACAAAGTAATCATCAATCATTACCGACACAGAAAGGAAGCTCCTCAACCACCATCACTGTTCCAAGAGACTTCAACAAGCAATCTGCATGCAGAAGAGAAGATCATGTCCAGAAAGGGAAAAGACCAGTTGATCTCCCTGGCTAGCAGCCAGAAAGATCATGAAGAGAGGGGAGACTCTGGAGCTAGGGCTGGTGCTTAAAATGGGCTGTTAAATGTGGTGCTCCAAGACAGGAACCTGCGCAGGGATGGCACAAGAAAGGCCAAAATGCTGCGGTGAGATGCTGGCCAGGGGGGCAAGGCGCTGCATGGCAGGCAGATACTGATTGAGAACAGGCTCAGGGTCCAGGTTACCCTTCCCTGAGGTGTGGCACAGCCTATTCTTGGTGTCTGTTTTCAGCTTCTTCACATTCCTCGAGCAGGAAGCAATAACGTGGAGTCTGTGCTGTCTGGACTCCCATAAGAAACTGATCTTTGAAATGTTCTTCTTTTCTATTTCACCCCCCTCACAACCAAACCAGGCAGGAAAACAACGTAAAAGCATCAAAAGTGTGTGTGAGGTGAAGCTTACAGATTCTTAATCACGAACTTCTTTGCCAAACCTCTTTTCTCTGCTCTGCAACCCCCATTTGTGCCGTGGCTTACTGCAAATACATTTCTGCATAAATCCCCCACTCTTCTCTTTCCTCATCCTGTCTCATCTTATCTTGTGGTATCTAGATTAGAAAACAGTCCCAGGAGGGTGGCGAGAAAGTGTTGAGGAAACTGTCAGTCCTTTAATGCTCTTTGTTCTGTTTAGTTTCAGACTAGAATAAGACCAAAGTGAGAGGACTTTGATTTTGGGTTAGCAAGTACAGTCTGAGAGTTTCCAGGACAGTGACTAAAAAGCAAGGTTTGCTTCTTTGCAGGAGGAAGACAGGAATATTAAAAATTACAGACATGTTTTGTGTATTCCTTGGGAAAATGTGAGCACCCTCTTATAAAGGCACACACGCATCTCTGCAGACACAGAGCTGTGAAATGAGGTTGGGAATAAAAAGAAAGAACATGCAATGGCTTGTGATAAGCAAAATGCAATTTTCTTTTTATTTCAGTTAGAAAACAAAATACAAGGTTTTGCTGTTACTGAAAATGTGCTATTTCTTTTTTCCCTCTTGAAAGATTAGAGGATAGGCAGATATCAGCACACACAAGAGTCCTTCCCTTCCCCTGTGAGTGGTTGAATTCTTCTTTGCTACATGCCAATCTTTTTGCCTGATAATTTAGGAGAAAACAAAACAAAAATAGACAAACAATGAAAACTGGAAAAAAAAAAAAAAAAAAAAAAAGATTTATCCTGGGCACCCTCTAGGTATATTAATAACTGTCTGTGCGGGGTGTTTTAATAGGCATTTTAAATCCTCTCCCTGAAGACTCATCTCTCAGACACTCATAGTGGAGTGGACGTTATTCCACAGAGTTGTGCCACCCATGGATTAACTCACTGTGACACCTCCCTGCTTATTCAAGGTGTATTATACTGACTCACAGCAATATTCCAGCATGAACATCATCTCAAACAGGCCCCTCAGACCCACGCACTGGGACTACATGGTGGTAGTGGGATAATAGCTACAAACATTTTACAAACGACTGGCAACATGAATGATTTGAATTGTTCATCTTCTGTATTTTAAAGAAAAACTGTATTTGCTGCAAGAATTCCTGCTAATTTAGTTATAGTAAAGTTATTTATAAAGCCTTGTCTTCTGTGTTGCACGTGAACTGTACCAAAGATCAAGGTTTTTCATTCTGCTGGTCATAAAACCTTTTGCTTTAGTTTAGGAGCCAACATGTTTTCCCTGATGACTGGTCTGTGGCAGTTAATTATTCCCATGATTGTCCTGTCTCACTTCTCAGCATCTCTTCCATCCCTGGAGAGGTAAGCATTTCTTGTGCCTCCGCTTCCTTTTTCTCCATGGCTTTTTGTTCAAAGAGCCTGCTAACTATAAAGCCAGCCTTTTATCTTCCTTCCAGAAGTTGCAGCTGCTTGGCTGTTATTTTTTTTCCCCTAAATTGATTTAGTTTAAGGAATACAAATGTTGAAAATATTTTTTTTTTCTTGCTTAAGAAGAAAAATCAGAAACCTAAACAGACCAAACTACAAAAAAAAAAAAAAAAAAAAAAAAAAAATCACTCTTGGGCCTGTTTCCCTACTAGATACTTATACAGGTTGGTAAAGGTGGAAGGTTCTGTTTTAAACAGCTTAGTGTCACAAAAATGTAACCAAAAATAGGCAGTCCCGGCAGTTCACCAGTTCCTAATGTTATCTGTAAGTCTGAGGCAGAGTTGTCTCTGCTCCTGCTTGTGCAGGGGCATTTCAAGCCCAAAGAGACCAAAAGACTCAGGCTGGAGGAGGACACAGCTGAGACTTTTGAGCACTTTTTCAATGCCTTTTCAATCAGCCAAGTGCGAGTCTTTGGCACTGCTACCATTACCTAGCAGGTCCTTCAATTTCTTGAGGTGAAGACCTCAAGAGCAAGGGCAGGTGTTTTTGCTGTGTGATGGTTAACACAGGTGTTTCTTTTAAACTCTTAGAAAATATTCTTTTTTAAACTTTTGCCAAATTAGCACA
This sequence comes from Anas acuta, assembly GCF_963932015.1. Classification (NCBI taxonomy): domain Eukaryota; kingdom Metazoa; phylum Chordata; class Aves; order Anseriformes; family Anatidae; genus Anas; species Anas acuta. Next base: position 30,831,688 of record NC_088983.1, read on the forward strand.
AATTCTTGTCTATCTTTCCTTCAGGTAGCAGTTTTAAATGACCATTTTCATCCAGTTTTAAACCCATGTTTTTTCATCCATTTTTTTCTTTTCTGACCACCTAGGACTGAGAGACATGCGGATGGGCTCTTCCACAGTGAGCTCAGCAAGATGAAGGATAATGCTTATGTGCAGCAGCTAGTGAAACACCTGGTGGGCCTCAAGGAGAGGTAGGGAGGAGCTGAAACCAGGCTCCTGGGGCAGGGAAGTCTCCAGTGGGAGGTGGGAAAAGAAGCCCATGGGGTTGAGCTGCCTTTGGTTCTAGAGCCAACGTCAGTGCTGGCCTCATTCAGAGGCTGCTGCTGATGAGAGGAGACAGAAGGGCAGGGATATGGGGCTCCTGGATACTGGGGCAAGAGAGATTTCAGAGCCTTGGGATAAGTCTTGTGGTTGGGAGGAGAAACTGTTGTATTTTGCCTGATGCAGGTCCCAGAGGCACTCAGATGGACTATTTACCAGCGAATACAGCAAGATGAGAGGAAATGCCCAAGTTCAGAAATTCATCCAAAATCTCATGGGCCACAAGCGCAGGTAAGAGCTCAGCTTTCTTCAGGAAGAGGAAAGCAGCGTGGGCAGTACAGGCTGCAGGGAGCAGTCCCTAGCTCCAAGGAAAGGGGGATGGCATGGGCAGGGTTTGGGAAAACTCAAAGACAAGAGCAAGCTGTCTGGGGCTTGGTCTCGTCCTGTGAGACCCCTGTGGAGCTGCTGTGCAATAGTGGACCAGCACAAACCTTCTGAGTGTGGCAATTTCTAAGCATAAGACAACATTATCTGTGGCATATGCCAGTATCAAGCTTAATCCATAGGACAGGAAACTTGACACCAGCTCACAGGTTGAGATTTTTTGTTTCTGTTTGGTTTAGTCTTTTGGGGAATGTTGTAGTTGATTTACCTGCTTAAAGTGTTTGAGAAAATGCTCATGGAAAAAAATGGGCTCTGTTGCAGAATGAGGGAGACCTCAGGGTTTCATAGTCCCCAGCCATGGCTTTGCCAAACTGGGCAGGTGTTAGACATAATTATATACATCGCCAAGAGGGTTCCTTCAGACAGCTGAAACACTGAACCACTCGCTCCCACTGAAGCCCATAATCATGTACCTTGTCAGTACATGGCCCTCAGGGCGATACAACCCACTACTGCTGCTGTCCTTGACTCTGGTATGTTACAAGGGGAGAGAAGTGCCTGCAGAGGCATCCTGCAGGCTTGGTTCTCCAGGGCAGAAACATAGCACATTGATTCCTTCCCATCTGTTCAGGGTGTTCTGATATTTTCTAGGGCATGCACTAATAACAAAATCCTGGCAGATGCAGTAGATTTTTAATTTCCAGTTGCTGGAAGAAGGTATATATCCATGGGCTGAAGGACATGATGGCAGTGGGTAATGAGGCAGCATACAAGTGCATATTAAAACCTATCCTCTTGCCAGTTAGAGAACATCTGAGCCTGATTTGAGGAGGATACCTTTTTCTTTTCCTATGTAGCTAAGTGTCAGTCTGCAGGTTAACAGAGCTTGGCCCGTGTGGCAGGTTGCAGGTGGGGTGAACCTGCCTTCCAGAGAGCAATGCAGCTTTACAACTGTGGTGGTTACAATATTTTTATTTTAAATTAATATTTTTCTTTATCTACAGCAGCTCTCCAGGCCCAGCCAACACAGATGTGCAGATGAGAGAGGAAGAAGACAGCAATGCGGACCTTTGCTTTATGTGGTTGTACCAGAGCTTTCTGAATGCCAGGTAGGAGGGACAGACTTGTCACCTTGGCACTTCTATGGCCCCAACCACCACAGTACTGAATTCAGAAGAGGACTTTCAGTAACTTGTAAATGTCCAGGTTTTGCTCTGACTGTAGAAGTCTGATAAAATCAGCAGTTCTGGGGTCTGTGGGTCCTTGCACTACAGGGTCCAAACAGCTCAGCTGATATCCTCAAAAATAGCCACACCACTAGATCTATGAAATTGTCCATCTTTTAAAACCACTTCTTCTTTTCCTCTGCATCAGCTTGTAAGGTGATGTCTTGGGGAGTGTCACTGCTGAACTGCAGCCCTCCATCACACAGTTCTGTACCTCCTGCCACTCTGCCAGCAACTGCACTCCCAGAAGTGGTTTGCAGAGCTAGCAAAGCAAATGCTTTGGTCTAACTGCAAGACAGCAGGCAGCTGTGTGCAATCTCAATTGATTTCCATGCCTGCATTCACAGCAATCTCGATTTCTACATGCCGACCTTGCCTGGCACTCAGTTTTGCTTTATCTAAAGCAATGTTGACATTGAGATTTACAGCTAAAAAGTGCCATATAAAGCCAGTTATTAAAAATAATAAAACCCAGGGAAATGGAATAAGATTATTTTCTAATTGCAGAGTTGCTATTCTGGACTAAAAAAATAAAAAATAAACAAATGCACATCTCACTAGGAAGCCTGACCCAACAGTTAAAATAGAAAGCCTTTGCTACCATGTTTTGGTGCAGTTGCTGATTCAAACACACACTACCCCAGCACCTTGGTATTTTGTCTTCCCAGTGACCAACCATTTTCAGCTAGACATCTCACTATTAAATCAAAATACTAGGATACTAAAATTTACTAAAAATAAATACTAAATACTAAACTACTAAATCAAAATACTAGGATATGAATCAAAAACTAGGAGCAGTAAGCTGGCCCTTAGTACTTTCTGTCCACATTGCCTAGAATTAATAAGGATGATCAGAGGACTGGAACACCTCTCCTACAAAGAAAGGCTGAGAGAGCTGGGCTTGTCTAGCCTAAATAATAGAAGGCTTCACGGAGACCTTACTGCAGCCTTTCAGTAATTACAGGGGGCTTATAAGAAAGTTGGGCATGTAAGGTCATATAGTGATAGCACAAGGAGTAATGGCTTTGAAGTAAAAGAGGCAGATTTGGATTAGATATAATGAAGAAATTCTTCACTCAGAGGGTGGTGAGGCACTGGAACAGGTTGCCCAGAGAAGCTGTGGATGTCCAGTCCCTGGCGGTGTTCACAGCCAGGTTGGATGAGGCTCTGGTGTAAGGTGACCCTGCCCATGGCAGGGAAAATGGACTAGATTATTTTTTAAATGTCTCTTCAAATCTAAACCATTCTGTGATTCTATGATTAGACCAATAACCTTGTCTGTACATCTGTTCAGTACCTTGCATCTGTGATTTGGGCCCCTCTATCATACATCTACTCATGGGTATCATCTCTGAATTTTACAAGGTGGTCTTGTCACTATTGCAACAGTGTTCCCACAGGAATAACAAACTATTGCTCATTTTTCCCCTCCCAACAGCCATTCGGACAGCGATGCCAGGGAAGCTGCTGCAGTTACCAGCCAGTACATTTGCCCCATTTCTGAGCAGCTGGTTGCAGGCATCATGCAAGATACCAACAGTTTTGACTGAAGGTGAAGGGAAAGTCAGTGATCTGTCAGAGACAGCACTGTTCTGCATGCATGCAGCTTTGAAAAAAAAACAAAAAAAAAAAACAGGAAAGCTATTGAATTTTGCTTAGTAAAAACTCTTCAGATCAGCAAATAAAATAAAATTCTGGAGCGCAGCCAAAAGAAAAAAAAAAAAAAGCACAATAAAACCTCTTAGATAATAATCAAGAGTAAAATACATGTTAGTGTAAACTGTTGTCAATAGGTGGAGCCTGAGTGAAGCACATCACTTCTACTGTGTTAGCATCTGGATGCCTGCTTCTGAAGTCAAATAAAGATATGTTAGCTGAGCCTGTGCTTTGGCTGTAATTTGGGGAAACATGGTGAAGGTGGTACCGTTACTAGGTGTCGGGATGGGGGAAGGAGTATTTTGCTATGTTTACCCCACCAATATACACCAGCATGCTGGGACTAGCTGGTGGCTCTGGCTACATCTTCTGTGTCCGGGTTTCAGCACTGCCCACAGCTCAACTTTACAAAGAAGCCAGCATCAGGATTGGCTCCGTTTAGCAGAAACTGATGTGCTAGATATTATTGCAAGGAATTATAATGAGAACTACACAGCATAGATATACCCCATAAATGCTGTTTTCGCTCTACTCTGCCCTCATATTTACTGGCCCAACCTTATCACTGCCAGTAAAGGCAAAGCTCCGCTGGAAGGAATTTGTTCCCATGATGTAATGAGGTTTACGTGTCATCTCTGCACCATGCTGCCTGGCAGAATCATAGAATATCCTGAGTTGGAAGGGACGCACAAAGATCACTGAGTTCAATTTCTAGATCCCCAAAGGACTACCTAAAAATCAGACCAAGTGTCTGAGAGCTTTGTCCAAAGACTTCTTGAACTCCGGCAGGCTCAGTGCCATGACCGCTGCCCTGGGGAGTCTGTCCCAGTGCCCAACCACCTCTGGGTGCAGAACCTTTCCCTAACCCCCAGCCTGACCCTCCCCTGTCCCAGCTCCATGCCGTCCCCTCGGGTCCTGTCGCTGTCCCCAGAGAGCAGAGCTCAGCACCTGCCCCTCCGCTCCCCTCGTGAGGGAGCTGCAGGCCGCCATGAGGCCTCCCCTCAGCCTGCTCTGCTCAGGGCTGAACAAACCAAGGGATTTCGGCTGTTCTTCATTTGCCTTGCACTCTAGACACTTCACCATCTTTGTAGCCCTCCTTTCGACACTCTCTAACAGTTTTATATCCGTTTTATACTGTGGTGCCCAAACTGTACACAGTACTTAAGGTGAAGCCACACCAGGCAGAGTAGAGTGGGACAATCCCTTCCCTCGAAGTTAGTAATGTTATACCCCAGGATATGGTTGGCCCTTCTGGCTGCCAGGGGACACTGCTGGCTCGTGTTCAGCTTGCTGTCGATCAAAACCTCCAGATCCCTTTCTATGGGGTTGATATCTAGAATCTTGTCTCCCAGTCCGTATGTATAACCAGGGTTGTCCCTTCCCAGGTGTGGAATCCAGCATTTGTTCTTGTCAAACTTCATATTGTTGGTGGTTGCCCAACTCTCCAACCTGTCCAAATCTCTCTTCAAGACCTCACCACTCAAAGGTCCACCCAATTTGGTATTGTCGGTGAGCTTGCTCAAAAAACCTTCAAGTCCAAATCATTTATGAAAAAATTGAAGAAGACTGGTCCTAAAGTGGAGCCCCGGGGAACTCCACTAGTGACAGGTCACCATCCCAATGTAATCCCGTTTACAAGAACCCTTTGGGCCCGACCCATCAGCCAATTTTTTACCCATCTTATTATGTATTTTTCTAACTGTACTCTGGTCATTCTGTCCAGAAGAATAGTTCTGGACAGAGGCAGTATCAAAAGCTTTACTGAAATCCAGAAAGACTACTTCATCTGGTTTCCTTTGGTCAAATAGATGGGTGATCTTGTTGTAAAAGGAAACCAATTTTTTTAAATATGACCTTCCCCTTGTGAACCCAATTTGGCTGTTACCAATGACTGTGTTGTTCTTCAGGTGTTTTTCAATAACTCCCAGAATAATCTTCTCCATAATTTTACCAGGCACTGAAGTGAGACTGACAGGCCTGTAATTGTCAGGATCTTCTTTCTTTGCCCTTCTTGAAAACTGGAATCACATTTGCCAGCTTCCAGTCAATGGGGACCTCTTCAGATTCCAAAGACTGTTGAAAAATACTTGAGAGAGGTTCCACAATGACATCAGGCAGCTCTCTGAGTACCCTGAGATGAATCCCATCAGGCCCCATGGACTTATATGCATCCAGCTGGAGCAGCAAATCCCACAGAAATTCAGGGTTGACTGGGAGTTTATTGTTCCCACAGTCATGTAAGCACCCATCCCCTTACTGTGATGCTGTAAAGCTGTTCTCAAGGGCCTTGGCATTTTTTTTTTATTTTTGGTCTATATGAAATCTCTGGTAGGAAAGAAACTTCTTGGAGGAATTTTGGAGAGAGTTTTGACAATCTGTGTTTTGTTAAACTGTTTGGCTAAAATCAAAGAACTTTCCAGAATCAATTAGGATTTTAAAAGGAGCAGCAAGAGCAGCTGTCCTCTTTCTCTTCCTACACAAGGGACAAGTTGGAAACAATGGCTTTTGTCTGCACAACAAGTGGCCAAATGTCTTGCCATATGGTATTTGTTTTGGAAAAATGTACATAGGCTTAGAAAGAGACAGGTTGCAGAGAATTTAATACTATGAGGTTTCAGGAAGCTGCTGAGATGTAAGTAGCTGGCACCTGGATGGAGATTTGGGGGAGCATCTCTACAAAGAGCCACTGGTAGAAGGGGAACTGCCTCATGCCTATAGAGTTGCTGGGAAATCAATCACTGGGCTATGTGTGAGCCTTGTCACTGTTTTTGGATCCACTCTGTTCACCTGGTAGGGGTCCTGATAGGGCGGCTGGGAATAACAAGTTTGTCTAAGAAACATAACTGATTATCTCAGCCTAGGGACTTACACAGGGTCTAGCTCTTTCCTTTGCCAGACAAAAAAAAGAGCAGCTAAGATGGCTTTGTGTTCACTGAAACCTTAAACTTTTTCAGAAATGGAATCAAGATACTTGTGAGCTGACTTTTAAAAATAATATATACATATATATATATATATGCTTTTCAGGACACTTTCTGCACATTTTTATCTTTTGGATCCAGACTGTACTACTTTTCATGGGAAACACTCTGTAATCTTTCACAGTATCCCTACTTCTCATCCACCCAAGCCATTTTAATGGTGGGAGCATTAATTTGCCTCCCTTTGTCCTATCTTTGCTCCACATATGAGGTTTTCTGTCGGTAGATGCTCCTGTTACTGGATACATCAATGCATCATCCCCCAGTCCCCACCTGATAAACATCAGGACCTTCATTCTCAGCAGATTCTTCCTCAGAAAATGGTAGGTTTTTTATAAAAGGAAAGACATTCCTTTTGCAATGTAATGCACACCTGCCCCTGGCAGCACATGTGAAACAGCTGAGAACACATGTGAAACAACAGGTACAGCAGAAGCCTTATAGATAAATCAGACTGGCATCAAGTCATCTTGCTCTGAAAGAAAGACTTATCATAAAGAAATAAGACTTTGCTCAGGGAGGAGAGAGACTGAGGCACAGTTATTCCATTTGCCTCTTTTTGTCCACCTGGCAAAAAGGGCTCCCTTCTCTGCAGCACTTTCTGGCCATGCTCTGTGAAATAAAATAAAACAGAAAAATGGTGGCTAATCCCCTCAATTTAAATATAGGGAAATGAAGGCAAAAAAAAAAAATAAATGCTTAAACAGTTTGGGCAAAGTCCAGCTTATGTAAACACTAGCACAGTAAGGCACTAAGCCACTGCTTGGTGCTGTCTGCATGGTGCCGCTCCTACTTTCAACCCCTTCATGATAAAATCGGACTGTCTGAGAAAGTGATGGGACACTGCTAAGCTCCTACTCTCTTAAACCAGTCCAGACTTTTGTCATCTTCAACCAACAGACCCTCTGAAGAGATTTGCTCCCATACTGGACAAAATTCTGGTTAAGAATCATATGCCTATGCCCCTTCAGGTCTTGACATGTTGTTTGACAAGAAGAAGTGAAAGAAGAAGCACCCCAAAGCCAGCTGTCAGCTATCCTCAAACATTTCAGCTGGTAGGGACACTCTGAGAGAGAATAAAATAAAATAAAATAAAATAAAATAAAATAAAATAAAATAAAATAAAATAAAATAAAATAAAATAAAATAAAATAAAATAAAATAAAATAAAATAAAATAAAATAAAATAAAATAAAATAAAATCTTGTGGAAACAACGGGTCCAAGACATAGAATAAGCAGGAAAACCCAACTTCTTGGCTCCTCCAGAGCTGCCATCTCAACCCAACAACAACATGACAAACTGAAACTAGAAGAGACAAACCAGAGGTCATGGGTTGGAAAGCAAAACCTGTTATAAAGGGGGACATAGGCCATGTAGAAGAAGTCTGAATAAAGTAAGTAAGCGCGTTGGGGCTGTATTAGTATTATTACGACTTGTTTCAATAAGAGATCTGGCCAAAATAGACAATATCTCTGGCATGTAAGAAAAATAGATTTCACCACTTCTACCCCAACAGGAAAGTCTGGAGTATACAGACAACTTCTGAATTGTCAGCTCTCATATTCTTTCTTGCTAATGCTTGTCTCAGGGAACTTGGGTCTGAGTTCTAAAATGCTTCAAATATTCCCTTGTTGCTAAAGAGAGTTTAAAGGAGGAAAGACTCAGGAACAAAGTAGTAATGGGAATTTATGCGTTATCATGTTCTGTGACCAGTTAATGTCTTATAAGTCATCCAATGAGGCAAAGAGGCAAAGGTTGAACTCGAGCAATCCATTCCAGCCAGCCAATGTTTTTTGCCTTCGTGAAGCAGTTCATGCAGGAGACAGTACTGGGAGAAACAGGGAGAGAAGAGGATCAGCTTAATTAGAAAAGTATTTCTTCAATGACTAGCAGCTCACCATGGATGTTTCTCACCTGCTTCTCACTTCTGTGCTCTTTCTACTGCCCTTCATAGCACAAGTTTCAGCACAACAACCAGGTAAGTTGTCGCAGGAGGTCTGTGACCACAGGATAATAATCCCTGTGGCACCAGCTTGTACCGTTGCAGCTGGCAAAGGATTTTTACAGTCTTATTTTAAGACAGCTTTGTTCAAGAGCTTTCTCTTCAGTGGTAACCATCAGGGTCTCATGTCTCACGCAATTGTGTCACAACATGAATACCTGGGCAAATTTGTATCTCATTTGTGTGTTTTTCCAGGATGTTCTGTCTCTAACAATAAACCAAGCGTTGAAGAAAATAATCCTCCTGGATACAATGTGACCACTATCGATTTGGAAGCAGGTTTCACTGCAACGATTGATCCTTCCTCGTCAGATGCCAGTTATTTTACCATTGAGGGGTCTCAGCTGCAGCTGGTCAAAAGTGTGGACTATGAGGTAAGCTTTTAGCTGGCAGGCTGTAAGGATGAGATGGATAATGCTGGGAAGCAGTAGGTTTCAAGCTGGGGTCTTGGACTTCCAGGGATTTGTAGTCTATGTATAAAGTATCTAGGAAATATCTTCACTGTGCTTTAGTTCACTACTAGGGAGATCAGCCCTTGCACAGGCAGAGGGCAGGGAGGAGGGGGTTGCATTGTATGCCTGCTGTCACCTTTCTTCAATGAATCTATATGAATTAAAGCAAGGTGGAGGTTTAAAAACAGAAGTCTGACAACTGTGGTGTTCAGAGCTCTCCAGGATGCATGTAAAATGATCCTTATTTGCGTGTATGAAATACAGTGCTGAGCGGTGCGGTAATCTTATGTTGAGCATAAAAGCAGTATAAAAGGTCAATGCGTTCAGTTAGGTCGCAGCTAAATTATTTTACCTACCTAAAGAGTTCTGCATGCAGCAACAAGTGTCCTTAAACTGCCATTCCCCTAATGTAGAATCCCATATTTGCATGAAGAACAGCAGACAGAGGTAATACCCTGCAGGAAATGCTGCACTTGGTGCATGACATATTTCTGTTTCATTCGATTTAAAAAGAAATCTGTTTGAACTTTCCTTAAGTGGGAGAAAATGGTTGATTAGCTCTACCACCAGGTTACATGAATCACAAAGAAAGAAGACGGTGAATCAGTCAGCTTTGACCCTAGTAAACCAAGGGCCCAGCACTGATGGATGGCTGCAAAAGAAAGGAGGGAAATGTTAGATATGCCCAAAAACAAGAAAAGCCCTTTTGATTCTCCAATGCATGCATTTGTCTCATTTACTTCAGAAAAAGTCAGTATATTTTGGCTTGTTTCTAAAACGGCTCGGGTTTTGTTTTTGCATACAGACTGATCCCGTGCTGATAGCAAATGTGGTTTGCCGGGACACTTCTGGGCAGGTAAGTGCTCTTCCAAACACTTAGTTCTCTTACAAGGTATTGCAGGGAAGCACTTACTTTCCTTGTCTCTTCCTATTCCACAGACCAGGGTTAAGAGCCATCCTTTTCTTTCCAGGCATACACAATCCTCTAATAGTTAAGGAAAGAGCACTCAAGGCTCTGTGAACAGGGAGATGTGGGAGCAAACTACAAATCCCACACCCTGTGGGCTGTCTGCAAAACCCAGCCCTGTTCAGCACCCACCAGCTGTGCTTCTCAAACCTTCATCTCCATCACTCTGCAAACTGGGATCAGCCCCTAACAATCTTACCTTTGTGTTTGATTCTCTAATTTTTCAATTTCTGCAGACAAACACTTTGGATATTATTGTGAGCATTACCAATCTGAACGATAACACTCCAGTGTTTAAGCAAACAAGTCTCACCATAACTGTTCCTGAGGTAAGAGTTTCACATAAATGAAGAGGGCACTGAGTCAACCAGTGCTATGGGACTAAGGAATAATTACCAGAGAGAGGTCTTCAGCCAATTGCACAGAGAAAATAACCACAACTTTGTTTCAGGACACAAAAGTGAATGCAACCATTATACCCCGTGAAGATTTAAGTGCTAGTGATGCTGATCTGGACATGATCTTTTATGAACTCAATTCAACAGTGCAGGTGAGCATCTTTCTTTGGGGAGAAAAAAAAGAAAAAAAAAATAAGTAAAAGCTTTTTGTTAAGTACAAGCACTGGTTTGGCTAGCAGACTGGAGCAATTGGTATTTCTGGTATTGAATTCTTCTAGTGCTCACACTTTTATTACATTATACAGACTACACTTTCATCTGGGATATTCTGAACCATATGATCCAGGGAAGTCATGCTGGGATGGTCTGTAAACATACCAGGAGAGACCTTTGCACCTTACAGAGTTCAGAATTGCACTGAGTCAGATAGGGGAAAAAAAGGAGTTATTGTCTCTTTGTCTACAGTGCCTATACAGAGTGGAGATATGAGTTGCCCAAAATCACCGAAGAAGTCTTTGTCAAAGCCAAAGGCAGGCCTGACTCTCCCCAGGTGCCAGTTTAGTGCCCTTTTTTTTTTTTTTTTTTTCTCGATCTTAAGGGGTTTGCTTGATAAAGTGAGAAACAAATTGTAAGTACAGTTAGACTGATTCCAGGATAGATTGGAAATCTGGAAGGGTCTGCTAGAAGTAAAAATTAAAAAAAAATATATAAAAAAAATGTGGGATGACAAACACAGCAATGAGCAGTATTTTCAACATGTGTGTGATCAAGTATGCTAATAAAGCTTTTCCATTTATTTATTTATTTTTCCCCAGGACACCACCAATTATTTTGCCATAAAAGGAATCAATAATCCTGAAATATATTTGCAAAAACAATTAGATTATGATAAACTTAACTCAACAACATTGTTCTTGTATGCAAGGGTAAGTTCTTTAGGCAGAACAAAATGCCTCATATGCCATAACGTCTCTTAACTAGAGGGCAAATCTGAACAGGAGATCTCTGGGGTGGCAAGAGGGAGGGTGGATACTGGAGGCAGTGGATTTGGAGCAGCTTTCTACCCTCCATAACCACACTGACTGCATCCAGAGTAGCATTCAGTCCACTGGTGTCAGCATCTAATTAACTCCTTTTGCTAATTTCATATAAACTGTCTCTCCTCAGAGAGAATGGAGTTAAAACAGCTAAAAGACCCTGGGTCACTGGCTTTTGCAGGTGGGTCCTTTTGGCAATAAAACTTGCAGTTTACAAATATGCTTTGCTTCTGGATATAGGACAGTCCTGTGAGCAGAAAAGAAATCATCCACACAGCTACTGCAACAATAAACATAATTATTGAGCAAGCTGACAACAAACCACCCTGGTTCCTACCCTGTAGCTTCATTGACGGGGACAAAAGCATTTGCATCAGTAGCCCCTATTCTGGAAGAGTCAATATATCCGAGATGTCGGTAAGTAGACATGACCAAACTGTATCCCTGATGCTATTTTCTTGGTAGTGGGTAGTGCCTAATAATTTTCTAGAGCTTGTGCTGATCTCCAGACATAAATGCAGATAATTCAGCATGACAAGGAGTCTTCATCATCCTGGAAAGTGGAAGTTCCCCTCACTCAGAGGAGCACTGCTTGTCCTTGTTCCTACATCACGTTGCAGGAGAGGCAAGAGAAGGAAAACTCTTTGCTGTAGGCTTTCTCACCTCTCCCCTGTTACATCCATCCCCCATAATATATAATATAATATACAACAAATGGCATTCTCACAGTTTGAACCAGCAGAGCCATGATGGGATGTGAGAGTGCTAATAGGATTTGGTGCTGTAGTGTGCTGTGTAACACTTTGCCTTTCTATTGCAGAAAGAACCACTCACCCTGGATCCAGGGCCCATCTATGCTAAAGATCCGGACTACACTATAAATGAAAAAATTGTGTACAGTATAGTTGGTGGTGAGTAGAATTTCTCACCTTCTCCAAGCAGCCTTGCTTGTACATTCCTACATTATCTGCTGCCAAGAGGGGATGCCCTGCACAGCACTTGAGAATTGAGGGCCTGGAGATTTGCCCCTCTATTTCTGCTCCAAAATAATTAGATACACAGAACATTGTGGATTAAGTAGAAGAAACAGGCTGTACAAAAAGGAAGAGGAAGAGAATTGCAGACCCATAAGCCAAGCTCCATGAAGTCTGTTACAGAAAGACTTTTGTTTTGGGGGGGGCGTGGGGAGGAGAATGATGTGTTTTATCTTTAAGATTTTAGACCTGATTTTGCCAGTCTGGTCATACCACTTTCATAGTCTTTGAGCTGAACCTAAAAACTCCCTCATCATCAGCATCATTTTCATTTATCACCAGAAATAATGCTCTTATTCCACTGTTCATTGCCACTGTCTAATCTGCCCTGTTTTAACCTTGATTTCAAAAAGTTTACTTGAATATAGTGAACTGATTGCCCAATCATTGACTGGGAGACCGGGCCACCTTCTCATTCAAAGGATTATTATTATTAATAGTGAGTTCTTGATTAATGATCAAGGCAAAGGCAGATCATATTGGTCAGGTGGAGTGATCAGTTGTTCATCTCTCTTATTTGTTCTACACGGCACCATATCTGTGAATATACTCCTGATAATAAAGATGCTAAAGAACCTCAAATTCCACTGGCATTTTGGAGGTAGTGTGACCTCAGTCCCCCACAGTAAAAAGGGAACCCCATACTGGGGACCCTTGTCTAAATGAAGCCCACAGTATCTCAAAGTGAGGAAAATAAGCAAAAAATTGAACATATATTTTAATGTATATCCAACATAGATGGTTTTATGACTCGAAGACAGATGGCTCATGTAGGAGGTTGATTTCTACCCCTACATCAATACGAGAAGGTCTCTGTGTCTAGGCTCCTTTTGCAGGCAGCAGAGAAAAATAGGTGTTTCCAGAGCTGAATGCAGCTTATGTTGAGGCCAATGTCCATGAGTCAGATAAACAATGCACTAAGATGTCCCTTTCTCTTTACAGCCTAGGTAACAAGGTCAGGTAGAGATGTCTGCCTGGTAGATGCCTAGAGCTGTTTAAGATGAACCCCCACCCAACAAGGTGGGAGAGGCAAGGACAATGGCATCATTGCCTGGGGTTTGTTGTCGCCAATATGTGGAAAAATGAGCAATGAGTTCCAAATCCCTTTATGAAGGTATCCAGTGTTTTAATAGTCTTTCAAATTCTTTAGGGAATGTGGATAATACATTCTCAGTGGATGCGGACACAGGAAATCTAACTATGAACAAAGCAGCTACTTCCCCAGACTCGTACCTACTGCAGGTCATGGTAAGTCTGATGATATTGCATTCAGCCATCCAGCATAGCTGGCCTTCTAGGGAGCATCAGTCTTGCTGTGCCAGGAGTCAATTACATGAATAATGAAAGCTAACTTGTTCACACCCTTTATTGTGGAAGTATTTAGACCAAGTTTTTGAGCAGTATCTTATACGAATTTACATGCAAAACCCTTGCAGGAGTTGAGGCATTTTCTCTTATGTGTGGGTAGCACCATCAAAGCAAGTTACCTTAGCAAGTCTCTCCTGCTGAGTTCGAAGTATAGATGAACATAACTGGAAGGCTTTCTGTAGGGGGGGCTTGTCTTAAAGTAGCTAAAGTAACTCACTCCTAGAAACAAGCTCCTCTTTTGGTTACACAAAGCACTCCCTGCACCCAGAAAGATGTGGACTCTTAGTAACAGAACTGACCTAATCCCTTGTGAATTTGAACAGTCTCTGTTTGCTGGTGTTGGAATCCTACTGCTTTGTACTTGGGCATGACAATTTGTCCAGAGCTGACCTTTATTAAGAGCCACATCTAGATTCTAGGGCTAGACCAAGATACTGTGGATGGCCAACTGCAGAAGCAAGCAAAGGCACACGGACCCCAAAACATAAGGTCCCCTGTGATAGGCCTGGCCCAAAACTCACTGAAAATGATGGAAAGAACCCTGTGTTAGAACACATTTTGGTCCAAACCTAACCTCTTATGTCTTGTCACTAACAGGAAAAGACTAGCATTTCTCTTTCTCTCTGTCTCTCTGTCTTTCTCCTGTGTACGTGTCTCTCCAGGCCGCCCAAGTTAACAACAAACAGAAATACTCCATAGTCAGTGTGGAGATTAAGGTCATCAATAAAAGTGACAATGCACCATACTTTGAGCCCAGTAGCTACACAGGAATAGCATCTGTTGGTGCGGCCCCAAAAAGCCTTGTCTTCCAAGCTAAGGATCCTTCAAGTCCCCTGATGATAAAAGCAGAAGATGATGACTTCCCTGATGTAAGAAACCAAAAATGCACTGAATTCTTCCTTACTGCTTCAGTCTTAAAGCAGGATAAGAAAACATAAGGAAGGGGAGGTGGGGAGAGACAAATGCTAGCTTTCCTCTACTGTCCCAAATTATATTTATCTGGGACTTTTACATAGATCAGAATAATTTACAGTATGGTGGATAAGACTTGGGATTTTTTTTATTTTTTTTTGGTGGTGGGGGGGGGGGGGCATAACTTTTAGTATACATTCTTAAACTCAGAGCAAGAGGGTGAATACACCCGAGTTCAAACTTCCTTTCGTTCATGTTTATTTACTGTACTATAACACCCACTTATACTTCAGGCATATTTGACAAGTCCTGCTGACAGGTTGTTACAAAGATGCATGCAAAGCACTGTGTGGTTTAATCATTCACATTTCTGGCTTTTCAGAAATTCAACCCAAACATTGAATACTACATAAAAAACAGCACTAACTTTGTTGCAACCAGAGATGGACTCATCCTGACCAATGTCAATCTGCTGTCACCAGAGACTGTAATCATGGAGGTAGGACAACTTCATATTTTGCCAGGGTTGTGGAAGGAAGGATTTTCTGACAGAGAAGCACCAAGGGTGGAATTCCATTAGATGTGGAATATAATGAAAGGACAGTCCTTGCCCCAACCATTTGTATCACAAATGTATAGGGATGGAGGGAGATGTAGTGGTAGTGAATGCACTCTGCGTGACATACATGTAAGCTACCATCTGGTGCTAGTTGAAAAAATGTTTCCTCTGTCCTCCCGTGGAAAATATCATTGGAGACAAGCAAAAGGTCAACTGGGGAGATTTTAGGACCCTTGTCCCACAGTCTGGTTTGGACTAAAAGATAAATAAATAAAGCAGAAAATATAAAATCTAAATTAATCCCCCAATTTCTACCCCAAAAGAGAAACCTACCAGATTTTTATTTTTAATTATTCCCCCTCCCCCATACATACCACCTAAGAGACATTGCAGACTTCATAGGTACAGAACAGAGGCTGCTTAAGTTTCTTCTCAGAGGGAGAAAATACTGTGCTAATATTGAGTCCAGAGGAGGGCTCCTAAGGTGATCAGAGGACTGGAGCTCCTGTCGTATGAGGACAGACAGGGAGAGCTGGTTGTATTTAGCCTGGAAAAGAGAAGACTGAGGGAAGACCTCATCAATGTGTATAAATATTTGAGGTCAGGGTGTTAAGAGTATGGAACCAGTCTCTTTTCAGTTGAGGCCAGCGACAGGATGTGAGGCAATGGGAAAAAAATGAAGCACGGGAGGTTCCATCTGAATATGAGAGGGCGCTTCTGTACTGTGAGGGTGACAGAGCACTGGGACAGGCTGCCCAGAGAGGTTGTGGAGTCTCCTTCTCTGAAGATTTTCAAAACCCACCTGGATGCAATTCTGTGCACCATGCTGTCACCAGGTGACCCTGCTGGACAGGGAGGTTGGACTCAATGATCTTCAGAGGTCCCTTCCAACCTCAGCCATTCTCTGATTCTGTGATCCTGTAAATCCAGTACTTTTTTTGCTCGGATCAAGATGACCACAGAAGCAGCTAATAATTCTAGACTTTCTAAGAAGAACATATTCATGTTGCCCACCTGCCTGCCAGTGCCAAATGGCAATGCTAAAGTTTGCCTGGTACAATACCATGTCCTCTGGAGCTATCTGACACAGCTTGACTACAGCAATATTTTAGCTACATGGACAGCTGCTTGCAGGGTAAAAAGGCGTGCCAACATCATGCTGCTGCTGTCCCCCACTACCTCATTGCCTGTGTACAGCATTGCACTGTACTGCAAAGCTTTTTACAAATGATGAATGTGGTTTTGGCTGAGGGGACAGGGACTTTTCAGAACTCTTCTCCTGTGACCAGACTGCCTCTGCTACAATGCAAGGATATTGGGTTATTTTGAAGACATGATAAGGATATGGACGAGGTACTTTGTCCCCAAAGGGTCCACCACTTCCCTTGAGAGAAAGATATAAATCTAGAAAGTCCCTAAACTATCTCTTCCCCATGTTCACCCAGGCTGTTGCAAAAGATACAGTGAGTCTGCAGGAGGCGAGCACCATCATCGTGGTGAAGATTGTCTTTACTGCTACAGGTAGGCTGGATATCTCTTGGCTTTCTGGTACAGTGAGGTGACTGGGGAGTCTTTTCCACTTTCATGGACAAACTGGCAATGATAGGTCACACAGTGAAGTCTGTGGGCCTGGGCTAAGGCCAACCCTATATCTACTGGAGGTCCTATGGTGGCTATGACAGAGAAAATGCTCAAAAGACATCCTTAGGATATGGTCACCACGTGACTCAGATGAACTTTTGAGGCTTTAAGCAGTGCTGTGTGATGTAGCATCTCTTCTTTTTATTTCAAAATTAAATCTGTAGTTGCTTCATAGTGTTTTGTGAGTCAAAAATTACCCAGAATGTCAGAGGAGGATGGCCCTGACACCTTGGTACATCCTTGTTCCTTTTTTTGACTCAAACTAGAGAAAACTGCAGCATAATTTCCTGTCTTATGCAGGAGCAGACAGAAGTTGGCACACCCCCACAAAGCCAGGCTTCCTCATGAGCCTTGGCATTTTCTACTCAGGTCAGGACAAATTCTTATACTCCAAGATTTTAAGGCCTTTCCAGGAAAAATGACCCATGAGAAATGATAGACATGATAGAAATGATAGACACATAACCCTCCAGCTATCATTTGGATTTGCTGAGGTAAAAATAGCCTACTCTTCTGTACTTAGAAATTTCTCTTATAAATCAGTTAGATTTGAGGCTTATGAAGCTTTTTACACTCTGAATAGAGAGGAATCAATTTTGTGCATTTTCACATCAGGGCAGGTAGATCATGCCCAGACTTCACTGACTTCAACTTGATGTGTGCTTGAACGCCCCAATTGGGCTTTTCGATTACTTCATCCTCAGAGCCACCACCATTGTGAGGATTACTGGAGGATGAAAACAGTGGGATCCTGGGTGTAAATTTGGTTTCCCTGATGGTAGTGTCAATTCACAGTTGAAAACACCGTCTGCATTAAAATCACCTAAGCACAACTTTAGGTGACACAGTCCAGCTCAGCAGCAGGCTAGCTCAGGTGTCAGTACAGCAAGGTGTTAATGCTCCAAGCAGATGTACCAACAGGTGACTGCATCTTTTACATGTTACACTTGCTATTTAAACCCCACAAAATAATGATGCTGGTGACTATACAATGAAGTAGAGGGAAATTACACTGAATGGTTCAGAGCCTGTGAGGGGATTTGTGCTTTTTTCTGTACTACAGCTAGCATGCAGGAATGGCTCAAATAAGGATGAGATTACCATTTGCCTGGCTAAACAGTAGGCTATTTAACCCTCAGCTCAAATAGGTGATGTTAAGGAGTGTGTGTGCAATTGGTTAGAGGGTGCTTTACTAAGTGTCACAACATCCATGGGGAAAAAAAGAGTTCTTTTCAGTATGCCTTCTTTCCGAGAAGCGGTGACTGTACATTGACCTCTGGTTTCTGAGACATTGGTGCCAGAGCCAGCCTACGTGGATTTCAGCATGAGTCATCCCAGCAAGCTGAGCTAGCTTTGATGGAGGCACTGGGTGCTGCACAGCACAGAAGGAGTTAAGGGCGGTGGAGCTTCACATCAGCTCTGTGGGCTGTGGCTCCCTAGGAGACATGGTTTAGAAGTGAAAATTCACTGACGTCCTAAAGCCTCACCAGTGTATTAATGATAAACTGAGGGTGCAATAAAATGCAGAGAGGGTGCTCAGAGTTCGTTGTCATAAACAGATCAGCAGGAGAATAAAATTGTGTTTCATTAATCATTAAACTTTAAAGAGATTAATTTACATTACAACATGAAGCCAAAAAACTTAAAAACAAAGAATCCCACTGACAACAACAAGTACAGCTGATTAGCTCTGAAGAAGTTACTGTCTCTCCACTGTAATGTTGATCTCCATACAAATATGCTTACGCTGCCCAGTGGCTGAAAGCATACACAGTTCCTGAGGAGGTTGATATGTGTTGCTACAGCTACAAAGAGGGCACAAAAGGGTTTACTGTCTTGGGGACCTTCTAATGTTTTTCCTTCCCACATCCTGATGAAGCTGAGGTATATCCTGGGGAACAGCAAGTGTTGGGCAGAGATGAGAGACCCCAGAGTTAACCCAGGCTGGGCAGTGCTGAGTTTCTCCAAGCTGCTGCTTGAATAGTGCCCATGTGTCCATCACTCCTGTTAGAGTCACTAACTAAAAAGAGTCACTAAAAGTCTGCTATGCCATTTTAATGGTGGGAGCATTAATTTGCCTCCCTTTGTCCTATCTTTGCTCCACATATGAGGTTTTCTGTCGGTAGATGCTCCTGTTACTGGATACATCAATGCATCATCCCCCAGTCCCCACCTGATAAACATCAGGACCTTCATTCTCAGCAGATTCTTCCTCAGAAAATGGTAGGTTTTTTATAAAAGGAAAGACATTCCTTTTGCAATGTAATGCACACCTGCCCCTGGCAGCACATGTGAAACAGCTGAGAACACATGTGAAACAACAGGTACAGCAGAAGCCTTATAGATAAATCAGACTGGCATCAAGTCATCTTGCTCTGAAAGAAAGACTTATCATAAAGAAATAAGACTTTGCTCAGGGAGGAGAGAGACTGAGGCACAGTTATTCCATTTGCCTCTTTTTGTCCACCTGGCAAAAAGGGCTCCCTTCTCTGCAGCACTTTCTGGCCATGCTCTGTGAAATAAAATAAAACAGAAAAATGGTGGCTAATCCCCTCAATTTAAATATAGGGAAATGAAGGCAAAAAAAAAAAAAAAAAAAAAAGCTTAAACAGTTTGGGCAAAGTCCAGCTTATGTAAACACTAGCACAGTAAGGCACTAAGCCACTGCTTGGTGCTTTCTGCATGGTGCCGCTCCTACTTTCAACCCCTTCTTTTTTTTTCATGATAAAATCGGACTGTCTGAGAAAGTGATGGGACCACTGCTAAGCTCCTCTTAAACCAGTCCAGACTTTTGTCATCTTCAACCAACAGACCCTCTGAAGAGATTTGCTCCCATACTGGACAAAATTCTGGTTAAGAATCATATGCCTATGCCCCTTCAGGTCTTGACATGTTGTTTGACAAGAAGAAGTGAAAGAAGAAGCACCCCAAAGCCAGCTGTCAGCTATCCTCAAACATTTCAGCTGGTAGGGACACTCTGAGAGAGAATAAAATAATGAAATAAAATGAAATGAAATGAAATAAAATAAAATAAAATAAAATAAAATAAAATAAAATAAAATAAAATAAAATAAAAATCTTGTGGAAACAACAGGTCCAAGCCATAGAATAAGCAGGAAAACCCAACTTCTTGGCTCCTCCAGAGCTGCCATCTCAACCCAACAACAACATGACAAACTGAAACTAGAAGAGACAAACCAGAGGTCATGGGTTGGAAAGCAAAACCTGTTATAAAGGGGGACATAGGCCATGTAGAAGAAGTCTGAATAAAGTAAGTAAGCACGTTGGGGCTGTATTAGTATTATTACGACTTGTTTCAATAAGAGATCTGGCCAAAATAGACAATATCTCTGGCATGTAAGAAAAATAGATTTCACCACTTCTACCCCAACAGGAAAGTCTGGAGTATACAGACAACTTCTGAATTGTCAGCTCTCATATTCTTTCTTGCTAATGCTTGTCTCAGGGAACTTGGGTCTGAGTTCTAAAATGCTTCAAATATTCCCTTGTTGCTAAAGAGAGTTTAAAGGAGGAAAGACTCAGGAACAAAGTAGTAATGGGAATTTATGCGTTACCATGTTCTGTGACCAGTTAATGTCTTATAAGTCATCCAATGAGGCAAAGGTTGAACTCGAGCAATCCATTCCAGCCAGCCAATGTTTTTTGCCTTCGTGAAGCAGTTCATGCAGGAGACAGTACTGGGAGAAACAGGGAGAGAAGAGGATCAGCTTAATTAGAAAAGTATTTCTTCAATGACTAGCAGCTCACCATGGATGTTTCTCACCTGCTTCTCACTTCTGTGCTCTTTCTACTGCCCTTCATAGCACAAGTTTCAGCACAACAACCAGGTAAGTTGTCGCAGGAGGTCTGTGACCACAGGATAATAATCCCTGTGGCACCAGGTTGTACCATTGCAGCTGGCAAAGGATTTTTACAGTCTTATTTTAAGACAGCTTTGTTCAAGAGCTTTCTCTTCAGTGGTAACCATCAGGGTCTCATGTCTCACGCAATTGTGTCACAACATGAATACCTGGGCAAATTTGTATCTCATTTGTGTGTTTTTCCAGGATGTTCTGCCTCTGAAAATAATACAAGCGTTGAAGAAAATAACCTTCCTGGATACAATGTGACCACTATCAATTTGGAAGCAGGTTTCACTGCATCGATTGATCCTTCCTCGTTAGATGCCAGTTATTTTACCATTGAGGGGTCTCAGCTGCAGCTGGTCAAAAGTGTGGACTATGAGGTAAGCTTTTAGCTGGCAGGCTGTAAGGATGAGATGGATAATGCTGGGAAGCAGTAGGTTTCAAGCTGGGGTCTTGGACTTCCAGGGATTTGTAGTCTATGTATAAAGTATCTAGGAAATATCTTCACTGTGCTTTAGTTCACTACTAGGGAGATCAGCCCTTACACAGGCAGAGGGCAGGGAGGAGGGGGTTGCATTGTATGCCTGCTGTCACCTTCCTTCAATGAATCTATATGAATTAAAGCAAGGTGGAGGTTTAAAAACAGAAGTGTGACAACTGTGGTGTTCAGAGCTCTCCAGGATGCATGTAAAATGATCCTTATTTGCATGTATGAAATACAGTGCTGAGCGGTGAGGTAATCTTATGTTGAGCATAAAAGCAGTATAAAAGGTCAATGCGTTCAGTTAGGTCGCAGCTAAATTATTTTACCTACCTAAAGAGTTCTGCATGCAGCAACAAGTGTCCTTAAACTGCCATTCCCCTAATGTAGAATCCCACATTTGCATGAAGAACAGCAGACAGAGGTAATACCCTGCAGGAAATGCTGCACTTGGTGCATGACATATTTCTGTTTCATTCGATTTAAAAAGAAATCTGTTTGAACTTTCCTTAAGTGGGAGAAAATGGTTGATTAGCTCTACCACCAGGTTACATAAATCACAAAGAAAGAAGACGGTGAATCAGTCAGCTTTGACCCTAGTAAACCAAGGGCCCAGCACTGATGGATGGCTGCAAAAGAAAGGAGGGAAATGTTAGATATGCCCAAAAACAAGAAAAGCCCTTTTGATTCTCCAATGCATGCATTTGTCTCATTTACTTCAGAAAAAGTCAGTATATTTTGGCTTGTTTCTAAAACGGCTCGGGTTTTGTTTTTGCATACAGACTGATCCCGTGCTGATAGCGGATGTGGTTTGCCGGGACACTTATGGGCAGGTGAGTGCTCTTCCAAACACTTAGTTCTCTTACAAGGTATTGCAGGGAAGCACTTACTTTCCTTGTCTCTTCCTATTCCACAGACCAGGGTTAAGAGCCATCCTTTTCTTTCCAGGCATACACAATCCTCTAATAGTTAAAGAAAGAGCACTCAAGGCTCTGTGAACAGGGAGATGTGGGAGCAAACTACAAACCCCACACCCTGTGGGCTGTCTGCAAAACCCAGCCCTGTTCAGCACCCACCAGCTGTGCTTCTCAAACCTTCCTCTCCGTCACTCTGCAAACTGGGATCAGCCCCTAACAATCTTACCTTTGTGTTTGATTCTCTGATTTTTCCATTTCTGCAGACAGACACTTTTCAAATTATTGTGAACATTATCAATCTGAACGATAACACTCCAGTGTTTAAGCAAACAAGTCTCACCATAACTCTTCCTGAGGTAAGAGTTTCACATAAATGAAGAGGGCACTGGGTCAACCAGTGCTATGGGACTAAGGAATAATTACCAGAGAGAGGTCTTCAGCCAATTGCACAGAGAAAATAACCACAACTTTGTTTCAGGACACAAAAGTGAATGCAACCATTATACCCCGTGAAGATTTAAGTGCTAGTGATGCTGATCTGGACATGATCTATTATGAACTCAATTCAACAGTGCAGGTGAGCATCTTTCTTTGGGGAGGAAAAAAAAAAAAAAAAGTAAGTAAAAGCTTTTTGTTAAGTTAGCTTTTTGTTAAGTACAAGCATTGGTTTGGCTAGCAGACTGGAACAATTGGTATTTCTGGTATTGAATTCTTCTAGTGCTCATACTTTTATTACATTATACAGACTACACTTTCAACTGGGATATTCTGAACCACATGATCCAGGGAAGTCATGCTGGGATGGTCTGTAAATACACCAGGAGAGACCTTTGCACCTTACAGAGTTCAGAATTGCACTGAGTCAGATAGGGGAAAAAAAGGAGTTATTGTCTCTTTGTCTACAGTGCCTATACAGAGTGGAGATATGAGTTGCCCAAAATCACCGAAGAAGTCTTTGTCAAAGCCAAAGGCAGGCCTGACTCTCCCCAGGTGCCAGTTTAGTGCCCTTTTTTTTTTTTTTTTTTTTTTTTTTTTTTTTTTTTTCTCGATCTTAAGGGGTTTGCTTGATAAAGTGAGAAACAAATTGTAAGTACAGTTAGACTGATTCCAGGATAGATTGGAAATCTGGAAGGGTCTGCTAGAAGTAAAAATTAAAAAATATATATATAAAAAAAATGTGGGATGACAAACACAGCAATGAGCAGTATTTTCAACATGTCTGTGATCAAGTATGCTAATAAAGCTTTTCCATTTATTTATTTATTTTTCCCCAGGACACCACCAATTATTTTGCCATAAAAGGAATCAATAATCCTGAAATATATTTGCAAAAACAATTAGATTATGATAAACTTAACTCAACAACATTGTTCTTGCATGCAAGGGTAAGTTCTTTAGGCAGAACAAAATGCCTCATATGCCATAATGTCTCTTAACTAGAGGGCAAATCTGAACAGGAGATCTCTGGGGTGACAGGGAGGGTGGATACTGGAGGCAGTGGATTTGGAGCAGCTTTCTACCCTCCATAACCACACTGACTGCATCCAGAGTAGCATTCAGTCCACTGGTGTCAGCATCTAATTAACTGCTTTTGCTAATTTCATATAAACTGTCTCTCCTCAGAGAGAATGGAGTTAAAACAGCTAAAAGACCCTGGGTCACTGGCTTTTGCAGGTGGGTCCTTTTGGCAATAAAACTTGCAGTTTACAAATATGCTTTGCTTCTGGATACAGGACAGGCCTGTGAGCAGCAACGAAATCACCCACACAGCTACTGCAACAATAAACATAATTATTGAGCAAGCTGACACCAAACCACCCTGGTTCCTACCCTGTAGCTTCATTGACGGGGACACAAGCATTTGCATCAGTAGCCCCTATTCTGGAAGAGTCAATATATCCGAGATGTCGGTAAGCAGGCATGACCAAACTGTATCCCTGATGCTATTTTCTTGGTAGTGGGTAGTGCCTAATAATTTTCTAGAGCTTGTGCTGATCTCCAGACATAAATGCAGATAATTCAGCATGACAAGGAGTCTTCATCATCCTGGAAAGTGGAAGTTCCCCTCACTCAGGGGAGCACTGCTTGTCCTTGTTCCTACATCACGTTGCAGGAGAGGCAAGAGAAGGAAAACTCTTTGCTGTAGGCCTTCTCACCTCTCCCCTGTTACATCCATCCCCCATAATATATAATATAATATACAACAAATGGCATTCTCACAGTTTGAACCAGCAGAGCCATGATGGGATGGGAGAGTGCTAATAGGATTTGGTGCTGTAGTGTGCTGTGTAACACTTTGCCTTTCTATTGCAGAAAGAACCACTCACCCTGGATCCAGGGCCCATCTATGCTAAAGATCCGGACTACACTATAAATGAAAAAATTGTGTACAGTATAGTTGGTGGTGAGTAGAATTTCTCACCTTCTCCAAGCAGCCTTGCTTGTACATTCCTACATTATCTGCTGCCAAGAGGGGATGCGCTGCACAGCACTTGAGAATTGAGGGCCTGGAGATTTGCCCCTCTATTTCTGCTCCAAAATAATTAGATACACAGAACATTGTGGATTAAGTAGAAGAAACAGGCTGTACAAAAAGGAAGAGGAAGAGAATTGCAGACCCATAAGCCAAGCTCCATGAAGTCTGTTTCAGAAAGACTTTTGTTTTGGGGGGGTGTGGGGAGGAGAATGATGTGTTTTGTCTTTAAGATTTTAGACCTGATTTTGCCAGTCTGGTCACATCACTTTCATAGTCTTTGAGCTGAACCTAGAAACTCCCTCATCATCAGCATCATTTTCATTTATCACCAGAAATAATGCTCTTATTCCACTCTTCATTGCCACTGTCTAATCTGCCCTGTTTTAACCTTGATTTCAAAAAGTTTACTTGAATATAGTGAACTGATTGCCCAATCATTGACTGGGAGACCGGGCCACCTTCTCATTCAAAGGATTATTATTATTAACAGTGAGTTCTTGATTAATGATCAAGGCAAAGGCAGATCATATTGGTCAGGTGGAGTGATCAGTTGTTCATCTCTCTTATTTGTTCTACATGGCACCATATCTGTGAATATACTCCTGACAATAGAGATGCTAAAGAACCTCAAATTCCACTGGCATTTTGGAGGTAGTGTGACCTCAGTCCCCCACAGTAAAAAGGGAACCCCACACTGGGGACCCTTGTCTAAATAAAGCCCACAGTATCTCAAAGTGAGGAAAATAAGCAAAAAATTGAACATATATTTTAATGTATATCCAACATAGATGGTTTTATGACTCGAAGACAGATGGCTCATGTAGGAGGTTGATTTCTACCCCTACATCAATACGAGAAGGTCTCTGTGTCTAGGCTCCTTTTGCAGGCAGCAGAGAAAAATAGATGTTTCCAGAGCTGAATGCAGCTTATGTTGAGGCCAATGTCCATGAGTCAGATAAACAATGCACTAAGATGTCCCTTTCTCTTTACAGCCTAGGTAACAAGGTCAGGTAGAGATGTCTGCCTGGTAGATGCCTAGAGCTGTTTAAGATGAACCCCCACCCAACAAGGTGGGAGAGGCAAGGACAATGGCATCATTGCCTGGGGTTTGTTGTCGCCAATATGTGGAAAAATGAGCAATGAGTTCCAAATCCCTTTATGAAGGTATCCAGTGTTTTAATAGTCTTTCAATTTCTTTAGGGAATGTGGATAATACATTCTCAGTGGATGCGAACACAGGAAATCTAACTATGAACAAAGCAGCTACTTCCCCAGACTCGTACCTACTGCAGGTCATGGTAAGTCTGATGATATTGCATTCAGCCATCCAGCATAGCTGGCCTTCTAGGGAGCATCAGTCTTGCTGTGCCAGGAGTCAATTACATGAATAATGAAAGCTAACTTGTTCACACCCTTTATTGTGGAAGTATTTAGACCAAGTTTTTGAGCAGTATCTTATACGAATTTACATGCAAAACCCTTGCAGGAGTTGAGGCATTTTCTCTTATGTGTGGGTAGCACCATCAAAGCAAGTTACCTTAGCAAGTCTCTCCTGCTGAGTTCGAAGTATAGATGAACATAACTGGAAGGCTTTCTGTAGGGGGGGCTTGTCTTAAAGTAGCTAAAGTAACTCACTCCTAGAAACAAGCTCCTCTTTTGGTTACACAAAGCACTCCCTGCACCCAGAAAGATGTGGACTCTTAGTAACAGAACTGACCCAATCCCTTGTGAATTTGAACAGTCTCTGTTTGCTGGTGTTGGAATCCTACTGCTTTGTACTTGGGCATGACAATTTGTCCAGAGCTGACCTTTATTAAGAGCCACATCTAGATTCTAGGGCTAGACCAAGATACTGTGGATGGCCAACTGCAGAAGCAAGCAAAGGCACACGGACCCCAAAACATAAGGTCCCCTGTGATAGGCCTGGCCCAAAACTCACTGAAAATGATGGAAAGAACCCTGTGTTAGAACACATTTTGGTCCAAACCTAACCTCTTATGTCTTGTCACTAACAGGAAAAGACTAGCATTTCTCTTTCTCTCTGTCTCTCTGTCTTTCTCCTGTGTACGTGTCTCTCCAGGCCGCCCAAGTCAACAACAAACAGAAATACTCCATAGTCAGTGTGGAGATTAAGGTCATCAATAAAAGTAACTACGCACCATACTTTGAGCCCAGTACCTACACAGGAATAGTATCTGTTGGTGCGGCCCCAAAAAGCCTTGTCTTCCAAGCTGAGGATCCTTCAAGTCCCCTGATGATAAAAGCAGAAGATGGTGACTTCCCTGATGTAAGAAACCAAAAATGCACTGAATTCTTCCTTACTGCTTCAGTCTTAAAGCAGGATAAGAAAACATAAGGAAGGGGAGGTGGGGAGAGAAAAATGCTAGCTTTCCTCTACTGTCCCAAATTATATTTATCTGGGACTTTTACATAGATCAGAATCATTTACAGTATGGTGGATAAGACTTGGGACTTTTTTTTTTTTTTTTGGGGGGGGGGGGGGGGGCAAAACTTTTAGTATACATTCTTAAACTCAGAGCAAGAGGGTGAATACACCCGAGTTCAAACTTCCTTTCGTTCATGTTTATTTACTGTACTATACACCCACTTATACTTCAGGCATATTTGACAAGTCCTGCTGACAGGTTGTTACAAAGATGCATGCAAAGCACTGTGTGGTTTAATCATTCACATTTCTGGCTTTTCAGAAATTCAACCCAAACATTGAATACTACATAAAAAACAGCACTAACTTCGTTGCAACCAGAGATGGACTCATCCTGACCAATGTCAATCTGCTGTCACCAGAGACTGTAATCATGGAGGTAGGACAACTTCATATTTTGCCAGGGTTGTGGAAGGAAGGATTTTCTGACAGAGAAGCACCAAGGGTGGAATTCCATTAGATGTGGAATATAATGAAAGGACAGTCCTTGCCCCAACCATTTGTATCACAAATGTATAGGGATGGAGGGAGATGTAGTGGTAGTGAATGCACTCTGCGTGACATACATGTAAGCTACCATCTGGTGCTAGTTGAAAAAATGTTTCCTCTGTCCTCCTGTGGAAAATATCATTGGAGACAAGCAAAAGGTCAACTGGGGAGATTTTAGGACCCTTGTCCCACAGTCTGGTTTGGACTAAAAGATAAATAAATAAAGCAGAAAATATAAAATCTAAATTAATCCCCCAATTTCTACCCAAAAAGAGAAACCTACCAGATTTTTATTTTTAATTATTCCCCCTCCCCCATACATACCACCTAAGAGACATTGCAGACTTCATAGGTACAGAACAGAGGCTGCTTAAGTTTCTTCTCAGAGGGAGAAAATACTGTGCTAATATTGAGTCCAGAGGAGGGCTCCTAAGGTGATCAGAGGACTGGAGCTCCTGTCGTATGAGGACAGACAGGGAGAGCTGGTTGTATTTAGCCTGGAAAAGAGAAGACTGAGGGAAGACCTCATCAATGTGTATAAATATTTGAGGTCAGGGTGTTAAGAGTATGGAACCAGTCTCTTTTCAGTTGAGGCCAGCGACAGGATGTGAGGCAATGGGAAAAAAATGAAGCACGGGAGGTTCCATCTGAATATGAGAGGGCACTTCTGTACTGTGAGGGTGACAGAGCACTGGGACAGGCTGCCCAGAGAGGTTGTGGAGTCTCCTTCTCTGAAGATTTTCAAAACCCACCTGGATGCAATTCTGTGCACCATGTGTTAGGTGACCCTGCTGGACAGGGAGGTTGGACTCAATGATCTTCAGAGGTCCCTTCCAACCTCAGCCATTCTCTGATTCTGTGATCCTGTAAATCCAGTACTTTTTTTGCTCGGATCAAGATGACCACAGAAGCAGCTAATAATTCTAGACTTTCTAAGAAGAACATATTCATGTTGCCCACCTGCCTGCCAGTGCCAAATGGCAATGCTAAAGTTTGCCTGGTACAATACCATGTCCTCTGGAGCTATCTGACACAGCTTGACTACAGCAATATTTTAGCTACATGGACAGCTGCTTGCAGGGTAAAAAGGCGTGCCAACATCATGCTGCTGCTGTCCCCCACTACCTCATTTCCTGTGTACAGCATTGCACTGTACTGCAAAGCTTTTTACAAATGATGAATGTGGTTTTGGCTGAGGGGACAGGGACTTTTCAGAACTCTTCTCCTGTGACCAGACTGCCTCTGCTACAATGCAAGGATATTGGGTTATTTTGAAGACATGATAAGGATATGGACGAGGTACTTTGTCCCCAAAGGGTCCACCACTTCCCTTGAGAGAAAGATATAAATCTAGAAAGTCCCTAAACTATCTCTTCCCCATGTTCACCCAGGCTGTTGCAAAAGATACAGTGAGTCTGCAGGAGGCGAGCACCATCATCGTGGTGGAGATTGTCTTTACTGCTACAGGTAGGCTGGATATCTCTTGGCTTTCTGGTACAGTGAGGTGACTGGGGAGTCTTTTCCACTTTCATGGACAAACTGGCAATGATAGGTCACACAGTGAAGTCTGTGGGCCTGGGCTAAGGCCAACCCTATATCTACTGGAGGTCCTATGGTGGCTATGACAGAGAAAATGCTCAAAAGACATCCTTAGGATATGGTCACCACGTGACTCAGATGAACTTTTGAGGCTTTAAGCAGTGCTGTGTGATGTAGCATCTCTTCTTTTTATTTCAAAATTAAATCTGTAGTTGCTTCATAGTGTTTTGTGAGTCAAAAATTACCCAGAATGTCAGAGGAGGATGGCCCTGACACCTTGGTACATCCTTGTTCCTTTTTTTGACTAAAACTAGAGAAAACTGCAGCATAATTTCCTGTCTTATGCAGGAGCAGACAGAAGTTGGCACACCCCCACAAAGCCAGGCTTCCTCATGAGCCTTGGCATTTTCTACTCAGGTCAGGACAAATTCTTATACTCCAAGATTTTAAGGCCTTTCCAGGAAAAATGACCCATGAGAAATGATAGACATGATAGAAATGATAGACACATAACCCTCCAGCTATCATTTGGATTTGCTGAGGTAAAAATAGCCTACTCTTCTGTACTTAGAAATTTCTCTTATAAATCAGTTAGATTTGAGGCTTATGAAGCTTTTTACACTCTGAATAGAGAGGAATCAATTTTGTGCATTTTCACATCAGGGCAGGTAGATCATGCCCAGACTTCACTGACTTCAACCTGATGTGTGCTTGAACGCCCCAGTTGGGCTTTTCGATTACTTCATCCTCAGAGCCACCACCATTGTGAGGATTACTGGAGGATGAAAACAGTGGGATCCTGGGTGTAAATTTGGTTTACCTGATGGTAGTGTCAATTCACAGTTGAAAACACTGTCTGCATTAAAATCACCTAAGCACAACTTTAGGTGACACAGTCCAGCTCAGCAGCAGGCTAGCTCAGGTGTCAGTACAGCAAGGTGTTAATGCTCCAAGCAGATGTACCAACAGGTGACTGCATCTTTTACATGTTACACTTGCTATTTAAACCCCACAAAATAATGATGCTGGTGACTATACAATGAAGTAGAGGGCAATTACACTGAATGGTTCAGAGCCTGTGAGGGGATTTGTGCTTTTTTCTGTACTACAGCTAGCATGCAGGAATGGCTCAAATAAGGATGAGATTACCATTTGCCTGGCTAAACAGTAGGCTATTTAACCCTCAGCTCAAATAGGTGATGTTAAGGAGTGTGTGTGCAATTGGTTAGAGGGTGCTTTACTAAGTGTCACAACATCCATGGGGAAAAAAAGAGTTCTTTTCAGTATGCCTTCTTTCCGAGAAGCGGTGACTGTACATTGACCTCTGGTTTCTGAGACATTGGTGCCAGAGCCAGCCTACGTGGATTTCAGCACGAGTCATCCCAGCAAGCTGAGCTAGCTTTGATGGAGGCACTGGGTGCTGCACAGCACAGAAGGAGTTAAGGGCGGTGGAGCTTCACATCAGCTCTGTGGGCTGTGGCTCCCTAGGAGACATGATTTAGAAGTGAAAATTCACTGACGTCCTAAAGCCTCACCAGTGTATTAATGATAAACTGAGGGTGCAATAAAATGCAGAGAGGGTGCTCAGAGTTCGTTGTCATAAACAGATCAGCAGGAGAATAAAATTGTGTTTCATTAATCATTAAACTTTAAAGAGATTAATTTACATTACAACATGAAGCCAAAAAACTTAAAAACAAAGAATCCCACTGACAACAACAAGTACAGCTGATTAGCCCTGAAGAAGTTACTGTCTCTCCACTGTAATGTTGATCTCCATACAAATATGCTTACGCTGCCCAGTGGCTGAAAGCATACACGGTTCCTAAGGAGGTTGATATGTGTTGCTACAGCTACAAAGAGGGCACAAAAGGTTTTACTGTCTAGGGGACCTTCTAATGTTTTTCCTTCCCACATCCTGATGAAGCTGAGGTATATCCTGGGGAACAGCAAGTGTTGGGCAGAGATGAGAGACCCCAGAGTTAACCCAGGCTGGGCAGTGCTGAGTTTCTCCAAGCTGCTGCTTGAATAGTGCCCATGTGTCCATCACTCCTGTTAGAGTCACTAACTAAAAAGAGTCACTAAAAGTCTGCTATGTGAGAAAAAGTATGTGTCCTAGGGAGCTGTGAGACTACTTGTCTTCTCCTGGAGGTGAAAAGGACTCTCCTCTGTCACAAAGAACCTGATATGTCTAGTATGGGGACAGGAATCAGTTTCAAGAAGAAAATTACAATAACAAATTCAGCAAAAATCCTTCCAACAAACACCTTCATGACATAATCCCTTTCTTTGGCCATAAACATGGTTTCTAGTACCTTTGCATTTATCAGCATAACCAAGATACTATTGTACCCTCATCTGCTAATATACAAAGAAGTCAGACCTGACCTGGCTGGTCATATTGACGCCAGAGTCAATTCCTCTCCTTCCAAGGAGCACATTGTTTTTCTATTTTTATTTCCTGTTCTAACATGCTCATTAGTATCAGAGGTGAAGTTCCGCATTAAAGAAAGCTTTACATTTTCACATACATATTTACAAACATGCCTCATTTTTGCATGCTGGTGGAAATGGGTGAAGTGGGAACAGACAAGATTGACCTAGCTCTACTTCTGCTTGCCTAATACAGTCATGTACATATTTGTTTAAATAAACCATAGGGTAAACATCATAGTCTAGTAAATAGATGTTATTTCCATTTTATGTAACTTCTTGCAAGCTATAATATTCTGTGAGTGGCCGTTTTAATAGAAACCTCTGCTTCTAGGACAGAAAATGAATGGCCTTCTATGACATTAAATGTATCACTGCCACATTCTACTGCACAGGGTGCTTCTTTGCCCTTCAAAAACTGTTCAGAGCTTTGCTCACAATGAAGTGTTGTGCTTAAAAGCTCGTTGCCATTTTTAGACTTTGTAACATTGGTTTGCTTTTTTTTTGTAGATAAAATCACCTCTGATAAGTTATACACTGCACAGGATATGGGTATCTTAGGTGGTATCTTAGCAGCACTGTTGCTGATTACCTTAATCTTCCTTGGACTGATGATATACAAACATTATGGGACTACGGTCAAATTCCTAATAAATAAAAAGGTAAGTCACTTTTTTGTACCTGATTCACATTAAGAATTTCTTAGAGGTAGGAGGGGGGACCTGAGGAAGACTTAGAATATGGATGGGCTGTCCAAATACTAAACATTTGTGTGACGGTGATGAATCATTCCTGAGACAATATTTGCAAAGGCAGTATCACTTTGGTGATGTTTGTTATTGATCTTTTTTTGTCCTCTGAGGCTGGAGCCATATGGTAGTTGAACAGACATAGTAAGGAGAGGAGCACGGCTCCACAGAGCACAAAATCTAGGATGAATGTGACACAGTCCAGAGGTGGTCTCTGAGAATCATGTGCCTGTGGTATAAACCACTTCACATCCTTTCTCGATAGACAGTGGAGAGAAAGAGCACTTCTTATCCTATCCTAAGGCTTGGCCTTAGACAACCAAGTTTTGGACACCTAGGAACTGGACACCTAGGGAATTTGTCTTAACCTAATCTGAAGTGTATCCGATGCATATGACATATCCTGCTCTACTCAGTGCTTTTGTATTCTCAAATACAAAGTGCTGGCCGAATTATAGTTTGCATAGGAACAAATGGATGCTGGCAGACAACCTTGAACACCTAAAATGCAGGAACAATGCATCTAGACAATAGCCAGGCAATAACATAT
Source organism: Anas acuta (assembly GCF_963932015.1). Classification (NCBI taxonomy): domain Eukaryota; kingdom Metazoa; phylum Chordata; class Aves; order Anseriformes; family Anatidae; genus Anas; species Anas acuta. The sequence continues at coordinate 30,864,536 of NC_088983.1, forward strand.
CTTTCATCACCAATGGTCCCAGTAATTCTCCATGGTCTCTGGGTTTTAAAGTAGTTTTGAGATTGAAAAGCTGTCCTTAAGGTCATTTGCTAGGCTAAATTCTTCATAGTAATTGCCACCTACATGTAAAGAAAGAACAGCACTGTTTAACTGTTTAGAGTGTGTTGTTGCAGTTGTTAAGTTTTTATTTTTTATTCTTGAAAGGAAGGGAGTGAACAAAAAAAACCACACATGCTAAAAACAAAACAAACAAACAAACAACAACAACAAAAACAAGCAGAAAAATGAGAGTTCCTGCCTAATAGCAGGAAATTTGACCTGGACTTGGTAGGCAGCATGTTTACTTGGTATCAGAGAACATTTCTCCACCAGCATCAAGAGGGTCCAGGGTCTTGCCTGTACATATTCAAGAAAGGCCAGATGAGTAACTTTAGTCACACATCTACATCCCATTTAATTTTCTTTCACTGCACTCACAAGACGTCTCTCCTCCTGTAGTTCTCCAAGGATTTCCCTGAGAGCTATGAGAACCAAGCTTACAATCAAGATGAACACCCAGATCTGAGTGCCAAAGAGCAGAAGAGCTCAGAAAATGGTGGTATAACTGAGCTACAGCAGCCATCGTTTTTCTTGTCCTCTTCTAAAGAAGAAATAGATGGCCTCCCAAAGACTTCCACAGCTTCCACAGTCGTCTTTGACGTGGAAGAGAAAGAGGAAGAGGAAAACGAAGAGGAAGAGGTGAAAGAAGACACTAAGCATGAGAAAGAAGTAAAGTCTATCCTCAAAACAGACAGGAATGAGGGGGATCATGGCTACAAAGCTGTGTGGTTTAAGACCGATGTGGATCCAGATGCTGGAGAAAAGGTTGAAGTGATTAAGGACAATGCATCAGATTATGATGATGACAGTGATCAAGATCTGCAGGAGAATGAGGAGGAAGAAGATGACAAGGATGATCACCACAGAGGGTCAGGGGCTGCAGAAGTGATGATTAACATGTCTCGCACAGCGTCACAAGATAGCATTATTGTGTAATGGAAATAAGCCTGTATGCTCCCCACTGAAATCGGGGAATCTCTGCTGCTTTGCTGAGATGGAGCCCACCTTTCTGCTTGGGGCTAACTGGAATGCAGGAGGACACAGTTTCCTCTCCTGCATGCAGAGATTAAAGCCAGATTACAATTAATTTAACTTCTTAACAAGACCTTGAAACACCACATGGGATTTTGGATGGGGAAAACATGTCTCATCTCTCCACCCTTCTGCCTGTTTGCCCTGGAGTCCCCTACATCACATTTCCCAAACTGGCTGCAGGAATAGCAGAGATATAGCTACACTGACTTTGAAGCAGTTAACTCAGCTCATGGTAGCAATTTAATTGCACAATCCAATGCCCTCATCTCCGCCTGGTGGGTAACTGAGCCAGCACTGACTGCTTGGCTGTTCCCGTTAGGGTGTTGCAGGTTGATGCCAGCTGCAGGGCGTAAGCCAGCAGAAGTCACTCTGCAGTTGCTCATATGACTGCATCCAGGAGCACACATCAGGGCTTGGCTATGCTCTCTGCACCCCAGCACAAGCAACTGGCATGACATTCAAGGAGACTGGGAGCAGCAGGAGTGCCACAACAGGTCCCCTTTTTGCCAGTAAGCGGGTGTTCAAATGCTCGGGAGCTGCTGTTTCTTCCATCAATGATAAGCAAGGACGGATCACATGCTCTTTCCTGAGGACTTTGCCACACATTTTTCTATGTCACAAGACAACTAATCATGCTGTACCTTGTGGGCCAGATAAGAGCTTCTGCCAGAACCTGCCGACAAAATGCCAGGGGTATTTCCAGCTCCCAGGGATTTTGGCAGCAATAGATATCATTCTGGGGTGCTGGATGTAGGTCAGCACGTTGCTTCCCATTGTGTCCTTTGTCCAGCAGGACTCGAGGTATCCCTTATAAAAGGGACTTCATTGTCACTGAAGGTGGAGGTCAGCACTTGCTTCCAAGTGCCTGACATCACTGCCTTCTCTGCCCCTCACTTGTGGATGCAAGCCTCTTTGCATTCCCACCTTTCTCCATTCATGAGAAGCCCAGCAGGCTCTTTTACTGGTGAAATACAATCTTCAGGATTCACCGAGGGCTGAGCTGTAGCCTGAAAAAGGAGGTAGTTCGCTGAGAGCAAGTAATCTCTGCCGTGTGTGGCTTTTGAGCCTAGGTTTGTGCTAGAAAGGCTGCTAACATGATGGACTCCTCCCTCAATCCTCCCTCATCTTTCAGCAATCCTGTCTTCAGCTGTGGTCCTGCCATCAATTCAGCAAAGATAATACTCCATTGCCTGGCAGCATGGGGAGTGGTACTTTAGTCCAGATTCAAAACAGCAAATTGCTTCTCCCAGCTGGCAATCAAAAACCGGGATGTTTTCCACTGACTGAGAACATGGCAGTATGCATTTGAATCTTCTGATCTATCAACACAAAATTTGTGCTGCTGCTGGTTTTCCACTGGGGGGCTAGCTCAGGGCAGATGCGGGCTGTGGAGCATTAAACTTTCGGTAAGACAGGGATGATAAACCTGGGTCACAAATCTTTATCTCACTTGCTCAGGTTAGCACAACAGCACAGAACTGTAACATTATAAGTGTCCTTTGAGAGAAGCAACAACAATAAGCACTCCTGCCTTTGCCCTACAGGGCAAATCTCCACATTTCTTCCTTTAATCTAGATAAATCCTTAAGAGAGTGAAACCAAAATACGTCTGCCGGGATTCTCATGTACACCAAAACACAGGACAATCACTTCTGAGCAGGCTTTCATCTAGGTTTATACTTTGTTTCTGTACATCTCCCCATCCCAGTGTCGTTAGTGCTCATCTCTGTTGTCCTGTCTCTGAGGAGAGCTAACCTCGCTGTGTGTGGACTTCAGGAGCTGCACTTTTGCTGAAGGTGGAGACTGAGATATGGAAAGCTTTCGTCCTTACTGCAATAAAGCTATTTGCCCAGAAATTACAGGTGTGGTTTGACTGATAATGGAGGGTGGGGAGTGTGCCCTGTGTCTACTTTGTAAGCACAGTACCTCCAGTAACTTAGGGTTATGTCCTGCAGAAGCTTCCCATGGGACTGTGAGAACTCTCCAGCAGTTGCTGGTTGCTACTGCACCACCTTCAGCCATCAGCAAGGGTAGAGCCAAGCCTGCCCTCTGTGCTGGTGCTACCCATGGGAAGATTGCTGATGGGTGGGTGAAGCTGGAATGTTCCTACTCTGGTTCCCTCCAGGCATTTGCTTTATTCATCTCATCTGGCTAACGGTCCAAAAAATGGGCCACCAGCTTGCCATACACCAACAATCAGCATTTGTGATGGTGTTGCAAGCAGTGCTAAGTGTCCTGCTGACTAGGGATCTTTTTTTCAAGGCAGGATTGTGTCCTGGGGCAGTGGTTGACATAATCTAGCATACACAGAACAAGGGGTGGTCTCTGTGGAAGGCAAGCAGAAAACTGACCAAAGAAGCAGCTGTTGTGCTAACGAAAGAGCAAGTTCTCTCCATTGGGTGGGCAAAGGGAACAGACACAGCACTGTGTTTTCTAACATTTGGGGGTGAGAAGAGACTGCAAAGGACAAAGGAGGTTTATGAAAGGGAGCAAAGTGCAGATGAAAGCAACCTGGTCTTCAGCAGCCCCTCTGCCCAATTTTTCCTGCATCTGGGACCAGTACATACCAGCTTCCATTTATTGCTACCCACAGCTCTGCAACATGGGTTACAACTGGCTGTTCCTGCTTTGGTGCGTTATTAAGGAGCCTTGAATTATTTTAGTATAATGACCTGAGAAGTGACTGACTGGCACTGGGAAGAAGTGCTGATTGACAGCTCATCTCTGTCTTTAACGAACCAGCAAAAATATTTCTGGAGAAATGTTGGCACGCAGATGTGTATACTGAAAGCAAGGAACATAGGCCAGGCCCAAATCAGTCCAGGTGCACTTGGATATGGAGTACTGGCTTGGTGTCTACTGTAGCACAGCAAATTTGGCCCCACCAGCCATTACTAAAGATGATACCACCACAGTGATGGTGGGACATGCATATTCATGCACTTCGTGTTACAGCAGAAATACCTCTCTCAAAGCTGCTAAAAGCAGGCCCACAAAGTCCAGGTTGGCAGAGATGTTCCTCCACCTACTTGGATGGCTGAAAAGGCAGCAATGAGAACTGGTGATGGAGGGCAAGAGCTAGATTGGTGGGGTCTGCGATCATGTTCGACCAGTTCCCCCCAATTTTAGCAAAAATTCTGAGTGGAGTGTTTTCCATGGGCATTACCAGAGACACAACTTTCCTCTCACTTTTACATTTGGAGACTGCTTTCCTGTGGATCATCCTTTTCCAACTCTTCTTTCTTCACAGCTGAAGAAAAAAAAAAATCAAATCCTTTTCTGCTTTTCTAGAAGACTGTTTTATGTTAACCTGTGAGCAATGTCTGAAATAAATGGTTTCCAGCAGAATGTAGCTCCTGGTGGCTGACACAGCATAGCTGCTCCATTTCCCCCTTTTTCTGTGCCACGTGATCTATTCCCATCTCTTGGCACAGTGTTGCACTTTGCCCTCTGCTGCTGTGCTGTTTGTGCTGATGGGTACATGCATTGGCAAACTGATTTATGTGCCCTCTCGATCTGCACTCTGTACTCATTTGTTGGTGCTTTTCTTCCTCCCATTGCTGTACTTCTCATGCTTTCAGCGTTATGTTTTGGCATGCAGTTTGAATTTGGGCACCTTCAGTTTGCTTTTCATTGTTTTTTTGGCTTCCCTCCCTTGGCATGCAATTGAAATTCTATCAATTTGCCTTTCACCTGCCAGGCTCCTTGCTGGTAGTTTGTTCCTCTGCAGCCCCAGCTGACCATTCTGTTCCTATGCAAGATTTGATGGTCTTGTTCTTTTATCCAGCAAAATTAATACTGGAAGAAAACAGAACAAAACAAAACAAAAACAAACAAACAGATAAACAAACAAAAAAAACACCACAAAAAAAAAAAAAAAAAAAAAAAAGAACAAACAAAAAACAGAACTCAGTGATTGTTAAGGCAAGTTACATAGCAACACTCAGGAGTGAAAATGTGTTCAAATAGTGCCATCACAAGGACAGCAAAGGCATCTGTCTTTAATTCTACACACCTTGAATTAGAAATTGGAAAGATAAGGTGCTTCTGCAGACTTCTTTCTGTACTCGACCATTACTTCAGAGCCATTCAGTGAATTAGGGTCTCTTGTGAGCACGAAGGTTTCATACCTGATGGCATACCATGAGGGCTCAGAGATCCATACTTCACCTTTCCAATTATATTGCAAAAAATCATGGTCTCACAGATAAAGATGTATTTATTCCTGGTAAGAAGACAAAAGAAAATCCTTCCTTTTCTTGGCATGAATTTGACATACAAAGTTAGTAACACCTTCAGTCGTGTTTCACTTGCTCATTCTCTTCCTTCTCAGTGAGATTTCAGATTTCATTTAAGAAAGTGTCGTCTGATATTCCATGTGTGTTCCGTTCCCCAGAAAAAGCCTCTCCTGGGAGGTAGGTCAAGGATGGGTTTCCTACCAGTCACCAGTGTGCACCATCAGAAATTATGGGAGATGTGGATGGTTGTGAAGTCTCCTGAAGTCTTTTTTTCCTGAGTCTAAGGGGTGTGGGATGGGGGGTGTCCTGGCCAAAGAGGAGAGCTGGCACTGTGGGGATCCTCAGTGGTTGGTCCTGCACCTACCATGGCTGAGCAGTCCCACTAGTTGTCTGGGGATGCTCCTTGGAGCTGTGTGCAACCTTTGGGGTTGTTCCAAGGGGTTCCTGAGGAGGGGCTGGCACAGGATTCAACATGGAGAAGGGCCTCCTTTCCATGGAAAGGATACTGGTCTGGAGGGCAAGAAGAAATTCAAGAGATCCTGACCCTACTCTTTTGTTACCAGGGTTTCCCCAGTTAACTAAAAGCTTCCTTTTATTAATTTATTTAAAGCAACATGTTTCTGTGGTATAGACAATTAACAACAGAGAAAGAACACAAGCAAGAGTGTTTTTCTCTCTGGATCTCTTCTTCCCTCTTTCCTATTGGCTTCCCTTGTAGTAACCTCTTTTCTATCCCAAAACACGCATGATTTGGGAACTCAAGGGGTCTTAAACACAGTTGCCAGGACAGAGCTTCTGGCATCTGCAGCAGCTGTCATTTTAGGGACTCTGCTCCTCTCCTTGCTATGGCAAGATAGTGTCCAGGCCTGGGCATCATGAATTTTCCTTATAAAAAAGTCCTGTGAATGGCTTTTCTGAAGCAAAGGGAGGCAGGTCTATGGGGGCTCCCACTTTTGCTGTCATTGTTTACCCCTAGGACAGTGGGACTCTTAGCAAAGTGGAGATGCTAAAATCCAGCTTTAAATGCAAAATAAAGGGAATACCAGCCCTGGACTCTCCAAGCTGATCCGTACAGCTGTTTGGCAAAGTACAGTAGTGTAGACAACCTCCTCAAGATTTCCAGGATTTTGCATGGGAAGGATTACCTCTATACTGGGCACCACAGAAGTAATCCTACCCACATGAAAGGGAAGTTTCTAGTCCACAAATTGGAAATAAAACAAAAGTTCTGTTAGGAAGAATAAATTCCATTAGAGGAAAAGCATTACAATATTGGTTCCGTGTGGATATAAAATGTTAATGCATTTCAAATATATCTCTAAGACTAATATTTCAAATTTGACAGATTCAGTTAAACCATTCTTTTCTTTTGATTTTCTACCTCTAGCATCAGTAAATAGAGCCACAGTATTTATTATTTCAGGGTTATACTTGTATCCATTCAAAGGAAGTTACATTTTGTAAATATTAAGTCTATGGTACTGGTTGTTTTGTTGTTGGGAGAGCTAACAAAACTTGGCAGCAGGCAGCACTCAGCATCTGTGAGTTACTGCTGTTAAAGTCTCCACATCCTATATTCTTTTCTCTTGTCTTGGGCCTGCCCTGACAGTATTTTTGGTTTAAGTAAATCATTAGAACTGGATGAAAAAATAGCAATGACTCTGAAAAATGGTAAACAAAGCACTTCATTTTTATTATGCTTCTAATGTTTTACACCTACTTTTGATTTTGTTAGCTTTTATTTATTTATTTATTTATTTACTTATTTTAAGTTGAACTCCATCTCAGGTTACGCTGAGCTTAGTTGGATTTCTTGTTTGTGTGTTTATTTTGGGAAGGTTGACTAACTTTTTGCAACACTGTAGAAGAAACTTTTATTTATAAATATTTACATGAGAAATAGATAGAAATATACTTAGTTACAGAAATGTTCTTCTGTTTTTTTCAGGCCAGTCATAAGCCTTTTGATCACAGAATCACAGAATTTCTAGGTTGGAAGAGACCTCAAGATCATCGAGTCCAACCTCTGACCTAACACTAACAGTCCCCACTAAACCATATCCCTAAGCTCTACATCTAAACGTCTTTTGAAGACTTCCAGGGATGGTGACTCCACCACCTCCCTGGGCAGCCCGTTCCAGTGCCTAACAACCCTTTCAGTAAAGAAATTCTTCCTAACATCTAACCTAAAACTCCCCTGGCGTAACTTTAGCCCATTCCCCCTCGTCCTGTCACCAGGCACATGGGAGAACAGGCCAACCCCCACCTCGCTACAGCCTCCTTTAATGTACTTATACAGAGCAATAAGGTCACCCCTGAGCCTCCTCTTCTCTAGGCTGAACAAGCCCAGCTCCTTCAGCCGCTCCTCATAGGACTTGCTCTCCAGGCCCCTCACCAGCTTCGTCGCCCTTCTTTGGACCCGCTCAAGCACCTCGATGTCCTTCTTGTAGTGAGGGGCCCAAAACTGAACACAGTACTCGAGGTGCGGCCTCACCAGAGCCGAGTACAGGGGGACGATCACCTCCTTAGCCCTGCTGGTCACAGTGTTTCTGATACAAGCCAGGATGCCGTTGGCCTTCTTGGCCACCAGAGCACACTGCTGGCTCATATTCAGCCGACTGTCCACCATCACTCCCAGGTCCTTCTCTGCCTGGCAGCTCTCCAACCATTCCTCTCCCAGCCTGTAGCTCTGCTTGGGGTTATTGCGCCCCAGGTGCAGGACCCGGCACTTGGCCTTGTTGAACTTCATACAGTTGACCTCAGCCCATCGGTGCAGCCTATCCAGATCCTCCTGCAGAGCCTTCCTACCCTCGAGCAGATTGACACACGCACCTAGCTTGGTGTCATCTGCAAACTTACTGAGGGTGCACTCAATGCCGTCATCCAGATCATTGATGAAGATGTTAAAGAGGACCGGCCCCAGCACCGAGCCCTGGGGGACGCCACTAGTGACTGGCCTCCAACTGGACTTGGCTCCATTCACCACAACTCTTTGGGCCCGGCTATCCAGCCAGTTTCTAACCCAACGAAGCGTGCGCCAGTCCAAGCCAAGAGCAGCCAGTTTCTTGAGGAGAATGCTGTGGGAGACGGTGTCAAAAGCCTTGCTGAAGTCAAGGTAGACCACATCCACAGCCTTTCCCTCATCCACCCAGCGCGTCACTTTGTAATAGAAGGAGATCAGGTTCGTCAAGCAGGACCTGCCTTCCATAAACCCATGCTGGCTGGGCCTGATCGCCTGCTTGCCCTTCAAGTGCTGCATGATGACTCCCAAGAGGATCTGCTCCATGAGCTTCCCTGGTACTGAGGTCAAACTGACCGGCCTGTAGTTCCCCGGGTCTGCCCTCCGGTCCTTCTTGTAGATGGGCGTCACATTTGCTAGCCGCCAGTCAGCTGGGACCTCCCCCGATAGCCAGGACTGCTGATAAATGATGGATAGGGGCTTGGCCAGCTCCTCTGCCAGTTCTCTCAGTACCCTTGGGTGGATCCCATCCGGCCCCATCGATTTGTGGACATCCAAGTGCCGTAGCAGGTCACCAACCAGTTCTTCGTGGATGGTGAGGGCCACATCCTGCTCCCCGTCCCCTTCCACCAGTTCTGGGTACTGGGTATCCAGAGAGCAACCGGTTTTGCCTCTAAAGACTGAGGCAAAGAAGGCATTGAGCACCTCCGCCTTTTCCTCATCTCTTGTAACTAAGTTTCCCCCTGCATCCAGTAAAGGATGGAGATTCTCCCTAGTCCTCCTTTTTGTGTTGATGTATTTATAAAAGCGTTTTTTGTTATCTTTAACGGCAGTAGCCAGATTGAGCTCCAGACGAGCTTTGGCCTTCCTAATCTTGTCCCTGCACAGCCTCGCTACATCCTTATAGTCCTCCTTAGTGGCCTGCCCAATTTTCCAAAGATTATAAACCCTCTTTTTTCTCCTAATCTCAAGCCACAATTCTCTGTTGAGCCAGGCTGGTCTTCTTCCCCGCTGGCTCATCTTTGGGCGCATGGGAATAGACTGCTCCTGCGCCATTAGGATTTGCCTCTTAAAGAGCGCCCAGCCTTTCTGGACCCCTCTGCCCTTCAGAACCGCCTCCCAAGGGACTCCACCAACTAGTGTCCTGAGCAGCCCAAAGTCAGCCCTCCGAAAGTCCAATACAGTGGTTTTACTGGTTCCCTTCCTGGCCCCGCCAAGAATAGTGAACTCCACCATTTCGTGGTCACTCTGCCCAAGACTGTTCCCGACAATCACATCCTCCACCAGTCCTTCTCTGTTTGTGAAGAGAAGGTCTAGCAGGGCACCACCCCTGGTAGGTTCACTAATCAGCTGCGTCAGGAAGCTATCTTCCACTTTCTCCAGAAACCTCCTAGACTGCTTCCTCTGGGCTGTGTTGTGCTTCCAGGATATGTCAGGGAAGTTGAAGTCCCCCACGAGTACAAGCGCTGACGATTTCGCAACTTCTGTCAGCTGCCTGTAGAACTCCTCATCCGTCTCCTCATCCTGGTTCGGCAGTCTATAGCAGACCCCGACCAGGACACTAGCCTTGTTGTCCCAGCCGATCCTAACCCAAAGGGACTCGATCTTGTCATTCCTAGCCTCGAGTTCTACAACATCGAAAGACTCTCTAATATAGAGAGCCACACCGCCACCCCTTCTGTGCTGCCTGTCCCTTCTGAAGAGCTTATAGCCAGGCATCGCAGCACTCCAGTCATGAGACTGGTCCCACCACGTTTCCGTGATGGCAACCAAGTCGTAGCCTGCCCGCTGCACAATGGCTTCCAGCTCCTCCTGTTTATTACCCATGCTGCGTGCATTGGTGTAGATGCACTTCAGCTGGGCCTTTACCTTATCCTCCAGCCTTGCCATTGTTCCCCCTGGCACAGCCCCAACAGTCCTTGCTTCAGCCCCATCCCCCTTCTCACCTAGTTTAAAGCCCTATCAATGAGCCCCGCCAGCTCCTGGCCCAGGATCCTTTTTCCCCTAAAGGATAAAACAAAGTAACTGAACTGTGTTTCAATAAGCTTCTAAACAAATGTCATAGGCTCACATACAAGTATTATGAGGAGCATATTGTGTTATATATGCTCCTATATATATTATGTATATAAATGTTATATAAAGTATTAACATTTCCTGAGGCAGGCAGGCACTGGTTTCTGCATTGGCCCTTTTCTGTCCAGGACTGAGAAGTATATGTGTTTATTCTGAGTAGTTTTTGATGACAAATAAACATCTAAATATCTTTAAAATCTCATCTTTAAACTCCAAAGCCATTCAAATCTTTTTCAAAGTTTAACTCTACAGGTTGATTTATAAATTTCACCCCAACCCCATCTTTCATCAGCTGATATAAACATTTGTTTAGTATTTGTACTACACATATCTGTAAAAAGCCAACTTTGGACTTGGACTTTGGCTTTGGAAATGGCTGCCTTTCTCTACTGATTATTTTATTTGTTTTACTGATGCAAAAATCAGGTAGGACAATATCTCTGATAAATACAAACCACTAAGGAACAAAATATACAGAAATAAGAACCTTCAATACTTCCCTGCTGGAGTTAAATAAATAAATAAATAAATTTTTGGATTTGAGTTTACAGATGGTGACTGAAATGCATTGCAGAAATGACCCAGAGACTGGAGACATTCCTGAGCTTTGAGCACCCTCTTCTGGAGTAACATGAACCTAAGAAGTGGCCATTAAATTTTCTTTCTCAGCCTAGGAAGAGAAAAGAGGAAACATCCCCTCTTGGCTGCCAGGGAAAACTGTAAACCTAAATTGAAATCAACAGATACAGACAGGGAATTTGAAAAATCAAGAAGTGAAATACAGGCATTTTACCTTTAGGAAGTAGCAGAAACCAGCAAACAAACAAAAATAGGTATCCAAAAATTAATTTCTACAAGCCCAGATTCTGTCTCTGTTTAGGACTGAATGATGTCACAAATTTGAAATGGATTTGGAACTAACATTAAAACTGAGGCTGCAGAAATTACCTGTGAAGAACAGAGACCCTGTAGTAATGCTGTGATACAAATTGTGTTTAGGAAGGTACAGTCCCATCATTTGCTCCAAAAAAAGGAATGACTGAAAAGGAGGTGGTGTTTACAGCTATGAGGGCAGAGGCTGAATCAGAGTGAAATCAAGCACAAAGATCTGGGGGAGGTTTTTTATTCTTCTATCAAAATTGCCTCTTCTCTCCATATGTTCAAGAAGTATACCTCCTAAAGCCTCCTCACAGCCAAAGAAAAGCCTTTTTCCTTTGTCTGTGGCTCAACACAGCCAAATTTTACAGTATAACATCAGGAGCTAGCAGTGTGCTCAGGTGGTGAAGAGCACTATCATCCTGGTTTGTATCAGAACTAGTGTGGCCAGCAGGGTGAGGGAAGTGATTGTCCCCCTGTACTCAGCTCTGGTGAGTCCACACCTTGAAAACTGTGTTCAGTTTTGAGCCCCTCGCTACAAGAAGAACATTGAGGTGCTGGAGCATGTCCAAAGAGGGACAAAAAACTGGCAAAGGGTCTAGAGAACAAATCCTATGAGGAGCTGCTGAGGGAGCCCAGGTTGCTTAGCTTGGAGAAAAGAAGGCTCAGAGGAGGTCTTAGTGTACTTTATAGTGACTGAAGTGATGAATCTCTTGTACCTTCTCTCCAAGAGCTGCTCAAGTTTTTTTGTGTGTGTGTGTGTTTTTTTTTTTTTCTTTCCAAACCTTACCTTTTCTTCTTCAAACAACTTAGATAAAGTAGTCTGTTCTCAAATTTGGAAACTGGTTACTCTAACATGGGTTTCTCTGAAATTCTATGAGATGAAAGTCTTGGAAGGCACCTGTAATGCATCAGACAAAAGAGAGAAAAAGTAGTTTCACTCTCAGAAATATCTAAGCATTAAATGAGGTTTCCTAGTTCCCTGAAACTACTGGCTTTTATTAAGATCTCAGTTGTCACTTAAAGGGAGGTAAACATTTAGCCTGAATTCATTTTTGTGTCTTTTTAGTCATTTTTAGTACCTAAAGAAGGCCTATGAGAAAGCAGGAGAGGGACTCAGGGGCTTTGGGCAACCTTGTCTAGTGGAAGGTGACTATGCCCATGGCAGACGGGTTGGAACTGGATGATCTTTAAGGTCCCTTCCAACCCAAGCCATTCTATCATTCTATGATTCTATGATTCTATGATTTTGGTTAGTCTGCAGGAACACGAGAACAGCTTGAAATTATTGTGGGGAGCTGTAAAGTACTTCAGCCGTCTTATTACGTGGCTAACTCTTAGGACATTCCTATACCATGTAAATAAGGGCTGACCACGAAAATGAGATCTCTCACTCCATGTCATTCTCTGGCACTGGAAGCAGTATAGCAGTATTATTGCAGTATTATTGCAGCCTGTTGGGTTAATTGTTTCTGCCTTGCAATGCTTTAGGAGAAAAAGCAATTAAAGGGCTGAGCATCACATTGGCACAGCAACGCTGCTTCTACAGCCTGAGCAGGTGCCTCTGTGCAGTCTTTTGTTCTGACAGGTTACATGGAGCCAGCCTGGGAAGCTCAAAACCCTGCATTGTGTTTGTGAGAGACACCAGAAAAGTAAGTTTTATTTTGACAACAAAGCCCATCGAATGGCTGGTTGCATGCCGAAAGGAATTATTTCCCATTTTTATGGTAGAGAATTGAGCAAATTCAGTAAGGCCAGACAGATCAGCAACAGATCTGAGCAAAGGAAGTGCCAGGAATACGCGGGAGCTGGAAAAGGAGGGCGCAGGACTGCTCCCTGTGGTGGCAGCTGCCTTTCAGGTGAGGTTAATTATGGAGTTTTTAATTAGAGAATTAATCAGCTCTTTTTCCTGGAAGTCTTGTGAACTACAACTCCCATGAGGCACCGGCGCGGCTCAGGGCGTTAACCAATCAGACGGGGCGCGGCGAGCGGGGCGGCCAATGGGAGAGGAGGCTGGCGGCGGTTGGAGGTTTGAATTTGAAGGGGGCCGGGGCCGGTGCGGACGTTGCGGCGTGGTGCTGGAGGTGCGTCGCGATCGTCCCTCAGGGCTCGGCCGCTGCCGTGAGGGAGCCTCTGGCGCGGCTCCTCGGGGGCTGCCCCCAGCCGGAGGTCGCTGCCCGCCGGCCGCAGGGAGGGTGGTGGTGTTGGGAGGGCGAGGGGAGCACGGGGCGGGATGGAGGTGGGAGCGGAGGCGCCTTGCTCTCAGTGTTTTCCCCCCTGAGATCACCTGGCTGGGGTTCTTGATCGTAGAGGGGGGCTTAGCTCTGGTGTCGTGTGATTGCTGTGACGGGGAATGAAGTGCTGAATGTCTGAAGCGTGAGGTCTGGGCGATATGTGTAAGGCTGTGCTGAGCGTGTGCTGGATAGGCTGCTGAAAGCCAGATCTGTCAGGTTTTAGGGTACTATCCTACCTAATGTATCGAAATCTTACTGTTTTTGCTCTCAATGCAGAATTTAAAGGAGAGGCTGTCATGTCGCAAGACTGCAACGATGAGTGGGAGCTGAGCAAAGAGAATGTGCAGCCCCTCAAGCAGGGCCGGGTCATGTCCACCTTGCAGGAAGCACTGGCTCAGCAGGAGGCTTCCACTCACACTGCTGTTCAGCTCAAAAAACAGTGAGCAAGATTTTAGACACCTAGTTTTCTCTTATCTTCCTGCCTTCTTGTCAATGTTTCTACACCTTCTTATGTGTACCAGTGTTTTAAAAGTATAGAAAAACAGAAGATTAGAGAGAGATTTGTGCTAGTGCTGTGCTACAGGTACTTAGGGCTTAGGTACTTGTGGATGCTGCACAGCACAGATGGTTATTTTTAGGTTTGCAATGGAGTATTGTCCTGGTTTCAGCTAGGACAGAGTTAATTTTCCTCCCAGTAGCTGCTCGGGTGCGATGTTTTGGATTTAGCATGAGAAGAATGTTGATAACGCACTGATGTTTTAGTTGTTGCAGTGTAATGCTTACACAAAGCTAAGGGCTTCTCACCTTCTTGCTCTGTCCTGCTGGCGGGCAGTCTGGGAGGGGACAGACCCAGGACAGCTGACCTAAACTGTCCAAAGGGTTATTCCATACCATCTGACATGCTAAGCAATATATAGGGGTGGCTAGAGCTGGGATGGGGGAGCCGACTGCTCAGGGATAGGCTGCGCATTGGTCAGCAGGTGGTGAGCAATTGCATTGTGCATCACTACCCTGAACAAGGGACTGCCTGGGGAGTTCTACAGGGCAAAGTCAGAGCCACTACTTAGCACAAGCCAATGTTTTTATCTGACTCACACTAAGTGGCTTTCTTTCTTGACTTTTATTTTGCTGCCTGAGAGCAAAGCCATTGTGTTGTAGGAATGGAATGATGCATGGGAGTTGAACAACAAGGCAAGATAGCGACTATCAGTGTGGCCCTTTAGATGTCTTCACTGTGCTCTGTGGTGTGGTTCTGTAGTTGTCTGATCATTGTCACTTTCCATTGTCTTCTGTAATCCAACCCCAATTATATACTTTAATATATTTAGGTAAAAGATGTTTCATGTGAAAATTAGATTTTTAATATCTCTAATAACTTTTCATAAGAGAACAAGTGTTCTATTGGTCTCTCATATGGGTTTTAGGGTAGTAGTTGTTCTTGGAAGTATACTTCATAAAGGTTGTTTCAATGTATTTCTGTTCTTTTTAAATAAATGTTTCCTTATGCATTCCTTGTGAAAAAGAGTGCAAAAGGGATGTTTATTTTAGCTTCTCCAGGTCTCAGTAAAAGATCAAGTCTAAATATATAAAACCCACCTTACTTCATGTACATTTTTTTTTTTTTAAAAAAAAGGTATGAGTGAGAGTGAAGGTCTTACTTTACGGAGTAGAAAACATGCAATTTATTGGATGGTTTTATATACATATATATATATATACACACACACATATATATATATATAATAATTATAATTATTATTATTTTTCTAGAGAGTTTGAATCAGAGATCCGATTTTATTCTGGTGATGATCCATTGGATGTCTGGGACCGGTAAGCTTCTTTCTACTCCAGAAGAAATAATAAAATCATTAGATCTGTGTCACTGAAATGTTAGATATTCTTGTAAGAGCTTAGAAAAATATTATTCTAATTTAATAATAAATTAATTAAAAAAAATTAGTTGGAGCTTCTTATTAATAATCTGTAGCATCTGTTTCAATACTGTACTTAATGTTTATTCAACTTTTGTTATGTTCTGTTGAAACAGAAGCTGTGTATGTAATGCAGAACTGACTTCTTATGAATATATTCCATTTCTAGCTACATCAAGTGGACAGAGCAAACCTTCCCCCAGGGTGGAAAGGAAAGCAATCTCTCAGCAGTATTGGAAAGGGCAGTGAGAGCGCTCAATGAAGAGAAGAGATACTACAAAGATCCTCGCTATCTTAATCTCTGGCTCAAGTTTGTGAGTATTTTTAGAAAATCCATTGGAGGATAGTTTTTCTTGTATTTGTCCTGTCATTTGCTGTGTTAACCTGATTTCTCTTAGTAACTGAGTCAAAAAGCATGTTGTACAACAAGTGCAATATTAGAAATTTTATCTGCAAACATATTACTTATTCTAGAATTCCTATTTCACCTTCTGAATACAATCTTCAGATGTTTTTCATGATCATTCAGTTTGGACAGTGGTATACACCATATATTTTGTTTTGGAAAATCTAGTTGGAATGAGTGAAGCTTGATTCTTTATGTATATTGGGAGAACATAAAAATGATTTAAAGATACATTTTAGGTGTAATATCTGTCCTACCACTCATTAACTTGCAAGTGTTTTGTATCCATATCCTATGTTTAAGAAAAACTTGAATATGTTCTGGTCTTGGTTTGTCTCTGCTTTGCTATAATTTTTGTTGTTGCTATTCTTGTCATCTTAGTGGGACTTTCTCCAAGTCTAGCTTCCTCAACTGATTTACCAGTCCCTGGACCAATAATAAATCATCCTTTATGTAAAGATGAAGAAACTATTCTCTGGAGTATTAAAATGACATTTCAGTCAATGAACTAGCTAAAAAACTTGAATTTGATACTCTAAACATGTAAACTAGACTTATGGGGCTGCTAATATTGACAAATACATACAAGAAGTCAGAGGTATTCCTCCTTCTCCTGTTGAGTTTCTTTTTTTTGTGCACCGTGACATGATACAATCATATGTTCTGGCCTAACAGCTGCTTCTGTAGGACTTCTATTGAGATAAATGTGTTGCAGGGGACATCAAAAAGCAGACGTTGACTGGGAATCCTTTATAATTACTGAAATACTTTTGTTTCAGGGAAATTGCTGTAATGAGCCCTTGGATCTATACAGTTACCTGCATAGCCAGGAAATTGGTACAACATTGGCACTACTCTATATCACGTGGGCAGAAGAACTCGAGGCTAGAGGAAGCTTTAAGAAAGCTGATTTAATATTCCAGGAAGGCCTTAACCGCAAGGCTGAGCCTTTGGACAAACTTCAGTCACATCACAGGTAAGTTTCTAGTTAAGAGAAGAGCTTAGGACAGTTTTATGGGCTCTAGTGGATATCTGGTACAGTGAAGTTTTTGCTGACTTCTCTGATATTTTTTCTCAGGCAGTTTCAGACCCGTGTTTCTCGGCAGACACTACTGGGGCTTGAGGAAGATACTGATGAAAGAGACACCAGTCTTCTGGGAACTGAAGAACCTCAGAGAAGCTCACTGGCAGATCTAAAAGGCAGGGGAAAGAAAAAAGTGAGAGCTCCAATTAGTCGTGTAGGAGATGCGCTGAAAGGTACAGTCAATTGCTAGAGTCACATGTTAATGGAAAATTTATACCCTTTCAATGTGGAATTTTCATTTGAGTACAGTAGGCTAAAGGTTAATTTGCATAAATCTCTTACTTACAGCCATGAACCAAAACAGAAGTCTCCAGACTCTAACTTCTCAGCAGCTTTCAAAGAATCCAGGTTTTGCTGTGTTTGATGAAAATTCAGCTTTGGCTTCTGGACCTGAAATTCCTGTACTTACGCCACAGTCATGGGCAGCACCTCCAGTTCCAAGGGCCAAGGAGAATGAACAAAGTGCAGGACCTTGGAATTCTGGAAGGGTAAGCAGTCTCAAAGTAGACTGGCAAAAAAAAGAGAGGAAAGTATGTAAGTCAGTCTTTTGATAACTGAGACAAAGGTCATGTTCTTTTTCGCTTTCCTGGGATTTGTTTCTATAGATAGCAACCAAACTTTCTAGTTTCTTCCTGAAGACTCTCTGTCCCTGTGTAACCTAGTCAGGTTTAACAAGCTGATCTTGCTAAAATAATTTCTAAAATCTTTATTTCCGAAGCCAAATTTATATTGCTAACCAGAAAAATAGGTAGTTTTGCTGCCCTCCAAAGACATGCCAGGCTAAGAATATGAGGTAAAACTAGATTCTGCAAAGAAAGGGATAGAAGCCAGACACTAGTTATTTCTATAGAAAACTGAGCAAAAGTTCTATTGATATAGAATGGTTTGGACTGGAAGAGACCTTAAAGGCCATCTGGTTCCAGCCCCCCTGCCGTGGGCAGGGTCACCTTCCACTAGACCAGGTTGCCTAGAGCACCAACCCAGCTGATCTTGAACACCTACAGGGATGGGGCATCCACAAATTCTTTCCATTTTCTACCTAGCCTGTATTTGTGCTCGGGATTGCCCTGGCCCAGGAGCAGGACCTTGCAGTTGGCCTTCTTGAACCTCAAGAGGTTTGCACAGGCCCACCTCTCAGGCTTGTCCGGGCCTCTCTAGAGGAGACCACATAACACCTACCCAAACATCATACAATACGTACATGCAGGAAGAACTCATTGCCTAGCATATGAAAATAAGGCATGTACAGCAGCATTCTGCAAGTCTGCTTGGAGTGTTAGTGATGAAAACAGAACAGTCAAGATCAAAAGAACTGGAGAACTGTACCAATTAAATATTAATCCTAACAATATAAAGAAGCTTGCCAGCAGAAGGTTTGTTCCAGTAGTGTAAACTAATTGGAAACCAGTTTGAAATATCCCTACTACATAAAACTTTCTTCTTGGGAATCCAGGAGAATTTCAAGTAGGTAGATGACAGCAGAATGATATCAGACTTGATGTCATCTGTATCTGGCTCCAAAAGCAGTTAAGGGATTTCTGTGGTGCAGGAATGGTCCTTGAGAAGAAAATGGAGAAGTCTTGGAGGTTCTTAGTGGGCAGCAGAAACAATAGTATTATATGATTGAGACAATCTTGGCTGAAAAATGTCTATAGTGTTTCTGGAAAACAAATGAGGAGAAAACGGAACACCCTGCTAGACCAGTGTTCCGTCAGAATAATAAAGAACATAAATCCTGACGAGGACATGCAGGAGTTGTCTTGCTTTTTTTAGGTGCCAGTGCCCAACTGACTGGTCTGTAATTATCTGCGTATCAGAAGGGAGGTAGTCTTTTTAAATTTATGTCTTTTAAATTTATGTTAAGTATCAAGTTTAATTCTTAGTAACGAAACTACCAAATATCCCACACTGGAGGAAGGGGAGGGTGGGAAGGAGATTCAGTTATCAGAAGAAAAGAGAAGCTAACAATGAGTCTTTAGGCTGCTAACATTGACTCTTCCTTCTTCAGCGTCCTCACAGCAGTGCAAATTCTGGCATTGAAATGCCCTGTCCGATGACCAGTTTCACCCCGTATGTGGAAGAATCGTCTCAGCAGCAAGTCATGTGAGTCTTCAGTTTGAAATGAGACCTGCATCTGAAACTATCAAAGCTGATTTGTAATATTCTGACTTAGCCAGGTAATTGAGCTTCTAGATCTAAGTAAATCTTAAAATCTGTCAGTCTGGAAGCTCTTAGTATTTCAGCTTGATGGCAGAGGCTTCAGTGGAGGATGCATAAGGGTATGGGAAATATTTGGGTGTGCTCATTTTGGGGGAGCCTGTATCACATTTATACATGTTAAATGCTGGCTTGACTCAGCATATTGAAACAAAACCACAGTTACCTCTCTTAGGATGCTACTTGCTATGAAAACAGCCCCAAATTGACAGAGGCTCACTGCTGTTTTCCCCTTATCTTCCTCTGTGCTCAACCTATCCAGAGTTTTATACTGAAACAAGCTGTCAGTTTCCATGACAACAGTGTTGCATAGGTTATGGAGGAGTATGCAATTTTGCCTGAAATAACCTTCCTGCTTGTACAGCACTCACTGTTTTGTTACAGCAGAGGAAAATGTGGTATTTTGCAAAGCTGCTTAACTTTCTTTTTCTGCTGGCTGATGATCACTATAGAAAGCATGATTTCTCCCTAAGAGAAAGGTGGAAAAGAATGTATGATGTTACAGGCTGCTTCTTTGGTTTTAAATTACGTGTAATCAAAGAATTCTGAAAAGTGTTTGGCAGCATAGATCTTTCTTATGGGCTTTGTATGTTGCATGTGGACTGCAAAGTAGCTCTGACCAAGGACATACCATGATTTAAGAATGCTAAATAAATAAAAACTGTTTTAGCTGTAAGACTTTCTCCTGGAAAACAGTGATGGTATTAAAATTAGATTTGACATGCTGCTCTCTTGGCTTCTTTCACTGCACAGGTATATTAGTTTTTGTAATAGGGAATTTCTTTCTGTCACTTAGTATGCAGAATATTTTCCTTGAGCAAACTACCTGCTTATTGTGTCTTAAATCTTTTTTATCCCCTGAATCTAAAATGCCAAGCTCAACCTAGCCAAAGAACTTTTATTTTTAAGTTCTTCTGTTGTTTTTGTTGTTCTGTTTTGTTGTTTTTTTTTTTTTTGTCAGGTAAAATCTGTTTTGTAGGATGAGTGGGGACTTGTCATCGGTATGGTCACACAGACTGATGGAACTAAAGTAAAAACAGATCGCACTTCAGAATGCACAACAATTCAGAGTATCATAAGAACTTTATAAGCTCTTGACTTGGTCTTATCAACACTTTTTTCTGACTTGATATTCTTCCTTTTTATGTACTATCATTCCATTTTTCTTGTTTGTCAATGCAACAGAATGTCTATAGACTTATTCTTCAGCTGGTTTCTGAAATTTGCTGTTTTCTTGCCTATAATCTCTTTACAGTGTTTTGGTGAAGTGCATATGATCCAAGTAATAAGTGCTTGTGTTTTCAGGACTCCCTGCAAGATTGATCCGAGCATAAACAGTGTTTTAAGTGCTCGCAAGCCTCAGAAGGAGGAGGATCCACTATGGCGGGTGCAAAATCAACGTCTGGATTCTCAAGAAAAAGAGATGGTGATGTACTGTAAAGACAAAGTTTATGCAGGAGTGGAAGAGTTCTCATTGGAAGAGATTCGAGCTGAAGTCTACAGAAAGAAAGCAAAAAAGAAAGCTGAAGGTATGCTTCAGAATAGGATGACATAAGTCCTTCTGAGATAAAATCATAAAATCAGACTTCTTGTCAGTATAAAGAAACCTCTATTATTGCAGCTGCTTTTTTCTACTGGATTGATTACTTAACTGGTCTGAAGTACAAAGAAAGCAACATAGGTGAAAGCTTAGTGTGTAACACAGGAAATGGGGAAAGACCACCAGAGGTTTTAGTCCCTTTAAAAAGAATTCAGGCTTGATAATGGATCATGTGTGAAATACATACTGTGCCATGTAAGCTTTTTTCTTCCTTAGAGGAGTTTCAGGCCATAATGCAGAAGAAGGAAGAAATACAAAGGAAAATTGAGGCTCTGGAGAAGAAATTAAAAGAGAAAAAAGGTGACAAGCAGCAGCAACAATCATGTGAACAGGTATTGTCCTCGTTTACCTGAACTTCTACAAATAGCTACTATTTACAAGTACTATTAAGAGTACAATATATTATATTTGACTTTCTTTATTTTTTTTTTTGAAAGGGTACTTCAGTCTGTTGTATTGTGTGCATTAAGTGTCACCCAGTAAAAGAAAGTTCAGGAATATTTCTTAAATGTCCTTCCAGTATAAGGGTGTAATCAAAGACTTCAAGTCCTGTAGTCTAACTTAATTTTACAAGTATTGCTGCTATGTAAAATCTGACAAGATGCCTTATGCTCAGGTATAATGAGCTTTCTTCTTTCCTTTTTTTTTTTTTTTAAAAAAAAAAGTCATACTAAATGCTTGAGACTGAATTGCTCTTTCAGGCCATTCACATGCAGTTTCCTTTTATATAGAGAAGTTGTAGTGCAAAAGAAGACAGAAGAAACTGGAACTAGGGAAAAGAGTGAAAAGGTGGCAAAGTGTTGTGTTAAACACTGTAGGCAGCACAGCCACTTTCTCACTCCCCACAGTGGGAGAAAGATTCACAAGGTTAAAACTGGGGAAAACTTGTGAGTTGAGATACAAACAAATTAATAGGCAAAAGCAAAATAAGGAGTTCACTACTTCCCACCAGAAGATGGGAAGTACTACCTAATTTCACAGATCCAAAATATAGCACCATAGAATCAGCTATGACTAAAATTAATTCTACCCAGCTAGAATCAGTACACAAGCCATATCTGAGGTTTGTCTCCACATCTTATAGATAGTATCCTCTATCATGTGTTAATTTTTTCTATATGCAGAGCAGTCTTGATCAGAGTATCTTTGAAGCAAGTATAGTTTGTTCTCTTGGTAGTGTTTATTTATAGTTGTGTTCTTGTTTTTAATCAAAAAAATATATCATCCAACCTGTTATGTTTGCAGAAGTACCTAAACCCCAGTTTTCCTACAGGTTGTAGGTAACAAGTAAAAGTTAATTACTTTAAAGCTTTTCCTTTTCTCTGCTATATCCATTGGGCTAATAGAGTATTTTATTTTATCTTAATGCTCCCAACACCTCCAGTACCCCCAGTCCTCATTTCCAGAACAAAGATGTAAAGATAAATTTTTTTAAATGATGAAATGCAAAGTGGTCTGAATTTGATGTAAACTATGTTAAAAAACAAACATCTTTAAAAGTTGCAGTGTATTTAAAAATTCCTATGAAAATTACAGAGTTGCAAAGAGTAAAATCTATACACTTTAACTGGACTAAACATAAGAATGGAGTCTCTCTATCATGCAACTAATTAAGTACAATAAAAATGTACAAAGACCATCATTAATGCATCAGAGTTCTCATGACCCACATGGGATTATACTATACTGCTCCTGGAATCTTGTTGTATGGTTTGTGATTCCATACCTGTAGAACCAAAATATGTCTTTGTTCCTACAGCCAACAGAGATAACAAAGCCTCTTCCATCTCTGGGACAAGAAGAACTTACTTTTTCGAGTGCAACAGAACTTGGGGTGAGAGAGCCTCGCTTGGAAAGGTAATAAAGGATTTTCTTTTCCAGCAATGAGAACCTGTGGGTACAATTACTTAAACAGCATTCCACATTATTTATGTTTTAACAGAAAGAGTGGCGGTAACCCTAGGCATCAGCCTGTAACCAAAATTTGAACAGAAATTGTGTGAAGATAAACTTCTGTTTGAGAATAATTTTATTTTTTTTATGGATAGCATAGGTCAACTTGGCTTGCCCTTTTTATGAAGTTTACTTATGTTTTGTGAGTGTATAAAATATGAGCTTGTATCTTGTTTACAGTGAATACCAGCCCTCAGAAGATATTAAGCTGCACAAACCATCTTGTTCTGAAGGTAAGGATTTAAATTTTTTAGCAGTAATGAGAAAGCTGCATTGATGGAAAGTGTTCTCTTACATGAATAGCAGAACTGCAACAAGCTTAAAAAAAAAAAAGCCTATATGGAATAGAGGAATGAAAATGAGAAAGTGTCCAGCACGTTTAAGTATATTAAACAAGAGACTGAGCACCTGAGTTTCTGAGAACTTTCATCATTTCAAGAGTCTTTCAGGAAGAAGATAATTTTTCTTTTAACAGCTGAAGATTTTCTTCTGCTTTTATACTCTTCTGCAGATTCGAGTAAGACTGCATACCTAAAACTCATGTTAAGATTGATAATGTCTTAAGTCATTTCCTTTTTTCCTCTGATGATTTGGTAGAAGGATATAATTATAAGTTACATTTTCAGTTTTGTTGGTATGGATATGTGCTATGTGCTGAAGGAAACTTACTTTTGAATGTAATTGACTACTGTTGCTGTTAGCAGAGGTTATCCAGTCTCTTGATGTATGCCCAGATACACGAGGAGGAAGTGTGTTTTTATCCTCTGAAGATGAACAGGAGGAGCAGAGGGATAAGGCCAGCCTTGGGAAAAGAGAAAAATTTGAAGGTGTGTTCTAGAAAACAAGTTGATTAATGTGGTAAAAGTGTGGTTGTTTAACATGACAAACTAAAGCTTGTTTTCTTAAGTTTTTGTCAACTCTAACTTCCTGTCAGGACTAGTATTTTTAAGTATTAGATGTTGTAAGTAGCATTTGATATATTGTAGAAAAACTGTTGATATAATAGAGCCTCTTGTTTTCCTCTTTAGATGTAGTTTTCCTTCCATCAACATATCCGTCTATGCCTTTCTCCATATTTGACGAATCATCTACTTCAGCAAACCAGAATATAAGGTAGAATTACTCAAGGCCTAGATTTTAGAGGGAGAAGGGAAAAACAATTTCAAACTACCTTATCAGCTGAATTAGTCTCCTCCTTGAACAGATGTGGGTTTTTATATTTGTATTTTTTTTTCCCTTTCATTATTCTGCTTGGGATGTCCATGATGACAAGAAATCATGCTGTTGTTCCTCAAGCTTAGAGCTGTTCAGGGTGTTATATAAGCTTTTTCTTTTTCAGGAGAGTAGTTACAATCTGTTGGTAGTTCTGTAGTAGAAAGTGGTAGATTGAAATGTTCAGTGGATTAAACTCTTGAGAGGAAGTTGTTGAAGACTGGAAGCTACTCTAAAAAATATTTAATGACATTTAACTCTTATCTTAGTTGTTCTACAGATAATACAAAGAAAAGTGCCCGGTGCCCTCTCGCTGTTCGTAAACCTTCAGAATCTGCCACTGCGAAGGAAAACATACCACCAGAAGCCTGTGTAAGGAAACAATTTAAAGGAAACAATTTCCTGTCAAGGAGAAATCAAAAAAGAATGTCCTACTGTTGAACTGAGTGAGACTGGCTGAACTGACATGAGATCTAAGCTTCTGTCTGGCATGCCAATACTTGAATTGCGTGATGTTTATAGAATCAGTTCATATTTCACTGGAATTAACGTTTTTATTAGGCTTTAACCTGACTAATACGGAGATAATGGTAGAGAGTCTTCCAGATTGTAAGCAATGGATTAGTGGTCAGGATTCTTCACTCAAAAATTTGAAAAAGCTTGTGTGATTGAGCACAACTCTTAAGCACTGCATCCTGTTCCATCCACTTTACTGCCATGCATCCAAACATCTCAGCTCCTGTTACCTAAAGAGCCGCATATGAGACTCCTCTAAATCTCTGCACTGGCTTCCTAAGCTATCTTGATCTGATGTCTGCATGAGAGTCTTGCAGATACTTGTAAAGCTTTCAGTAGAGGTGTTAGCTGTTGTCTCAAAGGATTTAGTTACTGCATGCTGCAGTAGACCTTTAGGCTGGTGCTTTAAAGAGTTAGAGGACTTTATTCTGAGCTGAGAAGGATTTTTTGTACAGCTACAATATGAAATAGGGTTAAATAATTCATGGTAATCATCATACTGAGTTTGGTTCCAGAGTCAGTCTGGATATCTGTAGAGTGCAGCTTTTACTTCAATGCTTAACGCTGTCACCTATGTGACTCCTTTAAATCTCTGCACTCATTTCCTAAGGTGTCTTGATGCCGTGCCCGTATGTAGGAGTCCTGACCAATCAACACTTGAATAATGCAATTATAACTGAACTGAGAGAGGTACTTCTAGGGCGTTAGATACCAAGTAGTCTTTGGCAATGCCTGACAGCTCTGCAACACTCTAGAAGGTAAACAATGATAGACTTTTCTGAGGGGAGAAAAATGCAATTATGTTACGGTTAGGGTTCAGTTACTCAATTGGAATGAGAGATGTAAGTGGAATATGCAGAGTCTGGATGTCAGAGCCAAGTTGGAAGGTGGTGGGGTGGAAGCAATGGAAGGAAGAAGTGTTCTTCATACTGATTAGGTAATGGATACCTGTGAGACTGGAATGACTAAAAGAGTCACATGAAGTATAACAGGGTTGAAGACAGAACACTATTATGGGAGATAAGCATTCCAGTTTAAAAATTCAGTGACTAAATTTTATTGTTATACTTGCAGATAAACTTAAGTAATTTTCAATTACTTTTTAAAATATGACATACTTATTAATTGCTTGTATGACATGTTATATATACTTCTAGGAAGCTATGTTTGAAGCACATCTTGGCAGAACTTTTGAATCCCCTAACAGGAAAAAGGGGAGAGAGTAGAAGATAGTGTCAAATAGCTTTTCAGTTAAAAATAAGTCATCCTTTTCATTGTCTTTTTCTACCTGTTCCAGGATGAGCTGAATGGAATTGAGCCTTTGTCTGAAGATGCAATTGTGACAGGCTCCTACAAGAACAAAACCCTTTGTGCCAACCCAGAAGACACATGTGACTTTGTTAGGGCTGCCCATCTTGCCTCAACTCCCTTTCACGGGGTGTTAGCTCAGAGAATCCCAGATCCTGCTTATTCACAGAGTGTTCTGAAGGAAGACTGTCCAGAATCGAAGAGTGCACCTCCGAATCAAAACACACCAGTTTGTGAGGGGACATACAAAGAAGTTCTTTCAGTAAATAAACTGAGGTAATTAACAGCACTGCATCTTAAGCCCCTTTTCGTGTCTCTTTGGTTGTGCCTTTACTATTGTTTCTGAAGAAACAATTTTCTGAAGAGATCAGAGTATAATGAATGCTTTCTCTAGGTCAGGATCCGTTTTGCCTTAAGCAGATATAAGAAGTAATAGCAAGCTCAATCATCTCTTCATATTTGTTGCAAGACTTCATGCTTTTTCTACCAATTAATTTGTAAAGAAATTCATAAGCATATTCTGACTTTGTAGCAGGAGAATAAATGCAGAATCAGTTTTTTATTTGTTTCTGTAGTCACTTCAGTATATAAAATAGATCTGATGATTATAGCTTAGACTTTTACAGAGGAGAAAAGCTGGAGAGAAGGAATAAAAAACTGCTGTTTCTTACCACTGTAAAGAAAAAAGCATCTACTGTATAGCATTTACTTAATTCAGAACCGAGTTTGATTTGCTAGCTGTTAATGTGTAAACATGTATAACAACCTGAAGGTGTGTGTTTAGTAAGTTCCCTAGGAAGACATGCTGATTATAGTTAAGAAGGAAAATCAAGAGTGATTTTTCTTTCCCCTACCCCTCTTCACTGCTTTAAAAGCATTGTTGGTCTGAATTTTGGTGCAGCTACCAGAATGAGGTAGTAATAAATGTTTGTTATTTTCTTCCACTGTAGCAGTTCTATATAAGAAGTCAGCTGTAGATTAAGATTCTGATTGTGAACTCATTGAAAGTAAAATGTTGTTTCAACACAGTTGTACACTTTCCAGAAAGGATAGGGATGGCTTTTTTTTTTTTTTTTTTTTACAAAAACAGTCTAGGAGCACACGGTATCCTTTCACTGGTCATACCCTGCATTTTCTGAAAGTCTGAATAGATGATGTCTTTTATTCACAGTCCAATCATGGAAGCAAGCCTGGAAGATACTCGTTCATCAGGTTCTTCTGTCTCCTCGGGATCTTCTCTTTCTTCTGTTACACAAATATCCACAATTAAATACCTGCACATCCCTGAGAAACTGGAACTTGCTCAGACTTTGCCTGCTGAAACAATTACTGATTCTGGAGGTATCAGTGAAAACATTACTGGTTAGTACTAAATTGAATTTCACTTTCAACAAATAACTTGCATCTGCTGTAGTTACTCTGTAGTGCTTCTGCGTATCTTATGTTTTACTCTATTTTCTGTGTATTTCCCACTACACTGTCTTGTGACTGAACTTGTCATTTTTCTGTACTATATAGTGCTACCACTCGAGGTATGTAGTATAGGGTGCTTATCAGTGTCCAGAAGACAAATATTTAATGTAATGGACAGTTTCTTTAAGGTGATAGAGAAGTTTTTTTTAAGGTATTATTGCAAAGAATGTGTGAGTTGAGGTTAAATGCAGAAATGAAAAACTCTGTCTGGATGGTAGGGAGAATACTTAAGACAGCTTTGTTTTGACTTTTCCTTCTATCATCATGCTGTTCTCTTCATAGGCCAGTAGTTGCCACATTGAAAAAGGCCAATGAATTTGAAGTTTAAATTTGAAACAAATATGAAATTTTCTCTACACTCTAAATTTTCTGTAAACATTAGTGTGTCTTTGCAGTATTTTATTCTCATTGAAGTAAAACAAAACCAATACTTTCATAGTTAATTTATTACTTCTAGACAAAGACCTTTGTTTCTCTGTTATAGATCATTGTTACAATTAATACAGAAATGGTCACCACCTTCAAAACCTGGCTAGTACCATTAAGTTTGTATTGAACAAGTTTTCAAGGTGTTTAACCTCTTTTGCCTCCTTTGATTTCGGTTTATGACATTTTAATCAGACGTGTGTATCTGAAAATTCTCAGTGTGTCTACTTTAGGGAACAATATGCTGTTGTGTAGCTCTAGACTACATTATTTAAGAAGTCTGTTGTACCGCTCATGTTTCCTGATGAAGCATGATCAGGAACTCAAGAACTGGAATCAAAGTAAAGTTAGGAGAAAATTATGAGAAGAGTGCTGCAAACATAGCTGGCACTTCAACTAGATCCTACGCTTCTTCATATTTGCTACTCTTTGGAGAAGGATGCAAGATCTTTACTTATTTTCAGAAAGAGAAGGCATTTGTTCAGTTGCTCTAATGGTCCTTTTTTCTCTTATTACTTTTTCTTCCTTCCTTTCTGCACATCTCCCTTGAAGTGCAGTTATCAACCTGGATGTAGTAATAAGTAATACTTAATGCTGCATAGCAGGAAAAAGTACTTCAGGCATTTGACAGTTTATTACTCATAAATTTCACAGAACTATGAAATTTGTAGTGATAGAATAGAACATGTGTTTAGCCTATAAAGTACAGTATTTCCTGGATCTGCTTCCATGGACTTACTTGTACTAAATACAATGCTGTTAAATAAGTACAATAGTAGATAATAACACTTTCTTACTTCTGTGCTGTGAAAGACTATAATTAGTAATGGGTGACACCATTTTAGTGTTTGGGAAAGGAAGTTGGCAGAAGCCTTCTAGTTCTGATGTGTTTTACTTGGCCTGATATTGGAGACCAATACTTTTCAGGCTACCTTGGTTTGGGATAGATGATCTCATCCACTGACTGGTGTCTTCTGTTATGCAGAAAAGCAACTGAGACATACATATAACTTTCTTGTACGTTTTCATGAGGTGAAATCCATTAAATCCTCACTGTAGAGAACAGCAGAGTTGGAGTCCAATCTATTCTTTCCTAAATAAAAACCCTGTTGTATTCAGAGAAGTTAATTTCAATTAAGCCCATCGCTTCAAAAACCACAAACTGATCACTTACTCCAGATATAGTTTTTAAAACAGGAAAGCTAATTCACAAAATAATGGTTTTGGATTCTGCTGTTGCTGAGCAGATAGATGAACATCATCTAATTCAGAGTTTTGTCTCTCATGAAAGGCACGTCTTACAATACACTACAGTAGTGTCATGAATCTCATGAGATGCGCTCCCTTTTGAAACTGCCTTTTATAGAGTTATGTTCATAGAACAAGAAACTATTGGGAAGAGACTAATGGACTTGCTGAAAGGTGATGCAGTGAATCTGTATGCAGATGGAAAGCTAAATTAAAGGCTTCCAATATCTAAGTTACTTTCTTTTTGACAGATACAATCGTTTCAGAGACTCAACACCTATATTGAGCTCATCTGTTTCTATTACTTGTCTTCCTAGGTGATGTAACTCCGCTCTTGTGGAGTGCTGAACAGCATAAAAAGCTTTTAGATCCCATGCCAGAATCTTTGACTGCCTCTCCAGACTTTCATTTGGAGACTGGCTCTATGCCTGTCATGGAGTTTGAGAAAGACATTAAGCTAGGTAGGTATTCTGGACACCCTGGGGAGCACAAGGGATCTACTGATGTTCTAATTGGTTTGAAATATACTCCATATTCATGCATACCAGTTTTATGTGGTGTAGAGGGGGAATAACATGAACAGTCTTGGATGCACATTTGCTGTGACAGCTCATGAAATGTAAACTTTCATAACAGGAGATGAGACTTACTCTATCAAATGGGAATATTGGACCAATGAAGAACACAAGATGTTTTTTGTGACTCTAGCTAACTTTGCCCAGTTGGATGCAAAGGGATTTGTAACAAAGGTAACATAAATGATGTTTTAACATTTTGCAGTTCATGTATAAAGTTCCTATGAGATATAACTTACGTTGTAAGTGACCTTGGCCATGACTTCTGGAATTCCATGCATGAAGTTTGCTATTCCATGTCCTTTTTCAAATTGCTGATATATATTCAAATTTTGTGACTGCGGCAAATGTTCCTTGCTAAACTGGGAATTAAAAAAGATGAGAAGAATGCGAAGATGAGCAATTTTTGCTTTATTCCAAAAATAAATGTTCTTATGTATTCTCTTGTAGGTGTATTCTCAGCCTGTGCCTTGGGACTTTTATATCACACTTCAATTACGGGAGCGTTTGAATACTGACTTTGACCAAAGCTTCAGTGAAAACTGCAGCTGTTTCTTATACCAGGATGGCTGTGTGATTCTGCACAGGGATGTAAATCGCTTTACGCTTGCGGTCAGTACAGATAACCAAAGTACAATTGCAAAAGACATGAACTCTTCCATAGGTACTTAATAGTGAGTTTTGGTTATTGCTGAAGATAGCTTCACATGTTTATTCTTGCAATCTAAATCCTCTTCTTTGTTTTATCTACATACAAATTAAGGCCATCTGTTACAGCCTTAGTTAAAGCTGGTTTCTCATTTATAGATCATGTGTTTCTCTGAAACAAACCCATTTTTTTAAACTTTATTCATGAGTGATAAACAACCTGAGCCCAGAACCACACGTTATTTCACAATAAGGCTTTCATCTAAAACTCTACATTGTTTAACTTGGCATCTTTCAATGAGTTCTGTCTGCCATAGAAAGGTCATAGCGCTCAATGACTTGTTGAAGGATTTACATTTAAAATAAAGTCTGGTAAGTGCATTTTGGGTTGTTGCGTATAAATTAAGTAGGGTATAAATCAAATAGTCATTTCAGTCTTAAGTTCAATTTTTCCTCCTGTTTTTGTCCATTTCTTAATAATGGTTATTTTAATTCTGGCTGGATGTTCATGGGAAAAACCTGATTACACTAAATTTAGGGTAGGACTGTTACCTTTATACAGTTAAGTGTGTGTGTGTGGGGGGGGAAGGTGAGCTATAAATATTTCACTTAATCTGTTGTACAGATGCATGTTTATTCCTTGTTTTCAGGATCTTATTCGTGGCTGCAAGTCTATCGCAAAGGAATTTATCCTGCTGGTTGTTCATGATCTCCTGAGCGTGGTTGAGAAGCTCCACAAAGCAGAAATTGTCCATGGAGATCTGAGGCCAGAGGTGCTCTTTCTGGGAGACAGGTTAGTTTCTTTGTATGGATCTGAGAGGATATGTAATACTTGATTTCAGCTATAACTCTTTGTAATTTATCCCTTTTAGTTAGGAAACTGATGTAACAGTTCAGGTTTTTTAGGCTGCAAAATTCTGAACAGTGGAAACACACTTTTGGAGTCAACCTTATGCCCATGTGCCCTCCCCCATAAGTAATATATAGTGATGCTGTAGAATGTATACGATACTAAATGTTTTTGCTGTTGTCCCTGTTTCCAAATTTCTCCTTTTCCAAAATTCTGGACAATTAACTGGATACTGGTGAATAACTTGTCTTTGGTCTTGCATATCGGGAAAACACAAAATGAGAAAACAAAGGACAGATAGAACTGGAATACCCATAGAACTGGAATACCCAGGCACTCTTAAATGGGTTGCTTAACTTCCACTGTAATCCAGCTTGGAACTTAATGTATGCATAGATCTAGTTTTCTGCTTTAAACTTATTCCTATATTAAGTTTAAAATGTCACATATCCCTTGGAGTATGATCTATGAATGGAGTGTGGGAAGGTAGTAACTTAAAGAATATCTAATGATTCAAATATAATTACATTAGAATAAATTCACTGAAGCAGTTCTTAGTCATTGCTGATAAATTAAAAATAGCTATTGACTTTAAAGTAACTTTCAACCTACAGGCATCTAACACGGTAATGTCTAAACTTGTTTGTGCAACCCTATTGGGGGGAAAAAAAGGGGAAGGCACTTCCAATATATGTATACTTGTTTATAAGTTATTAGTATGTTAGTAGTACGTGTACATGTTCTTCACGCACCCCCAATGAATTGTCTTGCACACTTTCTGGGGTGTGTGCACCCCATTTTGCAAATCACTGATCAAGCAGTGGTGTGATGGATTTGGCTATCTGCTGGTACGTTTATTATGATTTCTCTGTGGAAAATGCAAACCTAATCTTAGCTGCCAAAAAGTAAGGATGATGATAGATTTTGGTGTCATAGAAAAAAAACTATCCTAGGACAGGTGTATAATGTAAATGCAGTCAAAATCATGAAGTATGCTTACAGCATGCAAATACTAAAAAAAAAAAAAGTGAGAAGTGTGATCTGTTTATATTGTTGACTTGGCAGCTGTCATCTATACAAGTACTCCCTTCTACCATTTAGGTTTGTCCTCACTGGTGTGTGGACTAGGGAAGGTTTAATGAAGTATGATTCTTAATTCTTTCTTTTATTTTGATATCTTGAAAGAGAGGGAGAAGTACTAGACATTATGTTGTTTTCCTGTTCCTCCAACTCAGTTTCAGATAACTGATTAATATCAAAACAATGTCTTTAGTGTTTCTTATTGCTATTCTGGAGATACAGGTGTCATCTGTAAGCTTCAAGCTTCCAGCTGGTTCCCCTTTCAGGGGAAGACCTTTCAGTAGTAGTTCTTAAGCTAGCCATCAGAGGGGAGCATTGATGTAGCTAAGACTTGCTTCTTGAGTTTGTTTTTTTTTATGTGTTGATCTGCTTTATGCTTCATTTGTTTTCTCTACTCAGTATCTGTGACCTACTTGGTTATGATAAGGTGACAGGAGCTCTGAAGGTAGTGGATTTCTCTCACAGTGTGGATTTGAGATTGCAGTCTCAAGTAAGCTTGCCCAATAATTTTCCTATATCTCAGACTCCTCATGGACAACAGCTTCTGGCAAAAAGTTCCATTCCTTATCAGGTAAGTCTGTTTGGCAGGTTACCTTAGTTTCTGTTTCCTTTTCAAAATCTTGGTTTAAGTTGTATTTTATAGAATCTGTGGAAAACACTGAGAATTTCTCATCTGCTTTACATCTTTGGCATTAACTGAAGGGGTTAGCAGCATTGTTCTGGAATTGCTGGGTGCCTGTGACTACTGTATGTATTTAGGAGTGTAAAGGAAGACTAGAATTCTATTTTGAAGTTGTTTTGCTTAGTATCTCCTGAAGATCCTGATGCAAAGACCAATACAGACTTAAATATGTAAAAGCACCAACATTAGAGATCTGTGGTGAACTGTAGAAATCAACAGAAATTGAACTTTCTAATGTTTGTTATGACTGCAGGTAGACTTGGTTGGCATTGCAGATATAGTCCATTTGATGCTGTTTGGTGATCACATCCAGGTCTGTCAAGAGAATTCCATCTGGAAAATCAGCCAAAACATATCAGAGTAAGTCCTTTTTCAGAGGAGGCTACTGGGAAGTAACAAATTTCTTCCAATTTCCTTCACTTTCTTTAGTCCTTCATTTCTAGTGTTACTATTTTCAAAGCTTATAACCCAGCTCTTTGTGCTGTAGCTGTCAAAAGCATATGATCTGTGGGGGCCTGATTTTTGAAACTACTAGTCTTAGTACCAGTACTGCTAGACTTACTACTGGTACCCTTAGAGTTATGTAGGAGACAGTTTTAAGCTGAATACATGCCATACAGTCTAGTTACAATATGATCGATTTTTGTTTTTTTTGTTATTTTTGGTTTTGCTTTCCTTTCAGACCAGTCTGAAAGTCTTAGTCTCTCATTTGACTTTGTAGTCAAAGCTTGGAGATGTTTATAAGTGGGTGAGTGGTAAGAAAATTCCATGAGCTTTTGCTTTAGAAGTGGTGATTACTTGGATTTTCTGCTTTTTGATTCCAGGATCTATTGAAGGGTTACTGAGACACTGACACTAGGGTTCTGTCTGTAACAGTTACGAAAGCAGTATAATTTTAAATTATTTTTCTTCTTTTGCGTTGATAATTTTAAGCTGCACAGGCAACTGCTCCTTTGGAAGTTGGTATTTGTTCTAAGTTATTAATTTATAGGGTTCCCATTTAGACACATGTTAGGGCTGGGGCTATAATACTATTCTGCCTTCATCTACACGTTTGTTCTTAAACTAAAAGTTCGTTCATTTCATTAGTTGTATCCTATGGAATTTTTCTGCCTTAGCATTTCATAAGGATTTTCTAGAGCTCTCCTGCTCATAGCAGAAGTTGGTTGACGGCTATTTGCATTCAGGGTCATGGTATATTAGCTATACCTGATGTGTAGATGTACTTCTGTAACTATTGCTTTAAGAAAACATACTACAGATTTGGGATTTGTCCAGTTCCCTAGCAACCTGCATTACTTATAAATCTTTGTGTTCAACTATTAGAAAAAAAAAACATCTTAAGCTGGGTTATAGGGAGAGGGAAGAATTCTCCTCTCCTCTTATTCTGCATATATATATTTTTTTTAACATTGTTATAGAATTATACCAGTAGTTATGCAGCTACAGCAGGCTTCTGCTGGGTACTGACTATATACTTCATATTGTACCCAGTTGCTTCTTTTTTTTTCCTTTCTTAAGAGGATCAACTTACAGGACTAGATGAGAAGAACAAAATCACCAAGAGCAATTCACCTCTGAGGAGATGAATATCAATTATATATAGGTTGGCAGTAAATATGTATTTTATATCACTTTAGTTTCAGAAATACTGGAACATTCCTCCTTCTAACCTCTCCCCATCAGCTAAATCATTGATGGAAACTGACTTTGTCTTTCTACTGACAGATATTCTGATACTTCGTATCTTTAAGTAAAGCTGACCTGTTCTGAAAAATAGGACTCCTGTATATTCATTTCTATCAGCACGTAATCCATTTTTTGCAGTATTTTTGGGGATAGTGGGATACATTTCTGAGAAGTTTTGCTTTTTAATTTTTATTCATTTTTATTCTACAAGAGATGAAATTGAGCTACAACAGATGAAACCAATCAAGGTCTGAGCTGAGGAAGGGTGTTAGGGACCTCATCAGGATGTGGGTATGAGAAAAATAACAGTAACTTTGGATAACTGGACCAGGAGTATTTGAGTATCAGTTATAGAAAGTCTGAGTTTGGAAGGATAGGACTGACCATTATGGGGAGTTTGGAGAGAAGGAGTCAGTTGGAAAGGTATTTGGGTCAAAACTGCGGCCATTGGATTGAAGGAAGGGCTCAAAGTAGAGGGAGACTTGGGTAGAAGAGCATTTATCACAGAACTGTGTGGAGTTAAAGGAGACTTAAGGAAGAAGGTGAAGTCTGGGCATGTGTTTTGTATTGCTGAACCCAGGCTGTAATGACTCTTTTCACACTTGGGTACATTGGTTTATGTCTTTTCTCTGGAGTTGTAAATACAAATAGCTTATTTTCAGTCCTGTTTATTATTTTGCTGCTGAAAATGTGGTTGTGCCTATCATTCTTCTTTACTAATTTTTTCAATATTAAGAATTCCAATAAAGGCGTAACTAAAACACCTATACAAACATGTTATCCTTAAGTGTTCTACCAACAGTGTAAATGGTGTACTTCATTATGTAGGAATCAGGAATCTGCACTGATTTTTTTTTTTTTGCTTGGCAAAGTTCTGCATTCACACTTAAAATCTTTTGGTGTGTCTGGTTCTTACTAACAGCTAATGATCCTTCCTCCAGTCAATTTGAAGCTCTCAATAAGTTCTCAAGTAATCTTTGACAAGCTGGTTTACTGCTGCAGGGAGCCTTCATCCACCAGAAGGGTCTGCCCAATTAAAGTACTCCCCATTTTGATGGATATTACTTAATCTTGTTCTCTATCCTTGCAAGTTGAGAATTGCAAGGCAAAGCACAAAAGTGGCCTTAGAGACCCAGTGGCACTCAATGCTGCCTTAAAAGCCGACAGAATGAATGCAAAGCAATTCAGTTGAACAGTATGGTGAAGACTTCTGGAAAGACAGAATGTGAATTTTGATCGAGTTTCTATTTTGATTTTTGAGCCTTACTATAAGGTTGAATTTAATCTTTTTTTTTTTTGGTAGGGAATTTTAGCATGTTACTGATGGAAACTGTTCAGTTCCAGAAGTATTTATTTTTTTAGTTTTTCTATTTTCACCATGTTATTTTAGGAAACTTCATCTGTGCAGGCTGATAAGGGCTATCATACAGAAAATGTGTTTAAAATTTTAGGACTATTTTTGTCACTCATTAACTCCTTAGACATACTTACCAACATGTAACATCCTCTGCTTTTCCCCCTTACTTGCTGTGAAGGAAGTGGTCTCATGTCTTTTTTTTTTTTATTGGGTTCTGTATGGCTTCATTATCTTAGAAAATGTAAGAGTTATTACTGTAATAGTACAGGTCAGATTCTCTCTGAGACGAGACTAAGACTGCTGCTGTTTTTTGAGTCACTTACATAAAGCAGAGGTAGATAATTTGTTCAAAAGCCAGCATAACTCCTGGCTTAAAGGGGAAAAGTACTTCAGTAATCAGAAACAGCACAGTCTATGGTCTTCAGTGCAAGACTGAAGAACAAAATATTAGCTCTGATACTAGTTTTCATAGACTTCAATGAGTCACCCTTTTCATGTTGTGTGGGTATATCTGTGACATCTGTGAGATGGTATTTATTACTATTAATTTTCTTTGAAATGCTCTCTGTATGGGAACTCTGACAGATGGAAGGTAGAGGTTAAAAAAAACTCCAAAGAGTTCAAAAACTGGCTGTAAACCACCCATTTTTTTTTATTTTTTCTTGGAACTTTCCTTTAATATCGAATAGGAAACTTAGCCTGTAAATGGGAGTTTAAGAGTTATATCCACCCCTTATTCATGAAAAAGGAATCTGTCAACTTTGGTGCAAAAAATCCTCTTGCTAACTCATTTAGAAGTGCTGTCTCTCTGTGGGTGGTAATAGTGGTCAAGTACACTAGAAGAGTTAGCATTGCTTTTGATAGAACTGTGAAACAGCATGTTTAGATATGAAGAAGCCTGCTGGAGAAAGAGCCCTACACATAAACCAAACAACATTCCTAGTTTTCCTTTATATATGGATGAAAATGTTGTTATTGGTCTTCCCAAAGCATATAGTGCTGAATATTGTGAATAAGTGGAAATATTGACAAACATATTATGTGTGCCTACTGTCTCACTGAAAATTACTCTGTTTTAGGACTGATGGTGGTGATTTCTGGCATAAACTTTTTGAGCGATTTTTGAATGCAGATGGTAAGTCCACAGTGCCTCTGCTGAGGGAGTTGAGAGAGGAACTAAGTGACAAGTTTGACAGCGGTTTCCAGAAACATCTTTATGAATTCTTAGCAGCAGCACTGGGAGACATCATCGTCTTGGACAACTTTATCTGATTTCATAGAGAACAAATCTTAAGTTCCCGTCTATAATACACATAACTTATTTTTTTCAAATGTAAGCATGAGCAGCAGTTGTAGGCATTTCTATGGGACTTGCTAAATAATGTTGCATCAGTGCATAGCTATCCTGAAACTGTTAGGTGAACTAGTCTGTGTCTGAGAAGTTTGTCAGAGAAAACAAGCTGTTGTAACTGCCCACTCCCCTTTCTATGTAGCTTCTCAGAAATGAATTTAATATCTAGTTCACCCTGTAGTCTTTGAAGTGTCTTTGCCCTACATTTAGTTGTTCTATAGTACTGCTTCTAATCACTGTTTCATCAATAAAGTTGTTTTTTGATTGTATCTTGGTTGTATTAAACATTACTGTCAGATGGTTTCAAAACACTTGATTTATTATCCATACTGAAGTGCTTCTGCCTGACTGAGAATTGCCTTTGACTGCAAGATACGAAAGCACCTCATTTGGTCGCAGCTTTCATAACCACACAGGACTTCCTGGGCACTTAATACATGTACAACTTGAATGTTCCTATTTGGAATATGTTGTCATGGATGATTGTTGTAGGAGAAGTAGGAGTCACAAGTGAAAAAGATGCATATTTGTTTTTGTTTCTTAAAGCAAGGGCTAGAGTTACTGTCTGGAATAAACACCTTTCAGAAATCCCTTTGAAGATTCTACTTGCTATATGTGAAGTATTTCCAGGTTTGTGTGAAAGCTTTTGGAGATGTATGTTTGTGTTAACTTTTTACAAACTGCATTGTTAAAATCAATACAAAGGCCTGTACTCACTTTATTTAAGACTGAACAGAGCTTACAGGATTTCATACTAAGATACTATGCAGAGAAACTTCTCAGATGTGTGGTTTACTTCCTTACAGCCTCTTCCTGGTATGAAAGAAAAAAGAGCACTCCATCACTAGTAATTCTCCTGCTTAACAAACAAGCTGGTTTAGTGTCCTTTTTATTTGGTCAAGTTCTCTGGTCATGGTTCTGTGTGATTCTTACCTAACTGAACTTAAGTCCATATTTTCTACGTTGTTACAAGCCACTTTCTTTCCTGTTCTTTCTGTTTGTCTGCCACTAATCCTTGTACTTTGACATGTGTTCTTGCTCTTCCAGATCCTTAATGTCTTCCTCATAGTTCCTTTTATGAAGGCTATATCCTCTTGTAATTCAGGAATAACACTCAATGTGTTGATAGACAAGCTTTACTATGTCCTAATGTAAACTGCTTATGAAGAATTTTGTCCATTAATGCCTTAAATAATGCTTCCTGTAATACAAGTTGTTAGTTACTCAGTAGATAGCTAAGTAAATAATAAAATATAATAATCTTTCTCTAGCCAGAGGCTGAAGCAAAGATCACCAATAAAATATCTTGGAGCTGTGCATTGGCCTAACTGCTGTGAACTGTAAAGGGATTTACATACATGTCAGCACTTTTCATTTAGCTGAAATTTTATTTTTTTACTTTTTCTAACTTGATTTTAACAAGTTGTGGGTGATCTCACTCATTGTCCTCTCATTTTTAGCCTTTACATTCTAGAGCCTGAAACACAGCTAGGAAAACAAAGTAGCTTAGTAAGAAAATGTTCATAACACTATCTGGTTATCCCAAGGACCTCTCAGACAAAACCTGTTTCCAAGCAGCATAGAAGAACTTCAGTAACATTTCATCTGTTTCATTAATCTTACTCAGACTGGTCTGCACAGAGTTTCAGTAAAGGAAGTTTGCTCCTGATGTCTTCAAAATACATAACTGAAACTTTTTGCCTTTATTCTAAATTGAATTCTACTTTAAGGTTGAAACACGATTATTGTGTTTTCTTGACTACTCTTTTCTCTGTGAGCAAAAAGTGTTCCGACTCTTTTACCTCAACTAAGACTCTATCTTAGAACAGTAGTGCAAGAGCATGTCTTGTTACTGTTCAGTTGGGGATTCTGGATTCAAGTCCCTGCAGGTTCTCCGGCAGCTATTTTATAGCCCTGTACTTCATTCAACATATAGGGGTATTCCGGCCTCTTCTCCCAGGTGTAGGGTGGGAGTCCATAGTGTGGGGAGCTTAGAACTAGATGGACTTTAAGGTCCCTTCTAACCCAAACCATTCTGTTCTACATACATTCCAGACAACACATGTACCTCAGTGTATTGTAGCCAGTGAATTATTAAAACTACTGTTAGCAATGTAATTTAGCAATGACATTACAGACTTTGACATAAGAAACAAAAAAAAAAAGAAAAATGAAGAGGAACTTTTTACAAAAAAAAAAAGTGTAGGCATGTCTGTATTTCATTCTCAGTTTAGCTTAGCTGAAAGTCTGTAGCTCTCCTGCCTGGGTTAGTCTCTGCCTCTTAT
Source organism: Anas acuta (assembly GCF_963932015.1). Classification (NCBI taxonomy): domain Eukaryota; kingdom Metazoa; phylum Chordata; class Aves; order Anseriformes; family Anatidae; genus Anas; species Anas acuta. The sequence goes on from NC_088983.1 coordinate 30,903,944, forward strand.
ATTGGTGCAATCAACTCATGTAAAAGGTCTACTTCTTTTTCCCCAGACATCCCTGTTATCTGTACAACATTTGTTTGCCAAGCACTTTGGTACAACCATGATCTATGACATTCCTTTGACTTATTTTTATTCATATAATAAGCACTGTATTTGAATTTGTAGCTCTTCCAATTGTCATCGTAGTTGTTACTAACAACCTCCCTGGGACTTCTAAGTCTGGACATCAGCTGTAATTTTGCCCTACCCTTTATTGTTTGTGGCAGTTCTTGTCATCTTGTTGTCTTTTAAAGCTGCCTCTTTTCCTGTGTAGACGTTAGGACTATTTTGATCTCCTAGCATCTTGAGGGCAAGGCTGTTCTCTACTCTAGTTCATAACTGGCTTATTACAGTCGTGGCATCTGAGGTGTCAGCATGCCTGTGCCTTATAATTCAAAATGAGATGCTTAGGGCAAACTTGTCTGAGGCTAGAGGCAGACACTTACCTGGAGGGCTGCTGGAAACCAACCCAAACATCCTATCCCCAAAACACACCATTGCTTCAGACCTGGTTGGAGGGTAAATCTGAGAGGTCTTCTCCAACCTGAATGCTTCATCTACTGATGAAGCAGAGGAATGATCATCTACTCCAACTTTCAACTTGTACAAAAGTCCACCACTAACCCATGCTACTAAGTTCTAAATCTACATGTTTCTTGGAGACTTCCTGGGTGGAACTCAACCACTTCCCTGGGCAGTCTATTCCAATATCACACAACTTTTTCAGTAGAGAAATTTCTCCTAATATCCAAACTGAACCTCCCCTGGTGCATCTCAAGGCTATTTCCCTGTGTCTTACCACTTGCTGCCTGGGAGAAGAGCCCGATGCCCACCTCGCTATATCTTCCTTTAAGGTAATGGTAAAGAGCGAAAAGGTCACTCCTGAGTCTCCTTTTCTCTAGGGTGAACAATCCCAGTTCCCTCAGCAGCTCCTCATAAGACTTGTTCTCTAGGTCCTTCAACAGCTTCGTTGCCCCTCTTAGGACACGCTCCAGCACCTGCCTGTCCTTCTGGAAGTGAGGGGCCCAAAACTGAACGCAGTACTCAAGGTGTGGCCTCAACAGGGCCAAGTACAGGGGGACAATCAGTTCCCTCACCCTGCTGGCCACACCACTTCTGACACTAGCCCGGATGCTGTTGGCCCTCTTGGCCACCTGAGCACACCACTGGCTCCTGTTCAGCCTCCTGCCGACCAATCCCCCCAGCTCCCTTCCCTCCGGACAGCTTTCCAGCCACTCTGCCCCCAGCCTGCAGCCTTGCATGGGGTTGTTGTGCCCCACGTGCAGGACGCGGCACTTGGCCTTGTTGAACCTCGTCCAGTTGGCCTTGGCCCATCGCTCCAGGTCCCTCTGCAGAGCCTTGCTGCCCCCAGGCACATCAACACTCCTGCCCACCTTGGTGTCCTCGGCCAGCTTGTTGAGGGTGAATGAGATCCCCTCGTCTGATCATTGGGGATTACAGAGAACTGGACCCAGCACTGACCCCTGGGGACACACCACTTGTGACCGGCCTCCAACTGGATTTAGCTCGATTCACCACGACCCTCTGGGCCTGGCCTCCAGCCAGTTTCTAACCCAACAAAGCATGCTCCTGTCCAGGCCTTGAGCAGCCAGGTTCTTCAGGTGAATGCTTCAGAAACAGTGTCAAAAACCTTACTGAAGGCTAGGTAGACAACATCCACAGCCTTTCCATTCTACACTGAGCAGTTTGTTGAGCAGGACCTGCCTTTGATAAACCCATGCAGACTGGGCCTGATCACCTGGGCGTCCTGTAAGCGTTATGTGATGGCACTCAAGATAATCTGCTCCATGAGCTTCCCTGGCACCAAGGTCAGACTGATGGGCCTGTAGTTTCCCAGATCCTGAAAAGATTCATGTAAACTTTGATCCATGGAAAATTTGATCCATGGTCAGAACAGATTTGACTGTGTTCTGTTACCAGAAAGCAAAACCATTGGAATCTGGATAAAAAGGTGTCAAGTTGACTGATGCGACTTTGGAGAAATACCATATACTTGAAATTTAACACGACTGTTCTATTTCTATTGTCTTTGGTTTCTCTCTTCTGTAAATAATGTGAAAACATCAAACTTGAAGATAAAATAAAGGTTACCTTGCTCAAGTAAATGGCTCTACGTTTTCATCTGAATAACATAACATTTCCTTAATTGTATAGTTGGGGGATATAACACAAAGCATGTGATGTTGAACAATATGAATGTTAGTTGAATCAAAGTGCCTACCACATTTGAATTCAACAAATCAGTGGTTACATTTCAGAGTTTGAAAATCTTTATTTTAACTATAGGAGAGAGAAACAATTGTAGAAGTAGGTATACTAGAAAATCAATTACTCCTGAAGCCAAACAAAAAAAAAACGGCTTTTTTAATAGATGAAATGTATTTTATTTTACTATCTGAAAGAAAAACAAACAAACAAACAAAACAAACAAAAAAAAAACAAACACCTGTATGATCTCTGAGGTTACTGTTTCTCTTCAGCCTGCTTTTCATTTGTATACAAAGTTGTTTCTGCATGTATTGTACTAACTAGAGATACAGCAAAAATCCTAGCTACTGGGTCAGTAGTAAGTTTTCACTAAAATCACTAATTAGATGCAATTCAAGTATAGTCTAAAGTTAAATATGAAGCTATACTTAGAATAATATTATAGTCTAGATGATACTTTTTCTCCTGCCTGGATAACCTGCAGTAGGTAAGCTAATCCTCTATGAACAGTTTTTTTTCTTGCTTCTAAAGTGTTTCTGTACATACAAATATTGGATGAGAAAGGTTAGGAGAATAGAAGTGATTTATAATGTTGGACATTGCTGGAAAGTAAATATGGATCTTCCTAAATAAAGCCTGAGAATCTTATTTGTGTTATTTCTCTTATGATCTGTATATCAGCAGCAGTACTTTATATTTTTGATGTCTCCCTAGATTTCTGACTGGCCAGAGAATGGGAAGAGAACAGCAAACAAACCATACCTGAGCCCCCCAACAGATGCTATGGATAAAAAGAATCTAGGCTAATAAAATGTGCATTAGATGTGTATATATACTGTGAAATGTGTATATGCACTGTGAGGTAAAAAACATAGCTCTGAGTCACTTACTGCTCAGTAGACCATGTTAGCTCTATCTGGGTTTAAAGGAGTTGCTTCTAGTAGTTGTAGGGCTCATCAAGATCATTGTCTTTACTTACAGATAGTACAGGTTACCTCATCAGTATTTATGTACTGTAACGACCAGCAATGTTATATGATTTTATTGCTTCTACCTGATTATGTCAGTGCAAATGATAAGAAAAAGCAGAGTTTGATAGTTAAAAGCAGAAAAGTGATTAAAAGAAGCTGTAGGAGTCAACAATAAGAATCAGAGTTCCAAATCATTAACACCAAAGCAGAATTTACTTTGAAAAGTACATCTACAGATATTTACAAAAAATGTGTTGCAAGCTCTGAAGCTAACTTGCTAAGGGTTTGCATCTTAAAAGATTATTTTAATGAAATGTTAGCAATAGAATTCATCACCTGCTCTCCTAAAAAGGTATTTAATTTGTATAAGATGGAAATTTTAAAACTGAGATAGTTGATATATATTTATTTCAACTGATAAGTAAATGTTCTATATGTCCTCATATCTGAGACTTCTCATAGCCTAGGGTCTATGTTAAATACAAAGGCTATGAAAATCATACAGTTGAACTAGTCACCTGTTTGACTGATACATTATCAGAGTTGTAAATTTGTGCTTGTGCTAGCAGAAATTACTTGACAAAAAATTTCCAGAGTGAACTAGAAACAGTAGCTTGCAGTTTACCTTAATATGTGCCCCCTGTAACACTTAAATTAGGTGTGTCTATAAATTCAACTGATGAATAAGGAGAATGCATTTCATGTGGCTGGTGCATGAAAACCCACATTTGTATTTACAGCCTTTGATACTGAATTATAACACTATTTGATATTCTTGTTTATGGCCTCTGTTATGTATTCATGTAACTTCAGGAATGTTTAACAAAAATTCAGCACTGTATAAAGGTAATTATGTTGGATTACAGCAGTAACCTTAAATTTTCCTGGGACAATAGTTAGGTAATTCTAAACCAAAACTCTCACATTTATGACTCTTGTCAGGCTTTCATTCTGCAAAATAGTTAAGAAATTGCCAAACTTTAGACAAACACAGGATCCGAATCTTGAGGGCTACATCTCTCCTGCACAGCAACATTTGTCCCCTATTGCTACAGACTAGCAAATCTCAGAGCTCTTCTTTCATCTGGTAGAGGGCAAGGCATAAAAAGTAGACATAAAGACCGAGATGTCCTCAGCTTCCCCTCACAGGTCCTGACTTCAGGACCTTATACCAGCTTTGTTGCCCTTAGGATACTGTGAACAGCTGACAGGATGTGAATCTGAATGTTTGGAAGTTTTTGAACTATTTCAATAAGCTGAATTATTCCGATTTCTTATATCTTTATATTAATTTGGTAATTGGCTTCCATTGTTTTCTACCTATTGGGTGTGTCACTATCCTCACTACTTTGTAAAATAATCTTACGTAATAAAATAAAGTCTACTCATCAACCTCATTGAAATTTTGCTGTCTGACTTGAGAAAAGACAGTGAAATCAATATTTTAAAAGAAAATTTTAAAAGGATGTAAGTGAGCCATTTGTTCTATCTGTAGTCTAAAATTGAAAAAAATAAATATATAGAAGCAAAAAATCCTAATTATTTTTTATCAAGTACACTGTTGCTTCACATTTTGTGTCATTCTGACTGACCTACCAGATTGTGGATTCCATGCACTAATTAATTCTGCTCTGGTTCTATAAAATCTGCTATGAATCATATCCAACTGTTTTTCAGTCCATACAATTTATGAATATTTTTAAATGTAGACAAATTACACCTCCTGCTTGTGCATCACCTAATAATTCCAAGTCTTTCCTCTGTGCTGCTGCTGATTTCCCAAATAATAAATATTCCAAAGTGGCTTTGGGCTAAACTGTAACTTCTGAGGTATTGCACTCTGTGCTGTGCACTGGTGATTTCCCAGTGATGCTTCGGTGTACAAAAGCTCAGTGTTCTTATTCTAAGTGAGTTATTTGACTGTGGTCTTGAGAATTGGTGGTTAGAGTCTCTCATTTAGCCTTGGGCTATGGGCACTGCAGTTACATTAATGTGCATGCGCTTAAAAAGATTGCCCTTAAAGATTGTGGGAGGAAGACTGAAGCTCCTTTTGCAGTTTCATTCTCTCGGTTCTTACTATTTTACACTCATTTCCCCTCTCTGCTTGATTAATCCAACAGAATGCCATGTCTCGAAAACTCAGAAATAAGGAGGTTTCACTGTCATTCATTCTTTATCTGATAGAATATTTTAAATTACTAAACTAGCATGTGATCACTGAGGTCACTCAGGAAGACCTGGGAAGAGCCCAGTTCCTTTTATTGCTTCTATAACTATTTATTGTTCCCTACTTTCCTTTTGTCATAAATTCCATCCAAAGCTATTTAATTATTGATCCTGTGGCTCCTGATTGATATGGAAGTGTGGTTCACTAAGGAGGAGCAGGAGCTAAGTGACACAATTCCAAAAAAGGACAAACATTAGTCTTCTGTTCAGTTTCTGTGCTCGAGATTATGTTTGTTTTTCTGGCACTTTGCATTCTTTAGATACACAGTTCCTCAGTATCTCTTGAATTGTATAGCTCCTTTCTTGAAGCTGGAATAATAATGAAATTTGATGTAGTGTGATACTTCAAATAACCATTCACTCGGGAATCATTTTATTGGGAAGAAAAGTGATATGACTTACTGATAATTTCCTAAATGACCAGTAAAAAATAGATCTAGTAAAGGCATTTTGGACCATTCTGCCACACCAATAGATTTTCATTCACTCCCTAACGAGTCAGCCTTCCTTAGTTTTTTACGTCTACCATGAACTGAACTGTCTGCAACTTGTCCCTTCATTAGTCTGTTCCCATGGCTTCACGGTCCAGATCTGCTGATATCATTTTTTAAAAGACAAGTATTTGGGGGATTAAATCTAACATCCTTTAAACTGTAAGCAGACATCTATTGTTTCAGTGGCACATCAACTGTTCCTGCTGTGTTTGCAGGCAAACCATGCAAAACTTCATTCACAGAGCTTTAGTAGGGTCAGCCATATTCTTGTATGTTGGAAACCATTGCTTAGATCCCATGCAACTAAAAGCAGCAGTTTTTATATCAAGATCTAAAGCATGAGTGTCAGCTGAAAGTAATCTTGCCTAGCCTGAAAGAGCAAACATTACTGACAACTGGTGTGGGCAGCTGTAAAGATAGTCTCTCATTTGCTTAACGTATAGGGAATGTGTAATAAGAATCTTCCATTTTTATGTAATTAAAACAATTATTATTCCCCCTCATCTCCTGGGAAAGCATATTTTTCACTTGCTGAGCTAGACAACAATGGAAAAGTCACACTGATCCTGTTCTCAGTTCTTTCAACAGATAATTACCACACAGCTGAGCATGGGAGCCATCCTCACTGCAAGATTAAGAGCATTCATTTCTGCTAAACATGTGATCCGTGCACCAAGATCAAAATGTCTTTTGCTTTTTATTTGCTCAACTGAGGGTATTTTTATCAGTGAGCAGTGTACCTATATACTGTCAGCAAATCACTTCATATCTTTCTCAGTTATAAGCCTAAGTTTCTGTGGACTTTCACTATACGGCATATTCTTCACATCTGTAAACTTTCCTGTGATTTCCACAATGCTGTTTCCTGAGGTATCATTATCCTTCCCAGAAATGGATGCATAGCAAAATGGATGGAGGGGAAAGGGCTACGTGGCTGGGAATGCACGTTGCACTGGATGAGGCTCATGAAGAAGATTTACAAGAAGATTCTTGGTAAACTGGTAAATTCGCCCCAGTCTTCTAAAAACAGGAGACAGCAAATACGGAAATAGCGCTTGAGTAGTTGGACTTGCTGTAAAGGTGAGATAAGGAAACTATGTGCTTTTCCTGAATCATCTTGCAGTTTCATTATGTTAAAAGCCAACCTGTTGGATATTGTGCTGCAGAAGCTGTGGATGTTTTGGCAAAGCCCTGTTAATACTTCTAGCATTTACGGTTTTGTTAAATTTCCGTTACTGAGACAAACGATTCCAGACTGAAGAACTACCTTCCACTGTCAGCACTGCTTCTGCCTTTGTATGTGATACTGGACAAATTGTTTAAATCCTATGTTTTCCCATTTATAAAACGGTCATTGTATTTTTATGTATATTTTCATATATGAATATGTTGGTATATTTATAAATGTTTTGCTTCTCTGGAGAAGTGGTACATAAAAACAAGGTAATGCTGATGCATGCAGTTGCTGGTTTCCTAACCTACATTTGGACCAGTAATTTCTGTTGTTTCCTACCACTGTGATGCTTTTGGGCAGTTGAAGTGTACAGTGCAACCAGTAACATTTCACCAAAATAGGTTTTGCAATTGACAGTACCCAGAGAGTCAAACTGGGGAAAGCATTGCTCTGGTTGTTTGTTTAAACTGGAATGTAGTTGCACCAACTATTGAGATCCAAACATTTTTTTTCTTTGACAACTAAGCTGTTTTATTGAGTGGATAGTATTAAAAACTGAATTTTGGACCTTGAACTGTAACTTGGTGAAATAATTCTTTATAGCTTCTGGCTTTTAGGAGTATCACTGTCCTGCCAGATTTCAGTTTGCCAGATGGTTGTATGTTTGGTTCAGGTGCTATACACATGCATGGGCATCACACTCTGGACATCTGTGATAGGTTCTCTGTCATGTTCTTAAACCACCCTTCATTCCTCCTAATTTATTCAATTTTGCTGTTGTCGTTCATGTCTAAATTTATCTCTTTTCTATGTCTTCTGTGTTTTTGCAATTTTTATATGCACTAAATATTTCATTATATAAGGGGTACATTAATGCACAATGGCACCCCACATAGTTAAGGCAAAACCGGCAGTCAAAGTTATTACTCAAAGTGATTATAAGCTGCATGAAGCCTTTATGTATAAAAAGAGTATCTGTCTCCTCTCTTTTTCATTACATGTTATTGTCTTTCCTTTCAGAAGTGGCTATATTTCAGTAACGCCACACAGATTTTCCAGGATAGAAATTACTATACAGACACAAGTGTTATATGACCTCAAAAATAACTGTGAATTGGAAGGCTAAATCCAGCTCTAATGAATGAAGTCCGAAAGCTGACAGCATTCAGCAATTTCATGAGCTCAGGATATTTTCTAACAAGAAAATTCATTTCTGAGACTTGTTGACAGGAACATCAAGAATGGAACTGCTGCCTTTGCCTCCACCCACTCCAGCAAAGAGTGGGGGGAGAAAAGCAGCTCTTTTTATAAATAGCACTGTTCCTGTCGTATTTGTAAATTCAGTGCTTTTTGTGTTAATGACATCACCCTTTTCTCCATGGCAACTCCCTACGATGTCAAAACTGCAGGGCACCATCAGAGGAACTTAAACCACCGAACGAACACATTGATTCAAGATGATTTAATTGAGAAATAGCACAGAGGGTGACAGGAGGGGGTGGGAAACACAAGCAAACAGGCTACTGTCAGCTCTGCTGCTCTGGAAAGCATGCATCTGTAATGACTGTCCCCTAAAACTCTGCCCAATCTCCTCTATTCGTAACTCCTTGTCAGGAGGAGGAGGTGGGTGGCAGGCAGGCAGGCATCTTATTCTTCATCTCCGGTGTGTCTAGAGAGAAGCACTACAGGTGACTAAGCAGGAGGAGCATGACTGACTCACTCCTGAGTTATTTTCTCGCTCCCCTTCTCTCCCCCATTCTATCTTTTCTGTTTGTTTTTCAGCTTTTGCCCAACAGCTTGTATTTTTCCCCAGGCCCTGATGAGAAGGAATTAGCAGCAGGCTTTCTTGTTACCTAACGTTCACAAAAAAAGTGCTTGTGGTTATCCAGGTGAGGAAATAAAAGCCAACTCTAAAAGCAAAACAACAACAAGAAAAAAAAAATTGTCTCTTGGATACAACATCTTTGCATTGTTAAGAGGGGAAAAAAAAAAAAAAAGAGAGAGAGAGAGAAAAAAAAAGCTTTTTCTTTGTGAATGTTGTCCAGGAAATACTGAAGTAACTGACATGCCAGGAAACAGTAAATAACTGGCTTCTTTATCAGACTACCTATGGAAAATACCTAATTGCTTCACTGGCAGCCCTGCTGGTTTTGACTTGATTTCTAAACTGACTGCACTGGGGGGAAGCTATTTCACTTGCTGTCTTGATTAAAGAATTAGATTCTGCTGGGCTCCACTTGGGACTCAAGTAGCAGCAACATAATGGTTACATCTGCAGAGTTTCAGTCAGTGTAAACTCTCGTTGTTCCAATCTTAATAAATCTGTCCTAATTTACATCCCTATGAGGTCTAAAGCCTTAGAACTCTTTACCTTGCTTCTTCTGCAGGGTGCCATGAGATCTGTTGCTGAAATTTAGCCTGCAGAAGCGTCAAGATGATATTACATTTTGTGTTTCTGAATTGCATGCCATGGATGCAGGCCAGTTATGCAAGATCAGCACAACACCCACAGAGTCCCTATAGCCAGCCCAGGGACACAGGAGAGCTCACCAGATTGATAAGTAACACTTGGTTTGCCTGAGCAATGCTGTAACGCTATTACTTGCCACTCATGGTTTGCAGCTTATATCTCTATAGGGCATGGGAGTCTTTAATCACTGATTCTCAAAGTGTGAGACTTTGTTATGGCTGTTAACTCCCTCCCCGCCCTGGAGTGAAGCATAAGTCAGCAGTCCTGTGATTTCAAGGCTGAGCTGAGGGGAAATGCACGTATAGTCTTTATGCACTAGAATCTAGATTAGTATCTTGCTCTTGCCTTTTGTGTAAAATGTCACTCAACACACAGTCCCATCCTCTTTGCTGAGATCACAGCATCAGCCCACAATAAAAAAAGGTCCCAGAAAAAAATTGATTCACTGCATTACAGATCTTGGTAGTGGTGTGCGTCTACAGTGAGGTCTTGGCTACTTAACTGCAAGGCTTTAATGGAATTTATCATTGTGATCTTCTCTGTCCTCTGACTGTGAGGTTACTTTACCTTCGGTTATTCTTCCAATACCTCTGCTGACTGCCAGAAAGAGGGGGCGTCTGGCACTGATATACTCCTCCACGCAGCCAACGCTGGGGTAATGCTGGTGAGTAAGCAGCTGCAAGCTTGATGTGCTTGCATGTGTATGAGACTGAACCAGGATTCTTCTGAAGAAGCTTTAAGATGAAATTGCTGAGAATTTTTGCCTGAAGCAAGGGATGTTTCCCATGTCTAAGACAAGCAGCAACCTGCTGGTAGAAGGAAGAAGGGACTGAATTCACTCCAGAAGTATTTCTCAGAGATCTTTTTTTCAAGGTAAGACTCCTACTGTGGGAGGTAGAAGGGGCAACAGGGTCCAGCTCTGAACACTGAGATGACTTCTAAGATATTCTTACCTTCCCAAACTGTAGAATTGAGATAAATCTCTGGTGTCTCTACCAGTTCCTTTTCAGGCTGGAAATGTTAATCAGCTAATGAGAATTAATTTTTTTGAGGTCCAAAGCCATAAGAATGTGAGGGAGGACTTTTTTTTTTTAACACTGTCTTTAGCTGGCCTGTATACTAGTGGTGAACAAGCACCATTGAGTGTGCTTCTAAATCATGCACTTAAATACTAGAATGATGGGTGTTTTATGAACAGGGTGAATTCAAGTAAAATTTAGTAAATAGCAGTTAGTTTACAGTTTATTAACTTTGTTTAGTGCTTTTAAATGCTGATAGAGTATTTTTTGTTCTGTAGGAAGCAAAATGAAGGTGGTTTCTGCTTTGGGATCTTGAGCTTAAAGTTTCTTAATAGGCTTGGTTTGAAGAAATGTCATTGAAACGAGCAAGGAGATTTTTTTTTTTTTAAAGCACCTATTTGAGTTACACCTGAACAACCAGTTTATCACTGTTGAAAGCTATTTCCAGAGTGGCAGAAGGTAGTAGAGACCTCCTTGTCCCTGTTGCTGGCATCTCAATTGAAAAGCATTATTTAAGACAGAAAGAAAAAAAATACCTTGAAAATACAGAGACAGCTTTGGAAAAAATGGTAACATCTAAAAAATCTTTATCATTAGTACCGCCTTCTCCCTGGCATAAGCCAAGACCTGAGACTACCCCTAATTGGGAACCCTCCAGACTAAGAATTTTGTGCTTGGTTTGTGGTGTATAAATTATAGTCCTCAATTAAAATGCAGCAAAGCACAGATCCTGTAAGGGTGCTGGAGCCATTAAGGAATGCGCTTACCGAGCCTAGAAGTGCAGACGAGTGTGGGTGTAAGTCTACACTTTTTCTTTGCACGCTAATTGATCTAATCATTGTGTGCAATTCCACTTTGCTCTTGGACAAGAAATAAAATACACTAGTAAAAGCAAAAGCATCTCATGTCCAGGGAAGTAAATGCAGTTGGTAAACTTTTCCACACAGAGCTGAGAAGGAGGAAAAATCCTTGTCAGATCTGTGAAAAGCGTAATCAGAAGGATCTCTGACTTGTTGTCTCCTCTTCCCTGCCCTGACATGGAAAGAAATGGAGTGGTGCCTAGGGGGGGAGCTGTGCTCTGCGCAGATTGAGGAGTGGTTAGGTGAGATTGCCTGGGGAAGGGTACTTGTGCCCAGAATTCAGGTAGGGAATAATGGCCAGGAAGGCGTTTGGTGCCAGCAGTCATTGCGTAAGGTGGTGCTGTCTCCGCAGCTAGCCTTGCCAGGCGCTGGAGCAGTTAATGCAGTTGGATGCTGTTGCTGCTTGATTCCACTTTGTAGGAGTAGTTGAGATGAGGAAATCACTGCCAGCTTCACAGTCAGGAGTCATCTGTTCTGCCTCTGAAACTTGGGGAGCATGAATGAATAGCTCTTAAAACATTAATCTAGGGCAGCTTCCAAGAATCATGTGTACTTGAAGTCTAGTCTACATTGTGATCTGATTCATTATCCAGGGACAGCAAAGGCTTTGAAGAGGTGTTTAGCCAGTGTGTGGACATACTGAACAGTGAACTCCCAAAGAAAATCTGCCTTGGCAACTTTCAGTGGTACGTTCAGAGTGCATAGGTGCAGCATCAGAGGGCAGGGGAGCAAGTGCCACTGCAAGCAATGGACGTGCAAGCAAGGCAACAGAGGAGAAGGGACACCAAAGAGGAACAGGAGGAGCAACATGCTGTGAGACAGGACAGAGCAGCAGACAGCATGACTTCAGGGTATAGAAGATGCTACTGCTTTTGGCAGTATAACTTGACATCAGTTTAAGCTCACTGAAATTCCACACAACCAGTGTTGAGCACCACATTATCTTCCATGGGATTGTTCCTTTCTTTAGTAAAATCTCATATCTCTTTTTGAGATGATAGGATCTGGGGGGAAAGGGATGATTTTTGTGGTTCCTGAGAGAGCTTGCGGGATGGATAAATACAAGGGAGCAAATGACACTGCTAGAGAACACAAAGCACAGCAAGATAGATCAAGGTGATCCTAACTGAGGAGGAGGATTGGTAGTTAATTAAAACTACTGTTAAAAACCAGGCTCTTAGTAGTAAAATAAATAATAGCAGGACATGAGTAATTCCTCTCGGGGGAATGATGGAGACAAAATTAAGCTCATGTAATAATAAAAGGGTGTGTGTGCAAATGCTCAGAGGAATAGTAACAGGATAGAAAGTTTTTTTTTTTTTTTTTTTTTTTTTTTTTTCCTCCACCTCTCAGAAGTTCAAATGTGGTTCAAGTCAAAAGGGACAGAAACCTGTTAAAGAACATGCTCCTCAGGGCTCATAGGCCATTTCAGAAGGCACAGCTGTCTGATTTACTGAACCCACCATTGCCTCTGCTGCTCCACTTAGTCTCAGTAGAGAGGTGGGAGATTGAGCTCATCCACTGCTTTAACAAATGATGGCTAGTTAAGTATGTCGTGGAGGTGCTTGCATACACACACACACACACACCCAATTCTGAAATCATGTCACAGCTCTGTCTGCCTTTCTTGAGCTGTGATGCCCATTATTCTAAGGTGATTAAACAGCATAAACTCATTAACCATTCTCAACTGTGTAATATACAGTGATGTAACTTCTTTTCCATAGGTGGTTTGCATAATACTGCACTTCAGTTGTTACTCTTTCTGTTTCTTTTTCATTTCTGTGATGTCCGTCTGTTTACTAGACAAGGTTTAAAAATAAAAAATTCCAGAATATATATTTAATAGTAAAAAAATAAATAAATAAACTAAACACGCAAATGAGTGTAAAAGGTATTTAACAAAGAAGAGCTGTACTTAAACATTGGAATGAGAACTCTTGGTGCCCTGAGCAGGAAAGTGGGTCAAGATCCTGGGTGCTTGGAGACCAAAAAAGCAGGTTGTAGAAGCCTTTTCTTTTTTCTCTTCCTCCTTTCCTTCTCAGTGTCCTCCAACCCCCAGAACAAACAAAACCCTAAAACAGTTGGCCTTCTGAACATCTGTCTTGTTTACAGAGGCTGGCACACATTGCTGGCTGCAGTCTGCTACTGGTCACATCACCTCCTAATATGAAACTCCCTAGCAGGGGTTCACGTTCCTCTGGACTTGCAGAAAGTCTAGTAAGAAACAATGATGTTTCAGCCAAAGACCACTGCAGAAACAACCTGGTGATGTGTTTTTTCTCCTGCAGGTTGCTGAGACAAAGGACTTGTGAATCTCCGAGACGCTCAGGTTGCCATTTGCGCTAGAGCTTTGCAGGACACAACCACAGCCCCCCCAAACAAATTTAATTGAAGGAAAGCATAAAGTAATGGTGGTTTGTGGTAGATAGGGATGGTTAATTTGTAGTCTGCTCTGAAGAGTCGCTCTGCAGCTTTACTACAGCTCTGAGCAGTGCCCGTCCTGGAGCTGAGGCAATGCAGCCAGCAGACATTGGCCAGTAACAGCTGTCTAGCTGATGTGATGTGGAGATACTTAACACACCATTGCATTAAAAAAATAAATAAAAAGACATTTTATTTCTTAAAATGATGCATACTCTTTCAAACTAGAAGGCAAACGTACTCAGCAGTTTCAGCAGAGACAAGTATCTCTATGAACTGACATTAGTCAACTTGATAGCTCTGAGCTCAATTGTTTTTCCCCTAAGAATCTAGTTAAACAGGACTGTCTGTAGTATGTTGTCTTACTGACGGCCTACTGGTTTTCTCTGCAGTGCACAAAGCCATGTAAGCTACTATACTTTATTTTTTCTCATTCTCTGTTGCTTTTTCCATTGAAAATTCAAGAAAATTTTCACAGATTTTGCTTATCTTGTCTAAGCTTGATATTATTCTTGTTACTGTGCCCAGAAGATGGGACTAAACGAGCTGCAGAGCCTTGCTTGCCATACTGAAAGAGTATGGACCAGGCTGCTGTCCTCCTTATTGTACTGTGGGTACATTTATTTTCTCACCTGTGTCAGCCTTTGGATATTCTTTAAAGGCTGTGACTTTTAGGCATAGCAGGAGCTGAGGGTTGTTAGCAGCAGTGCTGAAGATCTGTGCTTAGATAGGGAGGAGTGAAAGACTTGCCTTAATCTGGACCAGGTACAGAGGGGTTAAAATGTGTAGTGGCCAGAAGGCAATGCATCGAGCTTAAAATAACCAAGATCAGGATAATTTAGCTTTAAAAACCATCTGGGGCCTGATTCAGTGCTCATTAAAATTCATAGTAGCCTTACGATTGGCTTCTGGAAGAATTAAGCAGAGTGTTACACTTTATAATGAGTGCCTTGGGCCTTGCCCAAGAAAGTACATAAATGCATACAGTAGTGTTAGAAATGGACTTCTTTTCTGTAACATCCAGCTTTTAGCACTTGTGGAAGTCAGTGAAAAAAAACTCTGTTTTCAGTGGACTTTGGATTGGAGCTGAAGAACAGATGTTAGAGCTGACTCTGGAAAGCAGTCTCTGGGCAAGTTGTCTTTGAGCTGTTCATGCTACAATAAGCTGCCCATGTTGGGTATAAACGTAATTAATTAGCAGAAATCAGAGCTGCTGAGTATGTAGTGAAAGTTGTGGAAAATCGGATTGCAAACCTAGATGCTCCTCTTAGCAACTGCCACTGAGGAAACCTCCTGATTTCTAATGCTTCATTATAAAATATGTGCAGCTGGGGGCAAAGAGACAAAACATTAATTCTGCTGCTTGTTCCTAAGCCACAAACTTGCAGACGTTCTTCAGGCTTTTGTGTTCTCTTCCAAGTTCTAAATATGTTCTCTCTAAGCTTCTGCAAAATAGCAGCCCAAGTGACGTAAAGCTGAGCCAATATCTTATTTAAAGAACATTGCCATTTATGTCTGTGTCACTTAAAAGCACGTTTTTAAAAGTCTCTCAGAACGTAGGGTCACTTGCCAGCTGCTCACCTACATTGTCTGGCTACTTCTAACTTGTGGCTTGTGATCCCCTTCATAATGGGTTGTGTCTGTTCTTGGACCGAGCTCGTTATTTGTTGAAAGAAGGAAATGAAAGAATTTTCCAGATAACTACCCAAGTATTTCTGCAGAGAATCTTTGCTTAAGCGTTTCAGTACAACTCTTAGCCAGACTTTTGATTTCAATGAAAGTTCTGCAGAACAAAACAGAATGTTCGTTAGGAATCTTAGCAAGCATTTGATTTTAAAGGTCATGCATGGAAATGAACTAAGTTGATACTTTTTTAATTCAAACACCTTCCTCTGAATTAATTTATTTATAGAATTTATTTGGTGTTCCAGAGAGCACATGAACAAGATTTTTTTTTTTTTGTATTAGTCATTTTCTGAAGTAACTAGAAGTTTAATGAATGTTTTCCCCTTATTTTTATGATGCCATCTTCAGAATCTCAAGATCTGCAGAATAGATGTGCCATTTTATCTGCATCCTAAATGGTTATGTCTGATGTTGCTCCTTTCTTTCTTTTTTTTTTTTTTTTTTAATTGCTATTAACTATATATATAGATATATGCATACAGGTATATAAATAAAACCAAAAGATTCTGAATATATACATATATTAGTGGATCTGGTGTTATCTTGAAGAGGATTCTGGTCCAGCCACACTGCTACGGTTTCATTTCTTGCAGTGGCCAGCAGGACGTAGACTTGTTCCAAAGGAAGCACATTTGTTATCATTCTAGCCAAATACCAGCAGGTCCATGTGGTCAGGTAGGCTGTATAAGTGTGTTTAATTTGGACTCCATTTATCATGTGGTATGGTTTTGGTATAAAAGTGTTCTTACAATACCAGAAACAGACATCTGGCATGTTCAATCCTTTATAAGCTCCATTGCCTGTGTGCACATTTTAGTTACATTTTAGTTTCTTATTGTGGAATCTGAGAGCATTATTAGTTTAACAAACATTTTATGTAGTTTTAATTTATTTATTTATTTATTTATTTATTTAATGGAGAATGGTGGTTGGAAGGTTCATTATGTGCTCACCACGTGTGTTCTGATGAAACACTGCCCCAAAGCAACCAGCATCTTATTCTGTTTTAGACTAGTGTTCAGACTATTATAGATCTCAGCTTCAATGAAAACTGGGGAAGAGAGCTGAGGATAAAGAAAGTAAAAGGTTTCTCTAACTACTAGCAGGAAAGACTAAAAAACATTCTTAGTAGTAATTGACTTTTTCTCTTTTCTCTGTTGTAGCAGTTACTATGCAAGATGAGGATATCACAGCTCACATTTTTCTACACTATACAAATAAATTTCTAAGTGGCAATTATAACCAATTAATCCTTTGAAAAACGTCCTGTGGACTCCAGTGCATTGACAGCTCATGTAGACAAGGGAAACTGAGGGTAGAGTATTATGACATGCTTGTTTCAGTGGCAGAACAAGAAGGCCCAGTTCCAGCATTGCAGGTTGCTGGCTTCTGAGTTGTGGTGGCATGACTGTGTGGCTGAGCTTTATGCCAGGCCACTGAAACAATCTGAGGTTAAAAATAAATTAGATATTAATTTAAAAATTAAATAAGCAGGTTTAACCCTTCATCTACACCATTGTCTCACTAAAACCATTTTTTTTTTAAACAGCTGTACTTGCAGAAGGAGGAACTGCAGTGCAAAACTGCGAATGAGTGCCATGCAGTGGTGCCAACCAGCCAGAAGCAAAGCAATTGTTAGTCCAGCCTCAGCAACTGGGAGGGATTGAGCTAAGGTCTGGAAACTCATTCCTGTCGCAGCGGTCAACCCTTCCCCTTTTCTTTTCCTCATATTCCCCTCAGACAGCTGCTCTCTGCCTTTACCATTTTACCCCAAAAGAAGCTACCACACACCACCGTAGTACAAAGCACCCTCCTGCACTTGCTGTAGGGTGGCTGCTGCTGGGAGGATGACCACAATGCTTGCTTCCTGGCGCAGGATTAACAGGGCAGCTCTGAGAAGCTGCACGCCTTCAGCTGCTTAAGGCTGCGTTGTCTGCAAGGGCAGTTGTTGTTCCCTGCCTCCACATGGCAGCAAGCAGGACGGGAGCCTGCTGTGCTGCAGGGAGCCATGTGGCTGGATTTTGACAAGCACAAACTGCAGCCCTCAAATTATTCCGGGCTCCTGAGAGTTGGGTTTGAATGTACCCAGAGGTAGAGAGTGACTAATAACGGCAAATGGTGTTAGACTTTTGCTACCATTATTTTAGCCACTAGGAATTCTCTGAATTCTGGTTAATACTTTTGCAGTAGCTGACTGACCTAGTTATTCTGAGCAGAAGCTGTAGTATGTATTCCTCTTATGTCAGCCAGGGATTTCAATCTGCATTTCTATAGCATCTTTAAGGATCGCAGCATGCTTGAAAAAACAACAGATTAAGCTGCCTCTGTTCTGGGGGAGTTAAGCATTGTCACAGTCATTTTACTAGTGTGCGAAATGACTTTCCCAAGGTGACCTGACGAATCTGTGAGAAGGTAGGCTACGCTGACTTTGTGCTGTGATGCTGCCATTGCAGGACCGATCATCCTGACTTTTGTGGGAAGCAGCAGATGCACCTCTTGTAGAGTGGCACAGACTTGTCTGGTGGAGCATGATGTTGCTTCTTTTATAATCTAATATGTCTGTGAATTTTTGCAAGTAAAAGATGTGGAAGAAGTGTGAGGTGGCTGTGATCCAAGCTCTATTGATATTACCTCCAGGGAATGTCTACCAAGCCACAGGAATTTTACCAGTAGCAAAATAACCTGTGGTGTGTTCAGGTGATCCTCTCAAGCTTTGGTTTCAACTTCTCATCAGAGTGGTAGTTAAAATTTAAAGTCTGTTGTTTTCCTACCCTCTTTAAGATTAATTTGCTTTCTTGCCTATGTTCTTGGCTCTCGCTGCTCCAGACGTTCTCAGTCCAGGTTGCAGATCTCCATGCTGCTTCCTTGCCAGCTGTTCTCTGCTCCGTCATTGGACTTGCCAGGCCCTGGTGAGACCGACTGTGATTCTGCCCTGCTGCTGCACGAATCTTCTTCTTTCATGTGACCCAGTGTGCATTGTATTTGGTGGTATGCACTCTCAGTCCCACAATGGTCTGCCAGATTTGAGCACACAGACGTGCCCTACAACAGCATGCAGTCCTCTAGACGAGGTGATAAACTTTAACCAACATCTAATTCTTAAGTTCTGGTGTGTTTTCTTTTCATTTTGAATTGGGGCAAAAAGATGGAAACTGGATAAGACAGTAAATCCTTGGGGACACTTAGAAGCCCACTGAATAGGCTTATGCAGTGGGAGTGCAGATAAGGCCTTGTCCTGCTGGGATCTCCAAGATGCTACCTTTATAATGTCAGCAGTGCGTGGTAAGCAGGAGATAGCCCTAATATATAAGCAAGCAATCCAGATAGTGCTGTCTTACAATTTTCTGCCCACCTCTGAATGCAATAGCCTTGGGGAGAAGTAGCACAACTGTAAGCACTTATTTAAAGTGAAACTGCCTCTGGATTGCTCCCTTCTCATCTCCAGGCCTGCTAATCTCATGTGTTGATTATGAGACTTACCGATTTGATTCCTATCTTGTGCTTCCTCCCACCAGCTGATGCCTCGTGAGTTCGCAACACACCCTTTCTCATAGTGACCCCTTTGTCCCAGTTGTTAGCACAGTTTTGCACTTCCATGTTAGCTCACTCCAGATTTCAAGAGCCATGAAAAAGAAGAGACCACAGCTCCTGATGGAAGCGCGTTTATGCCTCCTAGCAAATCCCAGAGTTTAGAGGAGCCCTGCTAGAAGATCCAGCTCCAAATCACAGCCTTACTCCATGGATGGGATTGCCTCAGTTCTTCCTGGGATTTCCTGAATGCATCAAAGTTACTGTACCTTGGCATTAGGCTTTGTCTGGAAGCTTGGTTGAAACAGGATAAGCGGTTTTGTTTGTTTGTTTGTTTTTCCTCTCTATAGCTTGCTTAGTTCCCCAAAAGCACAAAACAGGTGGCCAAATACATTTCTCCTGGCTGAGGTAGAAGGAAGCCCTTGTGTATTGGCACAGTTGGCCATGGTGCCTCTAAAGTTTTTTGTTTGTTTGTTTGTTTTAAAAAAGAAAAGATTACTAGTGTCCCATCTTGCATGTTGCCATAGTGAAATGTTGAAAAGTTTGTTTCTCCCATAAAATTCTGCTCCAGTAGTGATGAAGTGGGTTTAAATAAATCTGTTGTCGCAGCAGTGCAGGAGGTGAGGTACCAGCGCTCTCCTGGTGCTGTGACATGGATGGGCAGCTTTTATCAGAAATTTGTTATGCTTTGTGGGGGGAAGGTGGCATGGCATATGGAATGGCCATTTGCAGTGTAGATGAACGAGATAAGCAGTCTGCGATGCAAGCGTTTAGTCAATGTACCCTGCAGCACTTCTTGCTCACAGGTTATGGCTGCCATCGATAAGACAGGATCTGAATGAGAAGCATGGAGTATACAGCAGCTGTAGGAGGAGTGGGGTGTGTGCGCATGTGTTTATAGAAATGTATGAGCATAATTATTTATATTATCTTGTGCAATTCTCTAGGTAAGAAGGGAGCAGTGGGCAGGGAAGGAGCAGTGAAATGTTTAATAAAGGGACAAACGCTAAAGGGGAAAATTAGAGATGCAGCACTTTTACAGGTAAATTTTTCTTCAAAGTGTGTAGGACTACTTGGACCAAACTTGTGAATAGAAAGACTGGAAAGTGTCCTAATTTTTCATTAAGACTGTGGGCAGCAGAGGTTCACACCAACTCAAAGCTGCTTTGGTTCCATCTAAGCTTGTGTCTTGACAAGTAAAATCAGGCTCTTCCATTTATAAAGGACTTGCATCTTGTTCTAGAAGACTGTCTTAGCATGTAAATGCATAAAATATAATACTTATGCAAATCTGAAGCCAGTTCCAAGCCTGGGTGACTCCTTGTAGAATATAAATGACATTTCTTTGTGACGCTCCCAAAGCTATCGTTGTGTAGATGACTGACTCCTCACTGATTGGCACATCACCAAAGCATAGATAGCACAGATGACAATGATGGTTAGCAGTCATCATGTTTCCTCCACACCTAGAAGGATTAATGCTCTGTTTCCTTATTTCTGATCCTCCACGATAGTTTTTCTGCCTTGCAAGTTCCAGTCTTCAGGAGAAAGAATGCTGTCCCTTTCTCTTGATCTTGATTGTAGTATATTTACTATTAGATTATTAGATTGTAGTATATTTACTAATAACATGAACTGTCTTTTTTTTTTTTTTTTTTTTTTTTTTTGATTGCATCAGTGTATGGGGCTTGCCCTGTAGGGGGAGGCAAGCTAATCCCCAGACAGAAAGGAACCTGGCTAACTTCACTTCTTATACCCTAGGGATGCTGCTGTGAGGTAACAGGCAGGAAATCTTGGTCTCTTTGGCAGGCTCTGGCAGGCAAGGACCTGCAGTGTAATGTATAAGCTGTGACTGCACTCTCAGGAAGCAGCCTTCCACAATTTAGCTAGCAGATCTGTAAATGAGGATTACGAACCTCAGCCCATCAGCTAAAATGCCAGGGTTTCCTTTACCTTCTCCATAGGAACCCCAGTTCTGTTCCTTCTCCATAACGTTACTGTAGATCTTGGGCATTCCCACTAAATCTGTGACTCTGGGTGTTGTACAACACCACCACCTCCTAGCCAGGCAGGATGAACTCGTAGGAAGGAAAACGGGAACAGGGAAACGTGCTGAGCTGGCCCGTTGCTACCGCACAAGCCCACTCCCAGCAGAAATGATGACAGCCTAATGGTTATTAGTAATTTGACATTTATTCATTTTAAGGGCAATTTAACAGAACTGAGGTGGAAAAAAAAGTGTGTGGGGGGGATTTTTTTTAGGGGTGGGAGTGGGGAAGGAATAGTGTGGGGGGAGGATTTTGAAGGCTGACTTTTATCTCTGCTCTTTGGATTTAAATACAATACACCTTGGGGTTAAGCCAGCATTGTTTATTGTTCGTGGTTGGGAGAGGCCAAGAACCCCCTTTATTTGCAGTGGCGAAAGAGCAGTCGCAGGGTTTGCTGCGGTGAACTCTGACCTGTCCCCTGACGATACCGAGCCCTTCCACCTGCGCACACCCGCTACTGCTGAGCAGTGGTGGAGCCAGCGTCCTACCGAATGCAGGTCGCTTGTGGAAATGCCTATTTCCAGGAGCCAGTAAACCCTGAGGCACGGCACAGGCAGCGCAACAGGATTACAGGGTGATACTAGACTTCAGACCTCGCAGCACTGAGTCACGGCAAGCGACAGGGGAGAAGTAAAAGCGCCAGGTCATGTGCTGCACATCTGCAATGCAAATAAATTGGTGAATTCTTCTATAGCCAGCCGTATAGCAAACAATCAAAGCTTTCCTGCCAGGAATGACAAGGAATTGGTGGCAGGTCCTGAAATCTGCAGCCTGGCGACACAGGCGGAGATGTCGGGATTCGTTAGAAGCTGCAGCAGCTCTAGGCCCTGAGGCTGTGGAGCTGAGAGAGAGGAGCTAACAAGCAAGTCAGAGCTTTAATAGGTCAGCAGCGAAGCAGGGGGGGGTTAGGAAAGGGTGGAGGGGAATGGGAGATGATCTTCCCGAGGTTCTTGCCTGAGACCTAGCAAGCCTCGGTGCCCAGGTGTGACTGAGCTCTTTCTCTCTCTCTTCCCCCCGTAGGGACCAAAAGGAGGAGACAGTGAGAAGGCAAGATGGTCCCACGAGGCTCTGCTGTCGGTGTGTGTTATTTTCCTTTGGAACATGAATCCGAGGCTTCTCCGCGCTGACTGCGTCTGTGCTCCATCTACTACCACACCCTGAAATCAAACTCAGCAGCTTAGGTGAACCAGGCACTGTACAAACATGTCAGACTTGCCTCCACCCCTTTTGCTTCTCCCGCTTTCTCCTGCCATCTTTCTCTCCCAAGTTTATCGGCGTGTCAGCGGATCCCGGTGGCAGAGCATTTCCACCTCACCTCTGGTTACAGAGCAATGAAGAGCCAGGGGTAAGCTCCCTCCTGCAGGTTTGGGGTTCAACATTGACTTGCTTGCTTGCTTTAAAGCAGTAGCAACACTGTCCTAATTGCTGCAGTTTCGTGCGATTTTGTTCCCTCTGTTTACAGAGGACTAGGTTTGTCAGTTTAAACTAACATCTCTGTTCCCCAGTGGCTGTGCTGCTACAGCTTAACCCCTTCCCTTCAGAGCTCAGCCTCGCCACTGCCAGGAACTAGCGTAACGATCACACGTGTGTTGGCAATGCCAGCCTTGGGCAAAGTGAGAGGCGAACGGTTCCGGGTGGTCATACAATTTTTTCTCTCGAGGGATGGTTCTGGAAGGGAAGAAAAACCAGGAGCTGGATTCCTTTGGGAAGGAGTTTACTTCGTCTTTACTCCTATAGCCCAGCAACACCGTCCTCCAATCGGCTTTGCTGCATGGCAGTGGGAGAGTTTCCCTGCAGACCCTTCTTTCTCCTCTCACTTGGAATTGTCCTCTACCGGCATTGTTGCAGCAGGACTGCCAGTAAGATCTTGTGTTTTTTGCTTTCCAGTGTCTTTTAGATGGGCCGGTGTCTCTGGGGTCTGGTAGTGTAACCTATGGACGGTGAAGATGATGGGGAATGTGGGGAGGAAAATGCATTGTTGAATATTGCTGGGTGATGACCTTAAAGCATTGGGGTGAAGCAGGGGTTAAAATTACTCTGGGTGATGCTTGGGAAAGCAGACAGCACGTCAGGAACATGCATGCTCATTGCTTTTACGCGAGACATAGCAATATCTCCTCCTAAGTCCTGTATCTGTGAGGACCCTTGCCATACCTTTGAAGAAGTCTCATCGACTCACCGGTTATAACCCCTCGTGTCTGTATTCCTGACCTTCTGGCTGCTGTGCTAGCCAAGGGCTTTTCAGCACACCTACTGAAACACTATGTTGTAGTACTCGCGTGTGTGGGGGTGTGTGTGTGTGGGTTTATGTGTATCTTGGCTATCTGAAAGCTGGCTGATTTCCTCCAGTTTAAATTACTATAAGTCTTACTATATAACTATATAGTTACTATCCTACTGGGCATTTGTACTTGATTATTTTTGCCAAGTGGTAGCCAACATATACAGACAAGAATTTCATCCTACAGCTGCAGAAAGTAGTATTATCCATTAATGTTTGCTGATACATGTATTTTCTTCTTTGCCAGGACATTAATGCCTTAATGTATTTGGGGACACAGCACTGAAAATAAAAAACAAAACACAACAAAAACCAAAACACAAACCCAAACAAACAAACAAAAAAAAAAAAAAAAAAAACACCAAAAAAACAGAAGAGAAGTTTGTGGCTGGTGAGTGAAAGTTCTCAGGTGGTGCTGGGGAATGCACATATAGTAAGAGGTGTTTGCGGAAAATTACGTGTTTGGGTAAAATCCAAGCAGCTATGCCCCTCCAGAGCTGCTGGGGAAAGGAACGCTGCTGGCTCTCTCTCAAGTCCCATCCCTTTGAACAGTCTCATTCTTGATGGCATGACGAAGCTGTAAAATGATGTTCGTATTCTACAACCACCTTGGTATGTACATCCTGTGTGCTAAGTGTGAGCAGAGGATTATGTATCCAGTAACAAAGACAGCTGATCAAATAAGGGAAAGAGCTATCAACAAATAGTTGGCTGGATTAGTAACTGTGCTTTAAGGTGGACAGTCTGTTCCCTGTGCAGGGGTTGTTTCTGTCTAGATGGGTGCCAGTATGGCCTTAGTTATACCTATACACATGGAAAGAATATCCTGGGACCTATTGACAAGGCTTGCAAAAATGAAACGCAAGATCTTGTTTGGTCACAAAATTATTTTCATTCACAAAGAGAAGCACACACCAGGAAGTTCGACTTTCCTGTCTCTGATTAGAGACTAGAGATTAGAGTTTTTCTGTTAAAAACACTTTTTAACCTACTTCTCTGATGTGCTCAGGGAAATTCACAAGCAGAAAAAAGACCTAAAATATTTTGTTCAAACTGCTTAAAACATCATGGACTAGCCAACTCCACCTGCAGCTAGAAACTCAGCCAGGTTCCAAGTTCTGCATAGCACATCACGTTCTCTTGAGGTACTGATTGAGGTACTGTGGTGAAGTCTCATCTCATTAAGAGCTGCCGATCAGTTCTGCACATGTAGGGCATCAGCTCTGAAGTCAGCAAGAGCAGCAGAAGGCTAGCCAATATGTTGTCCTGCTCAGCACTGATAGCTGGAGAAATGCAGCAAACTTTCAGATCTTGCTACAGGAGACTCTGGGTTAGGGGATCAGCTTTCTTGCCTCTTTGCCTTCCAAGGCATAGACTCGGTGCAATGGAGTACAGAATCAGGACTTGGCTAATTTAGGCCTCATTTCTAAGGGATTTCTTGGTATGGTTTCTAAAAGTTGCAGGAGAATTACTGTGTAGCTGGAGGACTAATGCACTGGGATCTCATGTTAGTTTGAGACTGATCAGGTAATGTGAATGTAGGGTGATGACAGACTTAAAGTTGGAATCTATTTCCCTCAGAAAAATCTCAGGAAATTACATTTACCCTAGGGCAGAGCCATTTTAATTTATAGTGTTAGTAATTAAATTACTTTGTAATTTATTGATGAAGAGAGTGTAGTTGTAGACAAAGTTATTTATATTTACTTGTGTTATGAGTGCACCTTAGGTTTTAACATATGGAATACTGTGAACATTCATACTCATAGCATGTTTTTTTTTTCTCCTTTCTGCACTAAGCAGAATAGCTGATATTCCCTGGGAGAAGTCTTGTCTGTTATGATTTAAATTTCCATATCAGTTGGTCTTGGTTAGTGGCAGTAGTGAGTAGTAAGGTGCTGAGAGACAGCCAGGCTGTGGGGTTTAAGCTGGCCTCTTCTCTCCATGTTTTGGGGCCCACTGCCTGGGCTGCAGCTTTCTCATCAGTTATCTCATGGCAATCACACTAATTGCTGTCAACAGCCTGCAACTTAATACCTATGCATCCCACTTTAGGAGAACATAGCGATCATAACTAGGGAGTAAGATTGTTTAGTGTTATTTGGAAGGAAGTTTAACTCTTACATCGTGGTGCCAGCGGGTGGTCTGGGGATCACTGTGGTGACCCTGCCAGCCCTCTGCCATGCTGCTGGAGTGAGGAGCGTGATCTGGGATGTGTGTGGTCATCAGTGCCCCTGCAGGGGCAGGTGTGCTTGCAAGCAGTCAGCCATGCCCAGCAAGTGTTCGACTCATGCTTGGCTCCCGAATTGAGTACAGTAAAGCCTGTATCACGTGTGTTTGCAGCACACGGCTATGGCCTCCCTCCTGCAACCCAGCTGGATCTGTGACCCATGACATGGTACGGAGGAGCACAGTGGGGTTACAGTGCTCAGACAGAACCGCAGGACGTGGCGCCCGGTGTTTTGAAGTGATGTGCTTGAAGTAGCCTGTTCCCCAGATGCAGCCCAGTGCCTTGGCTCCCTCCTTTGCCACGTGACCCAGCATGCCAGATGGGGCCCCTTTCACTTGTCCCAACATAACCTTCTGTCTGAGAGATGAGATGTTGTTATTCATGTGAATTTTTGCAGACAGAGCCTAAAATGTTCTTATTCTAATCTTGGTAGTATCTTTACGCTGACTTTGAGTGGATCTAGCGCACAAGAGAGTGGAGACTGAAGCCCTATATCCAAGCTTGAAGCTCTTTGGTGTTCTGGATTAACAGATAACTACAGCCACTTGCTTTTAACCACGTATGCATCCTTCGTGGCAAAGTAATACCTGTAAAACCATTTGAAACAATGCAGTGACTCTCTGGACATGGAACAGTGACGTGTGCATGTGTCAAAGAGGTGCAGTGCTGTATGGCTTTGTACATCCAGAAGAGGACAGCTACATCAAGTGTTTGAAAGGTAGGGAAACAATTCATCAATGTTTTAGTGACATATGTCTCAGCCTTATGACCTGCAGCATACATCTCTCTGGCTTGGGTAAAGAGGCTGAGATGAGCTACATCCTTCTTTTGGTGCCGTGGTGGTATTTGTTAGCTGTAACCCTCCTACAAACCAAACACAAATGGGAAAAGGCTAATCTTCTAATGAAGGCATTAGATTGCAATTGAGGTTTGGGTGTGATTTCTGTCTGTGTTTCTGTTTTTTGTCATGGTGTCTAGACCTACCTGCTGGTGTCAAGATCAAACAAGTGGTCAGAACATGTTTTAGCTCCCCATGGTGCTGTGCACCCATATTTTTTCTCCATGGAAGCAGGGTGTGCTGGACCTCAATCTGGCCTTGATATGTAGTTAAAAAGCAGCCAGGAGACATACCTGGAATCTCTTTTAGGTTTGCTAACCTAGACATAGCTGGGAAGAAATTGGGCTAGTCATTTTTTTTTCTGTCTCATCTGCAAATGAGGATAATAATTCCTTTTCCTTACCTTTTGTCTCTATAGATGAAAACCCTGGAGGGTGGGGACTGTCTTCAGAGCTTGGCACAGTGGGACAGTGACTTTAGCTGGGATTTCTAGGAGACTGTAAATAATGGAAAGCTTTATTATTTGTCAGGGGAAAAAGCACATTAGCATTTGGGACATGCCTGTACCGGTTTCAGAAAGTTCAAGAGGTCTTTCCTTTGCAAATGCTTTCATATGTCCCAGAACAAATTTGGTGTAGTATAGCTAAAACACACCTAGAAATATGTCACTGAGCAGCATCCAAAACAAGCTTAGCATATAGGCGTTCACCGTATTTCAAGTTTTAGTCCTAATTTATGAGCAAGGAAATGGAGCGGGGGAGAAAGAGGCTGTAGACCCTGTTCAGCGGAGGCAGGGCAAAAAATGTTAAGCTGTTGTGTTTTTTCTCATTTGTCAAAAATAAACCCAACAATATAACAAATACATCATTCCCTAAGCTTTTTTTCTAATGTAATATTAATTTGTGTGCTCATGTGTGTGTTTTTGCAGGATTTAGAGCATTTCACTGGTTTGCTGTGCTGTGTTCACACCAACACATAGCTTTACTACTAGGGGCTCTGGAAGAGAGAGAAGGGAGTTAAAGGAAAGGACTTGAAGTGATGGCACACCAGACAAGCATCCATTCTTCCTTTAGGGAGGCAAAGTTACCTAAAACTGTATTTCGAAAATTAGTATCATAGATGAATGTGGCAGGGGTCATTGAGACAAGGCTCTGTGCTCTGAAATCTCATTTCAGATTTCAGCCCATTTACCTGTTCTTTTCCCCTTTCACTCACCCTTTGTCATCTTTGCTGCGTGAAGTCACATTTAGATTTTTAAGCTCCTTAGGGAAGGAACCTGTCATTTTTCTTTGTCTGCAAAATGCTATGAACATCTTCTTTGGCTTCGTATAAATAATGATCGTGTCAGACACCTTAGGAGGGTAAACAAGGATTTTAGTAGGTATGGAATGCAGTGAAATACCATGTGTGCATATTCACGTGCACATATACATGAATATATGCCTACAACAAGCTAAATAGGCCATTATTAATGTATTTGAAATGTATTACATGACAGTGACCTGTATAGCAAAGTATGGAATTATGCTTTTCCATTTAATTGGTGAATTCTCTGCAATCTTCTTTATCTTCTGACTCCAAACCCAGTCTACATATTGCAGTTCCTCAGGTCCTGAGTTCATTTTTCTCCCCCCCTCCTCTCATAACTGGTTAGAGTGAGTTGGCATTATCTGCTGGGGAGTGCTTAGAAATCATGGGAACTGCTTTCTTCAGCCCGGGGACCCAGCATTATCTCTTGTCCAGGGAGGGAGGAATGTGGCAAGCTGCGTCCAGATCTGTGATACCAGTGGAATAAGCGCTGTGTGAGTGAGTTCAGTTACTGCAGCAAGGAGGGGGAGGGAAAGCTTATTTTTAACTGGAAACTATACAAGTGAGCCTGAAGTAGCTCTCTGCTGTTTTTGCTATCATCAAGTGTACGTGTGAGTGAATGAGTGTATGTAGATAGTTAAGTACAGTGCCTATATACTAATGGAGTATATAATCAAATGTGCATAGGGTGGAGGCAAGTCAGATTAAATAACAGTGTGTGTGAGCTTCTTTGTCTGAGTGTTTGAACTCTTGTGTTGTAATGAGCAATTCCTGATAACGTTTATCTACTTTTTTTTTTTCTTTTTTTTTTTTTTCATTGCAGTCGATTCTTTTCTGTGCCCTGCTCCTTGGGTTGC
Source organism: Anas acuta (assembly GCF_963932015.1). Taxonomy (NCBI): domain Eukaryota; kingdom Metazoa; phylum Chordata; class Aves; order Anseriformes; family Anatidae; genus Anas; species Anas acuta. Next base: position 30,932,623 of record NC_088983.1, read on the forward strand.
CTGCCTCCTAGTCGTTGCTCTTTCCTTTCCTAACTCTGATTCCCCTTTCTCCCTTCCATCCCTAATCTTCCCACCCCTTCCTCTCATCTGAGCCTGACCCTTCTTTCTTCTTGCCCCTCCTTCCCAGCCGATCCCTCCCCCTGCTCTGGATCTGCTGGCTGTGGGATTTTTTCTCATGCTCACTGGCAGATGTGACAGCTTTTGGAACTGTATCATCTAGGAACAGCTATATCTGGAGTTGAAAAATCTAACGTGGTTTCCCAGGCAGCAGGAATGGATCGCTGAGAGAATTTCAATCTCCGACTGCTTTTGTCTTGTGGTAGTGACTTTTATTATTTATGTTTGTGACATTTCTTACAGTACAGTTGTCAGCAGTGAATGAAAGACTAAAGTCTAGTAGATTATTATAATATCAGTGTCACAGTATTTGTATTATTATATTAAAGGGATGCTGTCTACGTTTAACTACAGGTTTGTCTTGATTTACAAAATCTTATATGCATAAAATATTCTTATGAATTTGTTACTGAATTAGAAAAGGCCTGTTTTATGTTTTTTATTTAAACATTCGCTAGCTGGGTATTGGAAATAAAAATAAATAGCTCTTGCATGAAAACCACAAAGTGAAAGGAGACTGGTTAAATACAGACCTTCTCAATTAGATGCAAAACCTACACAGATTATTACAATCCACTGGATTTCAAATAACTATTTTTAGTGTATGAATTTCATTTGATCTTAATGCAGTGTACCTTTAAACCACCTGTCTGATATGGCAATGTCTTTATAATCAAAGATTGATACTGATCATATAAAGCAAATGTCATTGGATACCCAGGAGTATATTATATTTGGACTTGATTGCATCTTGTTGTTTTTAAGATGTCTATTATAAGCCAATAAGGTAGATGCAGGCTGCCAGTTAGTCACCCTAAAATTGACTGTGAACTTAGTAGATGCTGCTTTCTGGGTTTAGTAAGAATGCTCTTGTATATGGGAACTAAGTGTATTCCAGGTGTTGATTGACAGGTACAGTGATTTAATGTAAATCCACAAACGTGGTGTTTGTGCTTATGGAAACTGATATGCTGGCGTAGAGCTGCTGTTCTACTTGGGGCCAAAATACCACCTAGGCTTTAAAAATGAGCATTCTGAACCTTGTAGTTCAGCTAGAATAATTCTTCTTCTGGTTCAGAAAACATTTGATAGTACAAATGCTAATGGCTGTGGCATTTTTAAAACCACATTTTACAGGACCCCTGGCCACCTGAAGCCATTAAAGAGCAAACTTAAAAGACAGCGTGTGCTATGCCCTGAATATCTTCTCATTATTGGGATGAGATGAGGAATGAAGCTGTGAGAGTTGGAGCAGGAGAAAGAAAGATACTGGTTAAAGCAGTAACATCACTGTGTCTGGAAATGCCCCCATTCTGGTGGATCAAGTAGCTGTAGCAACTGATGTGTAGGCAGCGATTCAGAACTTAAGCACTGACTATAATACTACAGATATACTTCCTGCTGTGCTCGGGGGCTGTGAAAGCTCCTCAGTAGCACCAGCTGTTGGTTTGAATAGTACTAACACCATGAACTGTTGGAATATCTTTCCTTTCCATGGTTGTCTGCACCCTAAAGAATTGCCCTTTGACTTTAGTCTTGGTAATTAGTTAATGCACAGCACCTAGAGGGCATTGGAGGTGAATCGCTGTGTTTGAGCAGTCAGCAATACAAATCTGGAGCATGGCCTCTCTTCCCATAAGCTCTCCGTAAAGATGTACTTTGGTTTCCATTAGAACACATTTTGAACAAAGATTATTCTGGCTGCAAAACCTCTTCTAGGCAGAGCAGTTGCTTCCAGTCTCTTTTGTACATGTTTTTTTACTTGCCTAGGATTTTCTTTCTTTTTCATCTGGGAGGCATCTTTAGTAGGCTTCTGGATTGCAATGGGCATTGTCAGTGTGTGAAATCTGTATTTCACCACGGATGGATTGCACGACTCAGGGCTTAGATGGTGTAAAAGCTCTTCTGCGGCACATAAATGGTTCCCATTCCAGTGACTGCACGATCATGGTAACCATGTCAAGCAGGTGTGTATGCATTTTCAGGATCTCAGAAAAGCACAAGGAAGCAATGTCATTGCTCACCTGGTGACTGCACTTTGCTCTCTCATCAAGTTTTTAGTAAAACAACTCAGAAAATATTTGATTTGTTTTTCACTGTGGGGAAAAAAACCTGTGGTGTGCTGATAGTTGAGGCTAGTGACTCCTAGGAGTGTGTGCCTGTCTACAGCACGATGTTATCTCTGTATGTGTTCATTGCCTCTGACCCTTGCAAATATTTATGCAGCACAAATAGTTGGAAGCTGAGGTCCTGTACAGGGGAAGATGATCATTATAAAGTTGAAGATCAAGGGTCAGAAATCTTCTGATGTCAAGGAAGTGGTGGTCTTCATCACTTCAAGATATGTTAGTGAGAGGCAGATGCTAATATTAATGCAAGTTTAAACTTGGGGATCAGTTGTTCAAGCCTAGTGGTATCCAGAATGTACTTTTTCTCTCCTACTATTACTGTATGCTTGATAGACTGCAATAATCCATAGAATAAGAAGTCACGGACTAGAATTGTGTTGTGTGGTCAGTATGTTTCCTGTATTTAAAAACTGGTAGTTTACTACCTTGGTTTAAATTGAACCAATGAATGCCTAGGGGAAATGTTACTGATACAACATTATTAATTTAGAGTCGTGGGAACCACTTAATTAGAACAGTTGACTTCCTTCTAATGATTTTGACTGTTTTTTTCAATTATAACTCTGTAGGTTTGTTTATTTCCAGAAGTTCAGAAATAGCACATCTGGGTTCATTTCTTAGAGAAATACAGCAGTATAGCAGTTATCTAGAACATATCCTAAGAATCTGGACACTGAATTTCAGTAAATGTAATGAAGTTTCATGTAAATTTGGTATACAAAAGTGTTGCCTTCAGAGTGACATAAGGACTGGGGAAAAGGAGTTCTTGTATCAGAACCTAAGAAAGAGTGAACCTAAAGTGAAAGTTAGGAATAGGATTGTGTTTCATTATTCTGAGAAAGCCCACAGAAGGGGTTAAATTCAGATAGCCTTGGGACTATAAACTCTGTTCAAAGCAAGACTAGACTTTCACACAATTTATTACTAACAGTGTCTAAGTCCCCTTCTAGAAGCTTTCTGACCCAAAAGGTCTGAGTACAGATGGGTAAGCAGAAAATTGTCAGAGGAAGGGGGAAGAACAGGTACTTCTTTAAAAACTAAACCTGCACAGCTTATTCCCAAACTAGAAAGACTAGAAAGCTTTAGCATTAAAGTACCTAAAGTGTTTTGGCAGTCTGCTTTGTCTAATCTCTTATGGATCTTCTTACTCAGTCCATCCTGATGCTGAGCTCTGGAGCACAGCTGGTCCAATGCATCCACAGAACTGTCATTTGCCCATTAAACATATTTCCAAAAGAGTGGAAAGTTACAGAAATATTCCAATTATTACAGAAGTATTCCAAGTTACATTTTTAGAAACTTACAACTTTAGAGTCATAAAACCATTTCATAGAATAATAGAATAACTCAGGGGAGAAGCCACTTCAATAGATTTGTAGTCCAACCTCCTGCTCAAAGCAGGGTCACCTTTGAGATCAGAACAGGTTGCTCAGGGTTTTGTCCTGTCTGTTCTTGAAAATCTCCAAGGATGGAGACTGCTCAGCCTGTCTTGACAACCTGCTCCAGTGCTGGACTCTCCTGATCATGAAAAAGTTCTTCCATCTACCCAGTTGGGACCTTTCTTGTTTTAGTTTATGACTCATCTTTCAGACTCTCACCACACACCTCAGTGAAAAACCTGGGTCTCCATAGAAAATCTCCCTACTTCTGAGCTGTTTCTTCCTGGAAAGGGTAACATCCCTTCACTTCATGTCTTCCCTGTCTGTCTTATCTGAAGAAGTTGTGCCCATCCCTTGCAGTTCTCCAGCTATTCAGGCTCTCCCACTGTGTTTTATTCTACCCATGTTGGAGTTAAGTGATCACATGCAGAGTGCTGATTCTTTTCCTTCGTATGTTCCCAGTTTCAGAACAGTCTAAAACTTTTGGCTTTTGGTTTATCTACATCTCTTTTTTGGATGTAAATTGAGGTTTTGAACATCTCCCATGTTTGGATATATTTAAGTGTTAGCTGATTTTGGCTTGCTGTAATTATAAGGACTATTACACAAATTGTATCTCTCAGCCCTCAAGGGAAAGGAGTCTTATTTTTTTCATTTTACCTTCTTCAGATACTTGCTGGCAGAATTTTGTGTCCAACTACCGCTTCCTTTCTCTCTCAAAAGCCCTTGCTTCCATGCTAGAAAAATGAAGATTCAAAATCCATCTTGGGCAGCTCTTCCTTTGACAACGACTCTGTTGCCTTTAAATGTGACTCAGACGTGTATTACTTACTTGTAGTAGTCTTAAATAATCAGTGAGAGGACGACCTGAGCCCAGTTTTGTAGCACATCAATATTGTCTTAACTGGCTGGACTCTAAAGCCAAACCTTCCATCTAAGTAGAAACTTGTAAAATATAAATGTGTATCTATTATATGTATTTCAATTTTTTATGATAGGCAAAATGAATGTGTAGAAATAAAGAGGAGTTCAGCTATGGATATAACAGGTATCCCTTTTTTTCCCCTCTGAAATAGAACCACTGTTTCACAGTGGAGAGAGCACTAAAAAGGTCACCAGCAGTCCTAATTCAGCTATTGACCTGGTAGGTGTTCTTGCACCGGCCATTGCTCTTCTATTGCTTCTACTTCCTCATCTGTAAAGAGCAGATAATCCTGTCAGCTCCATTGTTGTCCAAGTGCTTGTCACTGGAGAATGTTTTTAATGCAATATAATTAACTGATATTATCGAAATGTGATGTTACTGATCAGGCAGATCACATCTAGACATTCAAGAGCACTGACTACATTGCCATCTCTGATTCAGGCACCATGTTCCGCAAGAAGAAGAAGAAACGCCCTGAGATATCAGCTCCGCAGAACTTTGAGCACCGTGTCCACACTTCATTTGACCCAAAGGAAGGCAAATTTGTGGGCCTACCACCTCAATGGCAGAATATTCTAGACACGTTGAGGCGCCCCAAGCCGGTGGTAGACCCTTCAAGGATCACCCGGATGCAACTCCAGCCTATGAAGGTAAGAAAGGAAGACTACTCTTTCCTCTTCCCTGGGCTCGGAGGGACGCCAAGCTGAGGTAATATCTCCAAAACCCCATATATACTCAAGAAGGGCTAAGGGTGGGGTCTGTAATGAGTTCAGTGGATGGCAGTGGTCTGGGCTTTGATAACACTGCTTTTTTTTATTATTTTTTTATTTATTTTTGAGGAGATAGTAACTTCATCAGAAATAAGGACATCAGTATCCTTAGCTGCAGTAGTGTCACCGTTCAAATAACCAGCTGGCTGCCTGTCACTGAAAGAGGGACCTGTGAAAGCTCACATGGTAGCTGACGGGGACTTGGATATATTCAGCTGTTGTACAGGGAAGTGAAGAGGAGAGTTCGTAGAGAGACCTGTTTTAGCAAGTTTGTCATTCTCGTGGGCGAACAAATTTGGCTGGTAATTAAGTTGACAGGGAAGCCTGAGTGGGAGAGAGCTGGGTAGCACTAGCTTGCAGTTCGTGGATGTCTCAGTGAATGAGAGAGAACGGGGAGCAGGACTATACTTGGGTTTAGGCTAAAAGGGTTTATAAACCAGCAGTTTTAACAGAAAGTGTAGCATAGTAAACAGGAGAATTTCCTTAAAGCAAGTCCTTCAGTAAGGAGGAAGAGGTTACTGATCCTTGCAGATGGGTGAATTTAGATGGTTGTCTTGCTTGGATGGCGGTTCATAATGGTCATCTGGAGACTGTGTGCTCATAAATGTCTGCAGGGACCTGGCGTGTGAAGAGAGGCAGATTCACGATGGCCTCTTGGAAGAGGGAATGAAAGATGGTGACAGAATTACAGTGTTTAAAGTCTTGCTAGCCTGTGGGAACTTTTTGTTCTTGGTTAGAAGAGCCTAAAAAGTGAAAAGTATGTTGTAAAATAGAGATATTACTACTTGGATTTCGGGAGGGACTTAAAAGAAAATAGCTGTCTTTCTGATGAATATTTAGCCTTTTGTGTATAGATGCCTAAAATACGGACTAAATGGGACTACATTTTAGTATAATATAAGTAGTAATGCAAAACCGAACCTGCGATTTAAATGGCACATCAGGATCTTCCAGCAGAATGCTGATTTATAAGGGAAAAGCTTGTTCAGGAAGAACAGGTAAAATAAAAAGGGTATTGTCTTTGTTTTGTGGTGTCCTGAATCTGCTTTGAGGTTCAAAATGTAGTAGGAGACAGAACCGCAATCCAGAGAAGACAGAAAATGTGTAATAAGAGACCAACTTGTTGAGATCAGGAGCTCTCTGATGAGCTTAGACTGCAGGAGGATTGCTCAGAAAAGTGGAAACTAGGTCAATTTATAACAGGCAAATAAAAAAGAAATTTATGTAGGGACAAAACTGGAAGGCCAAGGCACAAAGAGAGATGTTATTCTCAGAGAATATAAAGAGCACTAAGGAAACATCACAAGTACACTAAGGAGGAGGAGAAGGGGGATGAAGAAAAGAATTAGTTCACTGCTCATTGTGGAAGAAAGTTAATAACAGATGACACTGAGAACTCTTAAATGTTTAATGGTTTTCTTCAGGAAAAGGTTAACTGTGATCAGTTGGCTAACAACATGAGCACAAAAGGATAGGAACTCAGGATAAAATAAGGGAAGAACACATGAGACTTTTTAGAAACTGGCTGCTCTTGGCTTGGACTGGCGCACGCTTCGTTGGGTTAGAAACTGGCTGGATAGCCGGGCCCAAAGAGTTGTGGTGAATGGAGCCAAGTCCAGTTGGAGGCCAGTCACTAGTGGCGTCCCCCAGGGCTCGGTGCTGGGGCCGGTCCTCTTTAACATCTTCATCAATGATCTGGATGACGGCATTGAGTGCACCCTCAGTAAGTTTGCAGATGACACCAAGCTAGGTGCGTGTGTCGATCTGCTCGAGGGTAGGAAGGCTCTGCAGGAGGATCTGGATAGGCTGCACCGATGGGCTGAGGTCAACTGTATGAAGTTCAACAAGGCCAAGTGCCGGGTCCTGCACCTGGGGCGCAATAACCCCAAGCAGAACTACAGGCTGGGAGAGGAATGGTTGGAGAGCTGCCAGGCAGAGAAGGACCTGGGAGTGATGGTGGACAGTCGGCTGAATATGAGCCAGCAGTGTGCTCTGGTGGCCAAGAAGGCCAACGGCATCCTGGCTTGTATCAGAAACAGTGTGACCAGCAGGGCTAGGGAGGTGATCGTCCCCCTGTACTCGGCTCTGGTGAGGCCGCACCTCGAGTACTGTGTTCAGTTTTGGGCCCCTCGCTACAAGAAGGACATCGAGGTGCTTGAGCGGGTCCAAAGAAGGGCGACGAAGCTGGTGAGGGGCCTGGAGAGCAAGTCCTACGAGGAGCGGCTGAAGGAGCTGGGCTTGTTCAGCCTAGAGAAGAGGAGGCTCAGGGGTGACCTTATTGCTCTGTATAAGTACATTAAAGGAGGCTGTAGCGAGGTGGGGGTTGGCCTGTTCTCCCATGTGCCTGGTGACGGGACGAGGGGGAATGGGCTAAAGTTACGCCAGGGGAGTTTTAGGTTAGATGTTAGGAAGAATTTCTTTACTGAAAGGGTTGTGAGGCATTGGAACGGGCTGCCCAGGGAGGTGGTGGAGTCACCATCCCTGGAAGTCTTCAAAAGACGTTTAGATGTAGAGCTTAGGGATATGGTTTAGTGGGGACTGTTAGTTTTAGGTCAGAGGTTGGACTCGATGATCTTGAGGTCTCTTCCAACCTAGAAAATTCTGTGATTCTGTGATAAGTTAGGTATTTTCAAGTCAGCTGGGCCTAATAAAATTCAAGGAATTACAGATCAGTCAGAATAATTTCAATTCCCGGAAAGAAACTGGAACAAATAGGCAAGTAATCTATTTGCAATCACTTCCTAGAAGATAACAGGGAAGTATCTAGTAGCCTGCACGGATTTATCAAGAACAAGCCAATCATGGCAAGCAACCCAATTTCCTTCAATGACAAGTTAACAGGCTTTGGGTCAGGGAGAAATGATGGATCTCTCCTACAACTTGAGTTAGACTCTTGATGTTGTTACTTATGACATTCCCAGAGCAAACTTAAGTTTTTCTTAAGTATTTAGGAAAAGTATACTCAAGGAATAGTTTGAGGCATCACTATCAAATATAGAAATGACAACAAAGAGTGGAGAAACTGGAGTTTTTCCTGAGTCTGATACTGGTCAGTACTTTCATTTATGACTTTTTATATCTGTAGATGGTAAAAGCAAGAAGAAGTTGCAAAACTTTTAAGAGAACATGGTTAGAATGCCTAATAGTCTTTAAAAACTGCAAAAGACTCTTAAATGAATACTTTTTTTTTTTTTTGCCCATTAAGTCCAGGTGCAAATACGCTTTTAGATTGCATTGTATAGTTGATTATTCCTGTTAAACTTCGCTTGAATAAATTCCCGTTCAATAATACCAATCGATAGTAAGATTTTTTTTGTGTGTGTGTGTAAGTGCTAATTGGCCCTGTTAAGCTGAGCCCTTATACATAAGGTTCTGGATTCAGCTTTCATAGTGTGTATGGTTTTCTTTGTTATTGTTGTTTTTTGACATGTACTGTTTGTGGCTTGTAAATGGTCACTTTTCTTTTTAAAAATATCTCTTTCAGATCTTGGTCAGTAAGACATGATGTCTGTAAGAGCATTCCCTATAGGTTTGCCTCAAACTTAGGTGCTTATTCATTAATCTGATGCAGTCTTTAAATATGACTGCAAAGTACAGCTAACTCCTATCTTCACTGTCCACAGGGGATAGGACTGACTTAATGGGTTGGAAGTGCAACAGGTGTGACTTAGTCTAATTTTAAGATGTTTTTATCTAAAATATAAGGTGAACAATTTAATGGATTTTCTGAAGAAGCAACAGCATCTCTTCTTGGAGACTTCTTATTTTGTGAACATGCTGGACAGAAGTCCTTTCTGGAATGATTTTTGTCCCTCTACTTTGGGCTATTTGGCATGTTGAGATTTCTTTTAACTTTATTTTGAGCTATTCTTTTTCCAAGTTCGTAGAAACATTGAGCACGTCAGTGAGCTGTGGAGGAGGGCCTCCTTCTCTCCCATCTTCCCTGTGCAAGGGTGTGGAGGCATCCTGCTGAGGGCTGTGTTACTTAGGGACATGAACATTCCATCTGTCCTTGCTCAGACTCATTTACGATCTTGTGCTCTTAACTGAGTACATTACTGAAGTAACCTGATATGTCTTAAGTCTCTAAAGGATGAATTAGAGTGAAGACTCTTCCCACCCCAATGACAAGTTTAAAAGACTGAGTATCTTTATTTCTGGCATTTTTTTCCTACCAAGTTTTGTGCAAAAATGATGGAACCAAGTTGAGGAATTAGTGCCTTCAGCATGTTATTTACTTGACAGCAGCTTGGGCTGCAGAGGAAGGTGCATGTATATGGTAAGTGAGATATATTGCTACAACAGGACTGAAGAGCAGAATTTTCAGCTGCAGGTGATGTTGTGTGTGCAGTGTTATCAGTTGGATTATCCTTTCTTCACCTTGTTTGACAAAATCTTTCCCTTTTGCCTTTTGTTCCCAGACACTGAGCAAGCCAGGTGCATTTCATGCACTGTGGCGGCATTCTGTTGAAATTACTCGAGCTGCTGCTTTGTATGAGCTAAATATTAGGCTTGGTGTAATTAATTCAGCATCCTTAGAAGATCCCCAGAGTTCAGTTAGCAAACAGGAGATTGCCATCACTCCAGGGAAGGATTTTCCTCAGGCAGAGATTCATGAAAGTGCAGGAGCGATTCTATGCTGTAAATTTCTATGAAGAAATGAAACATTTTGGTTTCCAGCACTAAAAAAGCTTCTGTAAGCATTTCAGTTCTAGAATAAACAAGGTAGAGCACTTTGTAATATAATGACAGTTTCAAGTGTCCTACTTCTGTAGTGCTGTTGCTTGTTTGGATGGAAGCCTTGTTCTCCATCACTTGCTTACAAGGCATTTGTGAGCTGGTGTGACCCTTTGTTCATCATTTTTAATTATAATAGCTTGGCAGAACAGAGGAGAAATACAGCGTTGGAACAGCGTGGTCTTCATTGGTCGAGATTAAGATGCATTAGCAAAAATAGTAGACAACGAGACTAAGGGATGCTGATTACAATGGTACTGAGAGTGGTACAGGGGAGTGATGAACCTTATCCTGGAATGGCAAGGTGATTGATGCAGATAAAGCTTGCGGCATGCTGTAACTTCTTTGGAGGACTATTAGTTCTCAGGAGCTTGTTGAGCCTAAGTTAGTGATGTAGTGTGGCACAGGAGGGAGAACTAAATACACCCAGTTTTGCTCTAAGGTTGTCCTTTAGGATGCAAGTGCAGCAGCAGGATTCACTGTTCTGGCTGAAAGCACTGCTGCCTCTGTTAAATAAGCATGTCACCCAATGATTCATTTTTTTTTTCCCTCAGTAAAGGAAAATTAAATTTTTCTGTCCTTTTATTATCATTATTTTTTAACTTACTTTACTAAATTCCCTGGGTCTGCTTTGGCTAGACAGACAAAACCTAAACTTTGTCAAGATTAACTGAACCTCAAATTGTAAATCTCTGACTTTTTCCCCCGTTTTCTGTGTTTCACAGACAGTGGTGAGGGGCAGCACCGTGGAAGTGGAAGGCTATATCTCTGGGATACTCAACGATATCCAGAAGCTTTCTGCCATCAGTTCCAACACTCTGAGGGGAAGGAGCCCCACCAGCAGGAGGAGAGCTCAGTCCCTTGGGCTCCTGGGGGAAGACAGACCCCCAGACATGTATCTTCAGAGCCCTGGAGAAGACTGGGCAGACAGATATGGAAACTACCTCAATTGCAATGGTGGGACCAAGGTGACCCGGAGGCAGACTATGTGGCCTGATTACAAACCCAGACTGGATGGACAGTCTCATCCCAACGGTATGGTTACGAAAGCCCAGTCCCTTGGGCCGTCGGAGTTCCAGGGTGCTGATGGCAGCTGCCTCCAGCGCGCCTCTGGTCTGCAGCACATGCCTGCTCTGCCGGGGGAGAGTGACAAAATGGGAAAAAAGAGCTCAGAAGAGTGCTGGCCTCAACCTTGTCTAGTACGACAAGCAAACTCCAGGCCCTCAGGAGAGGGCAGCCCTAGCTCCAAATCAAGGGAGAACAGCTTGAAGAGGAGGCTGTTACGCAGTGTGTTCCCCTCCTCCAGCAGCTCAAACAAGTCGGGCCCTTCCCTGCACATAAAGGTACAGTTATTCCTTATTTTTAAATGATGAATACACTGTTAATTTTAGAGTTCCAGAGGTTACTTAAAACAGCAGAACAAATTTAATTGCAAACAATGCACAACCAGCTGTTACTGTTATGATTAATGCTGGAATCAAAATAGGCCTGGCCGGAGGAAACATATACTCCTAGGCTTCACAGCATATAACTGCTAGGCATAGCTCAAAACAGCAGCACAATCTCCATCATAAAGCCTTGTTAGTGAAGCTGTACATGCAGGGGTGTCGGGTGGGAAGGAGACACTGGACTTATTAATTTTTGCCCTTTTGTATTTGTAAAGGCGTAACTTAAAATACCCTTATACTAGCATAAATGTGCTTTTGCTATTTGTGCAATTTCCATAATTTACATTAGGAATGTATGATTTTGCCTGTGCAAAATACGACTACTTCAGGGGAGTCTGGTTGTTATAGCTTATCTGCCAACTTGCCTACGACAGGAATGTTTGCATCAGCACCCACAGTACTGTCAAACAGGAAATCTGACTTGGGTTTTGCTGCAGATGGGACAGCTCATAGCTACGTCTCCCCCAGGAAAGCTATCCTGAATGAGTGACTCACTTATTAATCTATGAGAAAAACTCCAGGTCCTTTTGCTAGATAGGAAATACAGCCCTTCAGGCCATTGCTTCTAATTCATCACAGACTAACCTAGCACTCATTGTCCTTGCACAGCTGTTGAGCATTTTTAAGGCTGTGCTGTGCTGGTGCTCGGCCAGGCTAATTTCTTGCAGATGAGGAGTCCTGAACTCAGAGGAAGATGACAGGAACCATTGGCCCAACAAAACGGATTGCTCTAATGAGTGTTGCAAGCTCCAGCCCAGCTTGTTGCAGGAACACTTGCAGTTTGCATAAGGATCAGGCTCAAGGCTTTCCAACGCAGCCTTCTCCCTGTAGATTCCCTTCCTGAGGGAGTGGGGTTTTGGAGGAATGCAGTTGTTCTGTAGCACAAACCATACTTATATGCTGTCTCAGCGACTCTAGGCTGATCTGTACTGGCTGGAGGCCTGTCCATGAGTGCTTAGGAGGACTAACCTCTTCTTTCTTCTCTGGCAAGAGTGTCTTTTCCATGCCTCTGCACTTTCACAAGGAGGAGCAGAGGTTACTGGCCAGATAGCATGTGTGCGTGCATGTGCTTGGGTGTGTTTTGAACTCGAGCTATTTGTGAGACCTTGAGGTTATCTAGTCCATCTCTCTGCTTCAGTGAAGGATCTGTGCCGTCACTGGCAATTGTTTATCTTCAGTGATTAAAACTGGAATCTCCCTTCCAAATGGAGATGATGGTGTGCAGCTGTGACATTTAAGAAATGTCTAATTGCAAAAGAAATGGGGAGGGGACATCTGGCTGAAAATGGGGGGCTGCGTGCTTTGACAAGCTGCCAATGGTCACCACGGGAAGGTGGAGGGCCCTTTCCTTTTGGCCTGGCATGGGGGCAGAAGTGGGAGAGCAGTGGCACATCAAAACGTCCAGCGACTGCAAACGTGTGTACAGGGGCTGTCAAATAACCAGAGCAGGAAATAATACTTAGTGTGGTTAGACAAACATGTGTGAGCTTGCATGCGAGTTGTGCCCTTTTGCCTGCTCTAGGTTATATAAAAACTTTTTTTTTTTTCCTCCCTCCTGAGACAAAACAAGAGTTGGGAAATAGATATTTCGCTGCCATGAGCATGTCTCCACAGAACTGCAGGGGTGGAGCTGGTAAATGAAGAGGAAGTAACTTCTGACAGGCAGTTTGTGTTTGTGCACTCCAGCACCACGGTGCCAGGACCTGCTAAATCAAACGTTCAGGGGCTGTGTGCATATGCTTGGCTTATGCAGATTTTACTCTTCTCAGAAATCCTTGATTTTAAAAACGCGAGGTGGATGTAATTAAGTTCTACACAAATATTTTCTGAGAGAAAATGAATGTTCTTTTAAAAATTTCTCTGCTGCTAATCTTCAGTTCCCATGCCCATATTATTAACTTTATTAACACTCTGTCTGGATTGTAAGAGCAAAAAAGCCTGTTGCTTTGAAGTTTTTACTTGTCCCATAATATGAGTGGCTGGTTGGCTCTTTCTGATGCGCTATGTTGTCAGATCCACTATTAGTCAAATATGACAAAGTATAATGTATTTTATACCTAACCTGCTAGGTGTTTTAATTAGTCAGCATTTTGACTGTGAGTATGAGCAAGATTCAAGATTTTTCCTTCTTGGGAGACTGATGTGTACTGCTAGCAAGGGAATGCATACCCTGAAGCCATGTTACTGCAGGCTGTGATCTTACTACATCTCATAAACTAAACAGGGTTGGGCTGGCTTGGTACTTGAGTGGGAGGTCTCCAAAAAGCCTTGAGTACTTCAGGAAAGAGCATTGAGTTCATCGGAGATGGGTTGTAAGCCCGTGATGTGGCAGGTGGCTCTGCATAGCTGACGTGCTGCCCTGGCCATCCGCAGCTGTTCTGGTTGGTTGTGCTTTTCCCAAAACAGAGAGCTAATTCTGTGCCTGATCAACAGGAATGCTCGTCAGGTACCCGTGGAAAGTGCAGGGAGAGTTTTCCGTAGGCAGAGTGTAATTACCCGGAGGGAATTAGGCCAAGACATCAAAGTGATTTACAGCTTTGGCAGAAATCCTTTCTTTTTGTGTATAGAAAGATCAGAGGACCAGAGGGATAAAGGATTTTCAAATTCTCTGCAACTCAGGTTGCCCCTGAGTTTTGGTGGCAAGGTTGGAATGCTTTTTAGCAGGCTGCTGGTTCTGTGTGTGTGTGTGTGTGGGGGGGGGGTTGTTTGTTTGTTTTAAGCATGAGCTGATATCTAGCCCTCTGAGAACAGAGCCCCTGCTGTATTTTGGAGGTCCTTAACGCATCACATCCATCCTGTAGCCGATTCTTGAAAAATCAACAACCATGTGGCTTCCCCTAATCATGCAGCATATGCTGGGCAGGCCTGGAGACAAGAACATAGAGCTTGTAACCTAGAGCACTTTGTCTGCTGCAAAATGCATTAGGCCAGAGTAGCGTAAGATGCAGCTGATGCCTGCTGCTTAATCTAACCAGCATTTTTTCTTTCTTCTGCTTTCATATTTGTTCTTCCCAAAGCCTAATGCTTTCTTCAGACCCCAGCAATGGGGTTCACCCCACAGCCCCGCAGCCAAAGCCCAGTCTCTTCCACCAGATCAGCCTGCGTCTGACTTCCCCAGGATGATTTCGGAAGCTGGAACTCCCCAGAAATCCCCAACAATGGAGAAGGCGATCGCAGTGCCCCAAGGCAGGCCATCACCAGCAGGGTCTCCGAGAAACCGTCAGACTCAGACGAGTTCCAGCAACCTTCACCTTCCCCAGGACTCTTCTGTGAAAGGGCAGCTGGCCAGTGAGGACCCAGTGGTTGTGACTCATGAGCAGTTCAAAGCTGCCCTTAGGATGGTAGTGGACCAAGGGGATCCCCGGACAATGTTGGAGAACTATGTAAAGATTGGCGAAGGGTCCACAGGTATCGTCTGCATTGCTCGAGAGAAGCATTCAGGGCGTCAGGTGGCAGTGAAAATGATGGACCTGAGAAAGCAGCAGCGCCGGGAGCTCCTTTTTAATGAGGTAAATGTAGAGAGGTGGGGTTTTCTGTCCACCACAAAGCCATGGTAACAGTAAATGTTGTTTTAAGAAACAAAACAAACAAAAAAAAGGGGGGGGGGGAGGAAGAAGACATCTTCTTTTTAACAGAATTATACTAGTACTAAGATAACGAATGACTGCAGGGATGGAGACAACTGCATTGTACTCATAGAGTTCCACATACATGTATTTGCTTTGTAGATGGGATTAGATTTTATAAGTTGTGGCATGGTGGTCAGTCATTCCCTGTGTTTTTACAGGTGGTGATAATGAGGGACTATCAACACGTCAACGTAGTGGAGATGTACAAGAGCTACCTCGTGGGAGAGGAGCTCTGGGTGCTGATGGAGTTCCTGCAGGGGGGAGCCCTCACAGACATTGTGTCTCAGATCAGGTACGAAGCAAAACCCAAAGCATCAGTGCTTGTGTGTCCACCTCATAGACGACAGCAGAGTGGAGATTTCTGGGAAGAACAGTTTCCCTCAGAGCCCTTGTGATGCTTGTGATTGCAGTGCCCTGAAACTGCTGCGCTTCATAACTGTCATCCACTTGAAGCATTCAGATCTGCTTCTGGTGTTGAAGGGAACTTGTTACCATACTGATCTCTTTAGATACTCGCTGTTTATCTCGTTGATAACCTCCCCTCTAAAACACAGTACTCATAAAAAGTATTGTTTATTATATCTGTTGTATTTTGGCCAGGAAGCTCACTATTAAAGAATGTGCAAATAGTTTGCCATGGTACAACCTTAGCAAGGTAGAATTTGTGAGTAACTTCTCGGGGGAAGCACAGCAGATCCTTGAGGTCTGGGTACCTTCCCAAATTTCACTGCCTAAAGATAGCAACTACTGGACACTCTCCTAAATTTGTTTTTGTATCCACACCACTTCATATTCATTAATGCCCAAAGCATTTATGTAGGGCAAAGAAATTGTTCTCAAATGCCCTCTTCAGAGTCCCACTCACAAGGAGTTTTCGTGATGAATTTGAGGATTGTGTCTTACCTGCCCTCCCCCAGCTTCTGAGCAGTCCTGCAAGGCTGTAAACTGGCACAGGGAGCTCCAAAGAAAAGACTGACCAAGAGTTTCTGTAGAATGAGCTTTCCTCTTTTAGAAGATTCAGAATGTTAATTGGATTACAATTAAGTAGTATTGCTAATGCTAATTGTATTTACTTTTTAAAATTGTAGTATGCCTTTAATTCACTTAATGTACTTTGACTGACCTTTACTGATCTTATGGTGAGTTTAAGGCATATATCTTCTTTTGCTGGGTTTTCTGTTTTGGATGTGCACCTGTGTTGTGTTTGGGGGGGCGGGGGGGAAGAATGCATGTTGTCCTCTGTATCCTCTACAACCACACCTGTAAGGAATGTCTCAGAAATGCTTATCTGGCCAGCCCTCCAATTTTTTGATCAGAGGTATGTCTCAGGGACTGAGAACCAAGGTTTCACTAAAAGTCCTGTATGTGCTCCTGGACAGGAAATGGAATTTTTAGTCCTGAAAAGTGCTGAGTCCTGGCATTGCAGAGCCAGTGAAACTCTTGTAGCTCATAGCTGGTATTAGTAGAGCCAATAGAACTATAATTTAAAACAAAGCAAACAACAACAACAAAAAAAACGTAACATATTCTAGAAAGGGTTATGAAGTTATGAAGGGTTATGTAGTCTGTATCCACCATTGAGACAGAATTACATCATGGGATGTCAGCACAGATATTATTTTACAAAGCCTTCCTTTGAACCCTTTAATGAATACTTGTTTCTCCACATAGTGGAAACAGGATCTGTTAAAACCATAACATTTATCAAAAGTAAGCTGCAAGCCTTTATCACTTTTTCACAGGGAGGAAAACACTGTCATTCCCCTCATTAAATACTTGCTGAAGGTGATAACTGATTTGCATCTCCAGGAGTGAGCTAATCCCCTAGTAATCTCTCTTACACTATGCAGTAACTTGACTGAAACCAAATTCCTTACATTACAGGCTGAAAGTATACCTCTTTTTATCTTCTAGAACCACAAAGCTATGAAGGGTATCGGCTTTCCTTATAGCTCATGCTATATCCAAAGTAAAAAGCACTGTTTCTAAATAGGTTGGGTTCTGTACTGGGGTAGTTTTTGTCCCTCTCTCTTCAGAGGTTAAATTGTAATGGTAAAGTAGCCCCCTGCCATCCTTCAGATACATTTCTGACATAGGCATGGCACAGTGCAGCCAAAATACACATTGTCCTGGTCAGATGGTCACTTTGGTAGAATGAGATGTGGAATACCAACCAAGCAGTAGAAATATGAATTTCTCAGGTGGTGGTGCAACCTCCTTCCTAAATGTATAGAAATTGCTCTTACCTATTCAGAAAGTGTTGCACAGTTCTACATTTTGAGCTCTCTTTTTCCTCAGTCTTACCTGCTGACCATGGATTTGAAGAGTTATCATTTCCATGCTCCCAAATAAGAGTGGTTTGAAACAACTGCTAGAGACAGGCTGAGAATCAAAAGTACTCAAATAGGGGCCTTCAGTGATTCTTTGAAGTACATATCTTCTAGCATTCCTCAGTGTACGTGTGCAGAAGCCATTGGCATTGGCCTCAGCTACAGGAAATAGTTCTCAGTTCTGCCCTTTTTAAACTTTAATTTGATCCTGAAGGTTCTTGTGTTGATAGTCCACACAGCAGGAGTTTCTAAAGATCAGGTTCTTGGTGTTCATACACAGTGTGCTAGCATTAATAAAATTCAGGAATGACAGCATCTCCCCCTATTTGTGCTACCTTTAGTTAGGTGTAAGATTATCCACGCTGTCTAGCTGCATGAAATCTGTAGGGAATTTCCCCATTCTCTATAAAATTACTTGTTTAGATCCTTTTTGCATAAAGTTGCACAATAGGCCTTGTGAACAAGTTTCACTATATGTGCTTAAAAGTAAGAAGCTGTCTCAACAGTTCCTGTGGCATCTTGGCATGAAGAAGCAGTCTTGCACATCGTAATTGTTTGAAACAGCATGTTGCTTGATGAATTTAGATACCAGATTTAAAATGTGATTTCTCTGAATTAGACTTATTAAAGCTTTAAGTTGCTAATCAAGACAAAAATGTTTTCAACAGTAAAACACAATTGTAAAAGAATAGAAAGACCAAGAAAGAGTAATGGTCATGGGGAACCAAAATACCTACCTGTGGCTCAGCTTCAAAACTGTGCAGTGCCTTTACACAGGACTTGTGAGTTAGTGCTATCCACAGAAGAGTATAATGCAGTTAAAAACCTATGTCCTTAATTTCAGGCTAAATGAAGAGCAAATTGCAACAGTGTGTGAATCAGTGCTGCAGGCTCTTTCATATCTTCACTCTCAGGGGGTCATTCATCGAGACATTAAAAGCGACTCTATTCTGTTGACACTGGATGGAAGGGTAGGTTTCCTCCAAAAAATTATTTCCTGTCTTCTGCTGCTGTAGCCTTAGTCTGTCTCATTATCTCCTTTCTGTTCTCAGTCTCTTTTTTATACCTCATTCTCTTACTCCTTTTGTATTCTTTATCTTTGGTGCTTCCCTCCACATAGCTTAGAAATTATTTTAAAGTTTCGTTGTTTTTCTCTTTGCACAGGTCAAACTCTCAGACTTTGGTTTCTGTGCTCAGATCAGTAAAGATGTACCCAAAAGAAAGTCCCTAGTAGGTACTCCTTACTGGATGGCTCCAGAAGTTATTGCAAGGGTACCATACACTACTGAGGTAAGGCACCACTTTGCTGATATCAGGAGAGGTAGCAAATGATATTTTGAGGTGTCACACTAAACAGTAGGCTCTCCAGGAAAAGCATCTAGGAGCTATTTAAAATAGAACTATAGCTATGATTGCAGATTTGATTGTGATGATACCCATTTGACCTAAAGCAATATAAATAAATAAAGTTTGAAAAAAAAAAAAAAAGAACAACACATTAAGCTTCCTGGAACAAGGTGTAAACTTACTCTATTTTTATACCTGAAGCTTGGCATAGGCCTGTGTACACTGTAGTGTGGACAGATGTTAGCAAGGAGCAGCCTGTACTGTGATATGGATCAGTAAATCAATCAATGCCGTGAGGGGTGGGGAGGAGAGCAGGGAAGACACAAATGGGAGCTCTGAAATTACGGACAGGTGGCAGCAGACTGATTAGTTCTGTTTACCGACCGACCAGGTGTAGCACAAGCAGTTACTTGCAGACCTTTGCATGTTGCAACACCGGCATGGATCAGTCCTAAGTGGAAAGCTGGCTTTGTTAAGCTGCAGTAAGGGATCCAGTAGCATTAAGTGGGTTAATGGTTTACGCTCTCAGTAATGTTTGTCATGGGAAGGGTGTTGTAGCCTTTGTGAAAGCAGCGTAGTGAGGACCTGTTGCTCTGAGCTGTGTATTGATGGAACATTGGCTCCCACAGGTGGATATCTGGTCTCTGGGAATCATGGTGATAGAGATGGTGGATGGAGAACCCCCCTATTTTAGTGATTCTCCGGTCCAGGCAATGAAAAGACTCCGTGACAGTCCTCCTCCCAAACTGAAAAATTTCCACAGGGTGAGCATACCGGCAAAGCACTTGTGAACCTGATGATTATCGCGGGGAAACATCCATACCAGCTGTTCCCTGCAGAGCTGGCTGTGAAAACGGTCTTGCTAGAACATGTTTCTAGGGGAACTTCT
This sequence comes from Anas acuta, assembly GCF_963932015.1. Taxonomy (NCBI): domain Eukaryota; kingdom Metazoa; phylum Chordata; class Aves; order Anseriformes; family Anatidae; genus Anas; species Anas acuta. The sequence continues at coordinate 30,952,323 of NC_088983.1, forward strand.
TTGGACCTTCTTTGCCTCAGTGGATGCAAGCTGCTGCTGACAGCTAGTGGCTGGTTTGGGAAACAGTCCGGGTAATGTGAAGTCACTAGGGCATAAACCTAATAATGCAAATCAAAGCTGCTTCTGGTGGAGGCAATAGTTGGTATCTTGCTGTTGTAAATAAAGTAGCTCATTTTCTAGGGAAACAACTAGGAGGATCCTTGCTCTGGAGAGTTTCCAGCTTAGCAGCTTCTGGGAATGCGGAGGCTGTGTTATGGTCAGAGCAAGAGAGCTCAAAACAGACAACAGCTCATGGGGGACACTGTAGCTGCTTTGAAGATTAACTCAGCTTCATGGTTTCTTCTGAAAAACTAGTAGTGACATAAGAAATGCAGTGATTACCTTTTAGTCATCACTTAGAGCCATCCTCTTTTCATTTCAGTCCAAGCCTCTAAGATCAAATAGCTTCTGCAGCATTCTGAGCTATGCGGCCTTTCCAATTAATCAGAATATCTGCAGCTGCTAAAACTGAATTATTTAACAGAGTAGGCTGCTGAACTAACAGCATACACTCAAACATCAACAGCTGCTGTCTTTTCTATTTGCCTTTGCAACACTAATTGAAATTTCAAGGTCACATTCTGGACCCACTTAGGTAGTGTAAAGCCAGTTCTGGTCTGGATCACGCACCTTGATGGGTGAGACGACCCCACCGTGAGCTGCGCGAGCCAGAGCTGTTCATAGTCTTGCTCTGTTCCACTTCATCCTGGGAAGCAAGCTGGCTTCCAGCAGACCTCTGGATCGACAGGCCTCTGGCCATCCTCCTGTCTCCCTGCTGTCTGCATGGAGCTAAGAGGGCTGAATCCACAGCTGCTGCATTTTGATTGCAGTTAATGGTTCGCTGGGGTCAATTGCTGTAGCATTGGGTGCAACAGACTAAACAGACACCACCTGGGATAATCTCTGCTGGTTTGCTAAAGCATGGGTAGATGTATTGACAGAGTGATAAAAGCTGGATTCTAGCATTCAGCTGTGTTGTGCCTTCATCCTCTGGCAATCACAGTGGTTGTTCAAAGCACTCATGAAATAAGCTGTGCCTCACTGTGAACAGTATTTTGTGATCTACTAAGTTAACCAGAGCAAGAAAAGTGCCCTCAATCTAAAATGGATGTAATTAGTGGCATTAAAATAAATACGCACCAAGTTAATTTTTTATCCAGTTTTAATGTGACAGAGGATTACTACCAGCAAGAGATGTGCAGAGCCATTCAGTGGTACTTGAATGTAGTGACTCAGCTGGCCTCAATACCTGTATTTTAAAGGACAGTCCAGCTGAGGTCATTCAGTTCTTTTGGTACACTGCTCTGTAGCTTCTGAATTTTGTAGCAGCAGCAGCAGGTTTCTAGGTTCTCAAATCCTACTTGGGTTATATATTTAAATACTTCTAAAATAATTTAAATACCTACATTTAAGTACTTTTTCCACACTCTTGTGCCCAGTACAGGAAGGAATTGCTCAACCCTTCACACCCAAGTTAATGTGCTGCAGGAAATCTGCTGAATTTTTGAGCTGAAATGCAAAAAAGAATAACAAAATGGGAAACAAGATAAACTTAGATGTGTGCCCCCTTAAAAGCAGGCAGCCTGTAAATGCGCCTGCCAGTGACAGACAGTTGTTACCATTATTCCATAAAAAGCATGCTGTCTCCTGTTATGTTTCTGTGCAAAAACAGGGCTACAAAGCTGAATTGCACAGGTCCTTTTTAAGCAAACCCACTGCAGCAACCTGTTGTCAATTGACCTGTTGCCTCGTTCCTTTATCTTGCTGACTTGGTTGGTTGCTTTTTCACAGACTTCCCCAGTTCTGAGAGACTTCTTGGACAGGATGCTGACCCGGGAACCGCTAGAAAGAGCAACGGCACAAGAGCTTCTGGATCACCCCTTTTTGCTCCAGACAGGACTTCCAGAGTGCTTGGTTCCCCTTATCCAGCAATACAGAAAGCGTACCTCTACCTGCTGACTTCACGTAATAGGAAAATACTAGGAAAAAGTAACACTTACAGATAACCAACAGACCAGGCGATCTTGTCCTGGGAATGGTGCTCGGAACTTGTCAGTGATCTTCTTACAGGATGAATGTGAATATTGTCCTTGCAGTCTTGGCCTTTGTGGCTTCTCTTTTGCTGAAGACAATCAATATGTACTAGTTCCTAATGAGACCAAGTATGTCTCGAGAATAAAGCAGGTATTTCATGACTTCTGGATTGCTTCTTCCAAAGAATGGCATTTTTATGCGGAGTCTGAGGTTGTGTATCTGAATGTCTGCAAGTTCCTGTAAGCCTGGGCTGCTCACTACTGAACTGGAACAAAATTTCCCAGTTAGAAATGTGATCTTTGTTTTGTTAGTTGTACACTGGAGTCTTGAGCTGACCTAAATGTACATTTTGGGGCACAGATGCCTTTGAACTGTCCAACAATGCACAAAGACTTAACAATTTTTCTCTTCTGAGACTTTTTCCACAGATGATTTTAATCTTCAGTTAAACATGGACCTAGAAAACTGTACATATTTTCCTAGGAAGCAGATGTGATATGTACATATTTGTTTTCAAACAGCTCTCTTGCGTCAACATGCTTCTCTTTTGCTGAGGAATATGTATGGTTTAGTGGTCAGTCTTGAATCCATTTCATGATCTTAAACTTTTGGAGGGGAAACCCTTGGAGGCAGGCCTCAGAGTAGACTCTGTGAAGACAACTGTTCTTGCCACCAGGATTTTGTGGTTGAAAATTCATAATATGCAACACCTCCAGTGCTGTTTGGAATGGAGACTCTGAGGAAGCTTGTTCCTGTTTGTAGTTTCCAGGCAGCTTTCCTTCTGAGTCCTTTATCACAAGAGGGGCCAAGAAGTGCTGCCCTGAGATAAATGTGGGGCAGCACTTTGGGAATGCTTTAGGGGACAGAATGAAAACATTTCAGCTGTCCTGCATGTCCCAGGAGAGATACTTACGTTCACAGTGAGGCTGTTTGTTCAGCCTTCATCTCCCCTGCTTGCTGCTGCAGAACATGGGGAGAAGGGAAACTTTTGATGTATGTTTTGTAATTGGTATCCCCTTCCCCAACACCTCTTTGCTGATATGTTCAGAAGGTTTCTGGTTGTCTAAGCAGCTCTCTGTTATTTTTAAATAGATTTAGATATTTTGTATGATACAGTTTCTGATCAGTGAGTTAGTTGAGGTAATTGGACTCTAGGTCAGGATGTAACGTTGTACAGTGATGGTGTGCACTTTCGTGAGGTCTTAAGAATATAGTCTTATATGTGGAACTGGGATCCCATTTTGAAAATCAGATACAAATTTATTGGAATTTAAGTTATTCTTGGGACAGTCTTACTGTCTCAGATACTAACCTCATAACTGCATTTTCTTCAGAAGATGTAAATAATCTCTATCCTCTGCTATTTACTCCAGTTACAGATCCTGCTTCAAAATTGAAGCCACAGTTGATTACTTGAAGTAATTTGAGATGGAATTCATCTGCACTGATGACAGTCACCTAAATGGTGGGCACCCAGACTGCGAGGCATATAGGTTGCCTCTGTAGACCATGGTGAGAAGAGCGCCTCCAGAGGGTGATTCATCTCCATCATTTTAGATACCTGCTGAAGGATGAAATTGCTTTCTTTCGATACCACTCTGCCTGTGGCCAGTAGAGGGATCGTAGGTGGTTTGCCTAGACTGGATGTCTAAGTTTGGGGCTGATGAAGTTAATTGAAATGAATTTGTTTAGCTCTTCCTTAGCTGCACTGGAAAGTTTTTGATGTAAAATGTTTCTGTATTCCAGATATACTGCTTTTTTATGCAAAAGAGCAGGGCTTTAAAGATTTATAATTTGAAAAAATGATCCTGCTCATCTGTAGTTGTGAATCCTTTGCACTTGTGTTTTAAATTAAAGTAGATCTTGATTTATTCACATGCCTGTTGCAGTGTTGAGATGCTTTCAAATATGTCTATAGTTCAGGGATCAGAGATGTACGGGGGAAGAGTGTGGATGTTGAAGTCCAGTATAACTTACCTATTCTGTGTCTGTGTGGTTTTTAAAACAAGAAAAGGTTGTAGCAGAAGACCTGGATTCTGAAACAAACATTTCTTGGAGCAAGGGATGACAGGTTTAAGCTTTAATGTTGTTTCTACTTCAGCCCAAGTCTGACTAAAGACAGCGAAAAGCCCTTGGAAGATTGCATTCAAGTATCTTATAAAATTTTAAAAACTCATTATCATATCTGTGAGGAATGCAGAAAGTATCCATTTTTTCTGTCCAATACAGAATTAAATATGTGATTCTTGTGTGTTCCTCTGTACAGTTCATGCATGGCATATCACCAAGTAATTGCTCCATTACTTAGATGAGTGTGGAACCAAATATAAATCCTAAGATAAACCTGTGGTTGTTATGAAGACTGAAGTGCTCTGTCTCCAGGGCCAACAGTTCCCTCCCCAAGAGCTATGTAACCAGTTAAGAGAATTATGATAAGCAGAGCAGGTTTTTAATTTGCATTGCAGCAATGTTCAGGAGCCAGATTTCCTGTATGCTAAGTGATATCTAAGTATATAACAAAATACAGCCTCTGCTCGGAAGAGCTTATAGTCTACTCAGTGGGTAATTATGCTTTGAGATGTTTTTTTCTCTGAATATCTTTCTGTATGTGCTATCAACAAGGTTACACTTGTATCTCTTGTTTTGTGTCAAGCTTCACCTGAATTGTTCCTTTTTATTTTTCCTTTCTGCCAGCTTTGCTGGTATTGAGCCTTTTCCATGCTGCCACAGCCCTGGCAATCAGCATACAGTAGGCCTTTGAAGATGGCAGGCTGAATTTATATGAACAATTTGCTGAATCAAACAGGGAGTCTGCGACTGCTGTCACCTCCCAATTGCACTTGTGTATATATAATGGTGCCTGTCCTCCTCAAACAGGGCTCTATGGTATTGACTGCAGCAGCTTATTATCCCCTTCATTTCAGAATGGGACAGATCTTTCCCTGGAGGCCCCTATCTTTTAACCACTGATTATAGGAGGACCCTAGGTGAAATGAGGCTCCCAACTTTTAAGATTGTTCAATTTAGTGAGAAGAATCCTGTGTTTCTCCCTCTCGCCTGGAGAAAGCATTTTGATGGGCTTTAGGTCCCAGTCTATAAAGTGGGGATAATAAGCAGTAAATCCTGACTGTGTGGGGATGTATTGGGCAGGGAGAGTGGCTCTAAAATACTGTAGCTATTGCGCATCACTTCTGTACCTTCTGTAGCATCAACGATCATGTCAGCAACATATCTTCATTACAGAGGTAGAAGATAATTTTAGATCTTCAGGTACAAACTGAGCCTGAACTGTGACTCTCATCTGGACGTGGTTTGTAGGAAGATTTAGAGCAGCTAGCAGTATGAAGAGTGGCCACTAAATATTTGAAGGTAATGTTTCCTCTAATTGCAGGAAAGGAAGCAGAGAAAACAGCCTGTATAGAGGGATCTGCATCTACTCATCACAGAAAACTAATTTGCTTTAGCAGTGACTTTCAGGCTTTTCCCTTTTGTCTCTAAAGAGCTCTGAAAATGTGAAGGGCATGATGATGATAAAGGTGCTAATAGCAGGCCAGCCAGCTGCCAGGAGTTGTGCTTGCCCTAACTTCCCTGCTGTCTCCATTTCCCAATGGATAGTGAAGATACTACAAGGGGAAGATCAGGGAATCTGCCTGCAAAAATGTTGTCCCAGAAAGGAGTTTGCATGCTGTGTGTCTTGTTAGTAATATTCGTGATTTAGAGAGTCCTGATTGTGCTCCTTCAGGTATAGTGTGTATCCCATGTTGTTTGTGTCCCTTGTGGCTGGAGTCCTCCTTTGCTTAGGAATCTCCATTATTTGATTTTTAAGAATATTTTTATTGATATAATCAAATAATAATATATCTTAAATATCTTAGTATAATCAAATAATTTACATTATTTGATTTTTAAGAATATAATGAAAAGATGGGTATCCTGAAAAATAAGTATTTTGCACAAGAACATTTAGTGGTAAAAAATGAGCTTTAGAATATGCCACATAAAAGATGAAAATATGAAAAGAATTCAAGATAGATCCTAAACCTGCTACTGTTCTCTGTCTGAACAGGCACTATTCTTGTCTTAATTGCCCTTGATCTTGGTTTCTGTATAAAACAGCCTTGTTAAAGAGCCCTGTCTCATCCAATTATAGTATCTCCCTGTGATCAGCAAATATCATTTTTTTAAGCAAAAACACAGGCCGAGCTGCACAGCTACCCAAAGAAACCTTCAAAGATGTTTGAATTCTGTAGGAAGAAATATTGCTGGAAGATCAGAAGGTGGCATTTCTATTCCAGAGTTCGTAAGTAACCAATATGCACTGACTTGGCAAGCTGCTGTGCTGCTGGAGGGATGGTGTCCCTCAAAATTGGGAAATTATTCCTTGTGCTGTTTGAAAACCCCTACAGTAACATTTGCCCAAAGAACTTCTAGTGCCTTTATCTGACTTTTGTCCATTTCTCATGTTCCAGAAATTTCATCCTCTTTGGTTAGAGATGGTATTCGGTCTAGAGGAGCATCAGCATACCCAGCCTCTGAGGCATGAAGACTTCAGTGAGGAAAGGTGTTGATGCCAAATGTGGTCTGTACTCTGAGACGTGGCTTTGCATACACTTAGTGATTCTTCTGTATACACTCTGGAAACTACTTTTAGCAGATGTTTTTTAGCACTAAGGTGTAATCTACATTAAATATTCCACCTATTTTTCATGCATTTCTGCATAAATCACCTGATAAAGCTGTACCAGTATTTTGTTTAATAGCAGAAGCACAACAGCACAATAGAAACTGTGATGTGGTTTAAGGGTTGTCATGGTGAGTTTTCTTCCTCAGGCTTCAAGCATCACAGGATGCTGATAATGTGATTCCAAACTACTAGAGTTAAGTTTTTTCTTCCATCTGTGTCATAGCCTAGCTGAGCTATGATTATTTTTTTAAACGTCCACACTGTTAAAAAGTCTCATTAAGAGCATTTTACTTTGGCATTATATCAGCCCTCATTTTGCCTAACCATTTTATGTTGTCCAAAGGCTGCCAAGAGAACTGATGTTCTGCTTGGAGCTGATGGCAAAAAGAGATAATAAAGTTAGAAGAGTACTGGGTTCAGCCTGCTATATCGACCTCAAAAAGCTCACAGCTTTTTTTCAGTGACAGCTCAGGAGCTCTCACTGAAGGGAGTTGCTAAAAAAGCTGGCATGATGCTGTGAGAAGAGGTCTCCAGATAATGAAGCAGCTGGGGATTTGGGGATTTCTTACAGATGGTGCTGCATGAGTTGGTGCAGGCCAGAGGGAAGGGGCTGTAGCTGTGCTGTCCCTCTTTCCTAGGGCTGCTGTAGGTGGGGAGCAGTCTGTGAGTGAGATTGAGCCTGCCTGACCTGGCTAAGAGAGACCATCTTTGTCCTTTTGTGTGCCGCACAGAGGAAGAGGGCTCGTCCTTCCCCTTTTCTCTAGGACTGTGATTAGGGCTGTCCCCGTTCCTGTGAAACTTTTTTTTTTTTTTTTTTTTTTTAGGCACTGTTGTCATGGGAGAGAGGAGTGAAGACTTCCACTAGCTCAAGCCCTGCTGCTCTGCCTGGCTTTACATGTATGTCCCTGTAACTTGGGTTTATTCTGTTGTGTTCAATCACTGTAAGGATGTGAGTGCAGAAAACCTAACCCCTTGTGCTTTGGCAATGCATGGAGAGGGGGGCACCCCATGTGCACATCAGGTCTGAACTAGCTGTCTGACTTCCCTCCAGAGGGAGATGAGATGAATTATCCTTTAAAATAACCTCTAAAAAAAACTGTCTGCAGGGATTTGGGATGGTCACTATGTACTGGGTGGCTGAAGCTGGGGACAACCCCCCGTTTTAGCCAGTATGAGAGCTGTGTTTCTGCAGTCCTGGGTGTTGTGTGCTTGCAGGAGGGCAGGATGCACATGAAGCAATTCATGTGTGTTAAGCAATGTATGCTATGTAGTTACATGGAGCAGGTGGGGGCTGTCATGCCCCTGGAAATACAGTTAGAAACAGCTCCAAACAGCTCTTGTTATCAGCAGTCTCAGGCTGTAAAACGGTGAGCATTGCTGGTTTATATTTATGCTGATAGGAAGTTCGCATGTACTTAAGTACAGTTCCTTGTTTTTCAGCTGCATCCGCATGTGGCTGAATCCGGGTGAGTAACTGCAGGCACCCTGGTAGCTGTTTTTGTCTGGAAATGACGGATGCTTAGCAGAAACTGGGGAACCCCACTACAGACAGGAGTTTTTTCTGGGTGTGTTTTGGGTATGTTTTCCATTTGCAGTGTCTCTTACTGCTGTGATTGCTGTGGCTCTGCTCTGTGTTTTTACTGGGAGAGCAGCCTCTCCTCTTGTGCTGATCCCATTTCTAACACCATCCTTGATCTCCACTGCCAGCTCCCCAGTGTAGAAGCAGGGGGCTAATGAATATGAGCTGCAGTTTGGAACTGCCAACACTGCAAGCTGGTTTAATAAAAGATATTAAATTGCTTTCTGGCTGCAGTTCTCCCTTGCTGTGATGTTTGTCATCTTTTTTTTTTTTTTGAAGGCCCTCAAACTTCACAGCACGAGTGAGACTTCAGGGATGGAGAAGGCTGTTCTAGAAAAGCAGCAAAATTGGTCTAACTGGAAAGCAGTATTTTACCACCATATTTGGTCCTGCAACAGAGAAGGCACTGCTGTCAGCAGAAGGAAAATGGCCTTTATTAACAAATACCCATGGCACAGCTCCACTATACGTGAAGGAGGCCAACCAGCAGTCACAATGAGCTGTGAAGGAAGGGAGCTGGGCCCGTGTTGTGGTAAGCTGGCATTGTTCGGGTCTGGAGGGTGGGAGAGAACCACCTGCAAATGTAAGACGCTGCAGACCAGGCCCTGCATTGCTGTTCTGGTGCATCTGTGAAAGGCCTGTTTGTCTCTAGGCAGGCCCTTCGCTAGGCTGAACTAGGATTAAGCCAACGTGAGGAGTGTGAACTCACCAAAGTAGTTTTGACTCCTGTTGAAATGCTCTTGTGACTTGTGCTCATGAGGAGAATGCCACTACATTAGAGTAAGGCAAGGTTGCCTGTACTGGTAATCAAGAGTGGTATTTGTCAGAAAATGGCTTTGCTAGATTTGGTTATTAAGTACAATAAAGAACAGAATGAACTAGTGCTGAATGTGTGTGAGAAAGATGTATTTAGATTTTTATTTTTTTTTTAAAGCCAACTCACTGCATACTTAGTAACTGGAGAAGCTGAATTTGAGGAGTGCAGGCACAGATGGCAGAAAACTGTGTGCATTTGCTGTCTATATTAACATATGCGTATGTTGTGCAGCACTAGGGACTTGCACCCATATCTGCTAACCTCAATCAAAGAAAGTAAAAAAGGTGATCCAGTTTTTGTAAGAAATGCAATGTTTTATTTTATTTTTTTTTTAGAAAATAAATAAGTCAGAAATTTACAATACACAATTCCAGTATTATGTTAATGCCGCGGGGGAGATATGGTCTCTTCTTGGATGTCAGACCAGGTTTGGAACATCTCATTGCCCATGTCTACTTTAGCTGTTTTTTATAGCAGCACTTCATGATGCGTTTCTCAATGCAGTTTCTAGGTGTAACAGGACTCATGTAATAAACACTGCATGCTGTAGGTTTGCCATGACTGAGCTCACTTTTCCAGGAAAGACAGAAAGCTGAAGAACAAGTTGAGGGGTGAGGAAGGCTAACAGGTTGCCCTGTGGAGTGGCACGTTTGGGAGACAGACTGTCTCTGCAGTCAGGAACACCGCTCGTTGTCTCAAACTAAGGGCAAAAGTTTCACTAATGAGAGGAGGGAAGAAGCAACTTTTCAGAAAAGATTCTCACCTGTTTATCTTCTATGGCTGGGTTTAAAGACTCTCTACTGTCTGCAGCTCTGTATTGCCACAGCAAAAGGTGGCTTGAATGGCTAAGTGCATTGAAGGGCCATTTCAATGCAAGGGTCTCTGGGTAGCTGGTGCTCAGACATATAGTAGCTGCAAATCTGCTCAACTGCAGGTCCAGGATTATGTACAGCAGTGTTTTGTTTTCTGTGGTTTCCCCCCACACACACACACACTTGTTCCTTGAAAAGATTAAAAATATGGAAGGATCAAGTTCTATTATCTGACTCCCAGGATGAGCAGTTGTTGTAATAAAATAGTGGCAGTTCCCCATTCCTTTTGTATCCCTAAGCATATTGTCTTCCACCACTTTTATTGTCTTGCTTATGGACAAAATGGACAACTGAAGAAAGATGAGTCTCTTGTTTTCATTTGGTCAGGTCAGTGCTTCCTCTCCCCTTATGAAGTCTGGTGAGTACAAGTGCTGAATTTTGCAAAGCCCCTGTGAGTTGGTGCATTTATGCTTTGGCAGGCCAAACTCCAGTTCTTGGACTAATATTTCAGGGCTTGATATAAGGAAGGCCAGGATGTCGCTACCCTGTACTGAGTTATTGCTGTTTTCTGCCTTTTTAGGATCCATAAACAGAGTCTATCTTACATGGGGCTAGAAAAAGAGTTGGACCATATGTTTCCAGTTCCTTCCTTCTGGATGAGTGAGAACTTGCCGTGTCAAAGCTGTTCAGTGCAGAAGGTCATAAAACAGGTGAGAGAAAGTATGTGTGGAGGCAGGGGACAGTGATGTAAGTTCTGCATTCACAAAATAAGGTTTTGCTGTCCTAGAAAGTGGAAGTGTAAAGATGGCTAAGATGAACCTATCCTTTTTTTCTGACAAAGCCAAGATATTGGGAACCTGGACCTCCAAGTGTGTTTTGCTGGAAGATGTGATTTTAGTGAAGACAGATGGCAAGAGGTATCTGCTAGGGCTGAGTGAGGCTGAGGACCATTTGCCCTTTTTAAAGTCATACAACTGGGCAATTTTCCTTCAGCATCAGGCTGTGGAACAAGACTTTTATGTTATGTCATCAACAGGGGGAAATTGGTATTAGTCCCAGGCAGGCATAATTCATAGCAAAATGGGAAGTGACTAAGGCTTTGGGGGAAGGTGTGAACAGTACTCTGGCAAACAGAAATGATGTGTGGTCTTCCCCTCCAGGCCCCAAAGAACATGGGTAGTTGAGGAGGCTGGCTTTTCCAGCAACAAGGAACATATTCTATAGATTACAGCTGAGCCCTCTGTTGTCATTAGCTGGGATGGCAGCCTGTGAAAGAAGCTTCTGTTTTTTGCTGTTCTTTCTGCTACAGAATGTATTTTTTTTATGAGCTGAGCATAGCTTTCTCTGCAAGGTACTCTTATGGGCAATATAACTGGCTGGCTCTTTATGCAACACAATTATTTTCAAACAGCTTAGAAATTTTGGTAAGTGCTGTTATCCTAAGCCTGTAATATGGAGCTAAATTAGCTCCATGGGAAAAAGTTTCATTGACGCTCTAAAAATGTCAAATTATTGTAGGTGAGAACTCTGCAAGTGTGTTTGTGTTAGCAGGAATAAATGCCAAGGCTCTTAGACTCCTCATAGTATTATTGCCTTATAATTGTCCAACAAGCCTGCTGAAGACTAGCAGGGTCTTCAGGAGATACTGGATCTAGATCTAAGAATGTGCCTGAAGACATGTCAGAGTTATAAATTTAGAATTAGGAGTGGGAATCAGCCCCTGGGGATAAGTGGAGGTTAAAAAGGAAGAGGAAAAGCTAGAATGCTGGTAATGCACATTGCCACAGAAGGAAATGCTCTTTTATGTTTTATGGATACCATTGCACTGAAAAATCTCCTCATCTAACTACTGGGGGGAAAAAGTTAAAAAGCCAACACTGTCTGTGCAAGGGAGTGGTATGCTAACAAAAAAAAAAGATGGCATGAAGCTCTATCAAAACAACCCTCCTTCCTATAAAGAGAAGCCGTGTCTGTTAGCAGGTAGTGTTGCCAGAAGGAATGGCGCTTTACAGGACAAGAGTTTTTGCTGAGCACCTGACACCCACACTTATGTATATTTCACGGGGTGTTATTATTATATAATATTATATATGCTTCTGTACATTTCACAGGCTGGTTGAAGCCTGTTAGTTAGGCTATTGTAGAATGTCTTTCAGTTAAAGTTTGTTCAAAGGAATCTAGCTCTGAGACTGCTATGATGTGAACAGATCTGTGATGAATGACGAGGGAACTTGGTCTGAAAATTGTCTGAACCCAGACTCAGGTATTAATGTAGACACTGCCATCAGCGTCAACAACTAGCTTGTCTTCAGCCACAGGTCCCTTCATTGCAGAATCAGGTTAGTGCTAAGACTGTAGAAGACAGTGAAGCGTGCTCTGGAAGGTGAGCTCGTCAGACTACTTTCAATACCCAGAATACCAAAGTAGTAAATCCCTGAAGAATTTCAGGGGTTTCCCAGCATGGAAAGAGAGTAGTTTGTCAAGCTGGTCTTTAACTTCACTATATATGTCCATAAACATTCCTGAAGTGGAACAGTGAGTAAAGGAAGCATCTCTCAAAATCTACTTTCCTCAATATTACTATCTGTTTCAGTTTCTGGGGGTTCAGCCATAGCTATTGTAAGCCTTGACACCTCTGCCACAGGGATCTTCTCTTCCAGTTGCTCTGTAGAGTGTTGTTCTTCCTTAGGAATGCTCAGAACTGCTTCATTCCACATCTCTGGCTCTTCAGGAAAGACTACTTTTGCACAGTTCTTCATGATCTCCTGCACCTCTGTATTCAGGCTTTTCAATTTCTCCTCATACTCTGCCACTGCCTCCTGCTGAAGCTGCAAACAGAGACCTTGAATCATTCTCTAAACACTGAAACAAAGTGGAGTTCAGGCTGCGAATGGTATAAAAACGTGCTCTAAGAGAGGCCAATATGATGAAATATTAGCACTTTGCAATTTTGGTTTCAACCCACTACTGAATGACTTATCTCCATCCCCCAGGCAAATGTTATCTTCCCTGAGGATGAAGAGGGGAGGAAGGCTGCATGCTGATTTACATTATTCTGTTTTGCATCATAATTTGATGGATGACTTGTCTGCACATTCTTTGCATATCAACCTCGAAAGTACATGAACATGTTTTCTGTGTTCTGAGAGGATGAGTAGCTCAGGAATGAGCCTCACCTCTTCTAAAAATACAGTTCCATCACATTTTAAATTTAGGGTTTTGTATGATTGGATGGAAGCTGTTGCTGGGAGAGGGAGTATATGAGTGCAGCAACTCTGCCTCAGCTCTGTCGAGGCTCCTGTGGAGCCACCTTCTAAACCATTCATTTTCTCAACATACTGAGGGAGTGGGTGTCTGAAGTATGTGTGCAGAGGATGAGTGTAGCTGTAATTAAAAAATACACAAGGAAGGCTGATCCCCTGGGGTAGTGTGGATTTACTGTATGGAGTAGCAGCATTGAGCATAAGAATCATTGCCCTTACCTGGCTTTCTTTCTCCTTGATTGCTCTCAGAGTATCTGCCTGCTTCTCTTCCAGTTTCCGCTGATACCTGGCTGTTTTTTCTATCACCTTTAAGAGAAAAAAAAAAGAAAAAAAAACACCAAATTTTAAGTTTTCATAAACAAATGCTTGTAACAGCAAGACAGGGTTATAAAGCGCATGCCCACAGTAACGTCCTCACTCCCAATTGTGAACAACTTCTACTGGTTCTGAGTTACTTGTCCAGTACTCAAGACCGTGAACACCAATGCTACATAAGCACTGCAAAAGTACACATAACATGTACATGCAACTCAACACACACGGGGCCATGCTCTACAAGGGGACTGGTAGGACAATCTCCTCTTCTGCAAGACTTCACACATTATTAATTAAATAGATGTGGGGTTATGCTGCCAATTAGTAATGCTTACCAAAAAAAAACCACATACCACCTGAATTAGAAAGTCAGAAGCTAGACTGCTCTGTTTGCACTATGTCTGCAGCCTGGTGGGAGGACTGATTAAATCCTGAAGGACCTGCAGTGTCTTAGTAAGTGTAGTAACTGTCTTCAGCTGCACTTTAGTTGACTAAAGTACATGTTCAATCCTCAATACAGTAGCAATTTAATGGGATTTAAATACCTTAGAGAACTTGCATTCTGTCTGTGACACATGCTGATGACGTACATGAGACACCCCCACTTTGCAGAAAACAGACGTGCTGCGGCAGATTGTCACAGAACTTACCAGTTTGATTGTTTGCACCACTTCCTGAATATGAGAGTTATTTATTTCTTTCTTCAACCTTTAAAGAAAATAAATGTATAAAAAAAACTAGAATCCATCTGTTATCTTGATACAAAACCTGTTTATCAATACTGATAAAGTGCCATACAGTAAGATAGGACTGCTAGTGCCCACACAGAAAGACAGGTGTGGTATACTTGCTTAGCGTCCTCCTACATTACAAGCTTTCTCCAATTTTAGGAAAAGGCAAATAAACACCATTCAAATTTGACAGAGACATTAGTTAAACAATTGGATGTAAAATTCTATATTTTTTTTTCAGTTTAACAGACAGCAAAATGACCTTACTATGAGCAAGAAGTAGAAGAGGCAGTGTACCCTCTTTTCTATACCCTTAAACACACAAAACTGTTAAAAGTGATTCATATCAAGCAGTACTTGAGTATACAAGCCTGGTAGCAGAATATTATTTTTATAACAATGATTGTAAAGGAAGGATGCAGCCATTATATGCCCAAATACAACCTCTTAATTGAGAGGGCTGCTGAAACTTACTACAGATTCTACAGAGGCTTGGGAAGACCTGGTTTTGATTCTACAGGGGAAAATGCCCACCAAGGCATGAAGGCAGGCAGCAAGCACTTAGAAGCGCTCTTAGAATTCAGCTGAACTGGCTGGAAGGTACGTTATCACTTTGGCAAGTAACTGAGACATGTAACAGAGACAAAGACACAGGGGCCATAGGGGAGGGTCATCTCTGAGGTACCATTTCTCCATCATAACGACCTTCCCCTGTATTTTTGTATTAGCTCCTAATCCCTGCAGAAGGGAGTATTTCTTTAGAAATGCTCTACACCTCTCTGGCTATTCAGAAGTCCAGTAAGTGACATGGATCTTGCTGACTGCCGGACACAAAAAGAATTAAGCCTAGGGAGAAAGCTCCAGAAGCCGCTGTCAGCAGCAACTGCAGGAATGACATTATTATTGCAGCTAGGGAGCAGATGTTTGGCTTCACTGTGTATATGCCTGCGTACTGAAATGAAATTGAAAAAACAATGCTATGCTATGAGAGAGGGCAGGCCAGCAAACCTTCCTTGACCCCCTGTAGCTCTGCCACTACCTGTTTGGTTGCTTTAGAAAGTTTTCTTGATGGTGACAGAGACTGTGGAGTAGCACTGTTCCCTGCCTGAAGCAGTATAGCTAGCACTCCCCATAGGTAAAGACCAGTAACATCTTCCTCAGTACCTCTCCTGAGCAGTCTTGTCACTAGTATTCCGCATCATGGCTTGGATTCGGTCCACTCTCTTTGCCTCCAGCTTCTTCTTAATATCTTTAATATTACTGCGGAGAGAAAAGTGTGCTGTGAGAGACAGGACTGCTTATAAGCCCCACAGGCTGACAGAGCAGCATTAGCCCACCACACATATTCTCTGAAGAGTGCCTACTGCATAGAAAAGCAAAGTTGAGTGATTGCGAGACAAAGTTGCAAGTCTTAAAAATATTTTAAGTCCTGGAGGTCTTTTTTTTTCTTCTCTTGAGTCAGAACAAAAGTACAGGAGGAAACACATTATATAATTAGGTTGTATTGTATACCTACATTTGGATTCCTCTGAAGCAGCAGAACACTTACTGAAAGTACTTGAGGGAAAGGCTCAATAATGGATGTGGTCTACCTAGATGTCAGTAAGGCTTTTGGCGCTGTTTCGAAAACTGTGTTTGGTTTTGTGCCCCTCACTACAAGAAGGACAGGAGATGCTGAAGCATGTCCAAAGAAGGGCAATGAAGCTGGTGAAGTGTCTAAAGAACAAGTCTTATGAGGAGCAGCTGAGTGGGATAATTTAGCCTGGAGAAAAGGAGGCTCAAGGGAGACCTTATCACACTCTAATTACCTTAAGGGAGGTTGTATCGAGGTGGGCATTGGTCTCTTCTCCCAAGGAGCAAGTGATGGGACAAGAGGAAATGGCCTGAAGTTGTGTCAGAGGACGTTTAGACTGAATATTAGGAAAAAATTTCTTCACTGAAAGGGTTGTGAAGCACTGAAATAGCCTGCCCAGTGAAGTAGTTGAGTCACCATCCCTAGAGGTCTTCAAAATACTTTTAGGTATGACATGGTTTAGTGATGGACTTGGTAGTGCTAGGTTATAAAGGTTGGACTAGATGATCTTAGAGGTTTTTCCAACCTACGTGATTCTACCTTCTATGCTTCTACTTAAACTGCTAAATTAAAAAAAAAAAAAAAAAGAGAGAGAGAGAGAAGGAACTACATGGTTATATGAGAGCTAAAAAAGAACACCTGAGGCAGGTAGAGTGGAGCATTAACTACAGGATGTGATCCACAAAGCAGAGACCATAAATACTTAGAAGGCATTCAATCAGTGAGTAAGATAGTTTAAAAGAAAAAAATAAATAAAATCAAACAACTAAGATCTCAGTCCCTGACTGAGGCATATGTGGCCATCAAAAATGCTACCTAGAGGCCAGGGAAGGTGACAAGACAGCTGGAGAAAGGTGTTAGTGTTAGATGTAAGAGTCTGCTGACACAAAATCAGTGCCTCCATCCTGGCCATCCAGGTACATAATGATTACAGCAGGACAGCTGCTGAGGTGGACATGAGAATGGCCATCAGATTGTGGCCCATCCATCTGGAGTCCTGCCTCCAACAGTGGAAAGAAGATATGCATAAGGGAAGCAAAAGAAAGAGAACAGCCTTAGGGTAATTTTTCCCTTCTACACCTTACCAGTTTCCTGTCTATGCTCCAGTTTCTATGCATTTTTCTCCCATGCACGTCTCTCATACTTAGAGTTTAGCTCTACTTTTGGACTGCTTCTTGCCCTGAGAGGCAAGGAACTGCGTTTATTTGCTCCGTGGAAGTACTCCCTGAGTACTTCACTGGGTGTTCCACATTTCTTCTCTTATGAGAAACAGTGAGTAATCACTTCCCTGTTCTTCTTCTCCATACCATTCATGATTTTACACATTTGTCACATCCCCCTCAATCATCTGTTCTCCAAGCTGAGTCCTGTTTAATTTCTTTTTGTACAGAAATTACTCCTTACTGTTGATTATCCATGTCACTCCTTGCTCTTTCAAAGGTTTTTGTTTAAGATGGCATACTGAAAAGGTGACTGCACTATGGAAATACATCTGGAGGTTATGCTGACTTTGCTATCTGCCTCTCCCACACACGTCTCAATCTTTCTTCCATACAATATCTCAAGAATCTTGCTCAAGATCACCGAATCTTTCTCAAGTTCCTCACAGCCAGCTGTAGATGTGACTATACTAAATGATATTCTATTGGTAGAAAACCATTACCTAGCTACTCAATGGGTTTTTCTTAGTCCTGTCTGAATATAATTAATAGCCGAGAGAAACAGAATCTTTCTTGATGGGAGGATACAAAAAGAGGAAGTTTTGTCTGACTTAGCAACTAAAGGTTGTGAGAGGATTTAATGGCAAAGAGGAATGAGCAAGGATTTTAGCTTCAGGAAAGTGTTACTGCAAGAACAAATGGATACATGTCTGGCTAGAAATTAGTGAATCGATTCTGCCAGCCTATTTAAGTAGCAGCCAAAACTCCACTCACTCTGAGCTGGTCAGTCTCTGGAAGGGATTAAGTGATGTACTGACTACAGCAGACAGAAATGACATCCAGTGACTGGCACTTTTACTTCCTATCTTTCTGAATTAGTCAGTCAAGGCTACTTACTACAGCTCAAACACTTGTACCTATTTAGTTCCTCGTGGTAGGAACACCATGCTGTGAGTCATAAGACAAGAGCTGTCTTCCCAACACTGCCACTGTGTAAATGTGAGAGAGCCTACATCACATTGCTATGCCTCAATTTCTCACCAAAGAAATACTTCTCTTCTCCCATATTCACTCGCTCACTGTAGTACATTGCTCTGAGATCTAACAGAAAATGCTACCCGAAATAAGAGCTATGCGTTATCACTTTGCTATTCAAGTACTAAATTTACCTTTCTGATGACTCCTTCAGCGCCTTCAGCTCAGCTGTCTGCTTCTCTTTGGCTAACTCCGTTATCTTGGTAACTTGCTGTTTGAGGGATGAAAACAAGATCAAAAACAAACAAAGATGAGACATAGTGCACCATCAATATCTAATTACCACCAGATTCAGCCTTATCCCTCCCTGTACTGAATTCCAAGGGCCAGCTTGGAATCCACGAGGCTCTGTACAAACCCTTGCACCACATCAGAGAGCTCAGACATGCAAAAAGATCAGACTGTGCTAGTGGACTGACTGCACCAAGGCTTCAGAAACATACTCTGTGAGCCAGGTCACACAACTCCCGGTTGTCTTTGTGGACAGCCTCCTATCTTTCTGTGCTGGAGACAACAACAGATTCATGGTACTTGTGGGTAAATGGGAAATAGCACTGGACCCTACCTTCTAAACAACAGAAGCTAACAAGAGGATGAGCCTCCTCTCCTGTGGAAACTACTGCTACAGTGTCAGTTCAGTGAACCTTCTCTGCACTGGTGAGACAGCTGGAAAGGAGTAAATCTGTCTGCTGGGCTAAGTGCCGTGTAGAGAGAACTCAGTTTTTTATTTCATTTTTGTAGCTTTGATCACTAAATCTCACATTTGACAGAGTTGGGAGACGGGGAGGTTTTGTTCCTTTGGCTTCTCTGTCTGGTGATAAGCATGATTTCTACATAATCTAGTTCTGAAGAAACTGTTTTTTTAGATTTTTTTCAGGGTTGGTATAGGATAGCCAGTATGGCATACAGCTTTACAAGGTTCTTGTCTAGCCAAAGTGCACCAGGGAAATTTAAGACATGATGCAAATTCCTCAGCAAAATAACAATAGGAAAAGGCCTCAGATTCCTGGAGTCACCCCCTTTTCATTACAGTGGGTAGGTAGCATATGCCATACTTACTATTACTGTCTGTGGACTGCAATTTGTCTCCAGGCATTGTGTCTCTTGCTAGTGTTTGCTCAAGGTGGTGGGCCCAAGGGGGCAGGAAACACTCTTGCGCTGCAGGACCAACTGGCAACACCTCATGTAGGTACTTACTTTGACTTCAACTAAGACAATCTGGAAGGCACTTTCCAAATTTCAAGAGGAATGAGATCCAGCACTGCTGTCAGTGCTAAGGGATGGTCCTCAGAGTACTGTCCCTTGCAAGGCTTTCCATTCATTAGCATGGATGTGTGCCAATAGAAAGCACTGGATGTATTGTTGGGGCTGTTCTGTTCCCACGTGTCAGCTGTTCTGGTTGTGTGACAGCAGTGGATGTGACTGCCCCTACAGCATTGTCTGTAATGTTCTGATGCTTGCCACTGGTGAACCTGCAGGGCTTCTGATGTGTCACCCTACCTCTGATGGTATTGCATTGAGCAGGCAGCTGTGAGAAGCATGGTACAACCTGATGTACCCATGCTCCTATACAGTTGGCACTTGGCAACATATAAAGCCAACAAATGCTATGTTAACCCAAAGCTAAGCTATCACAAGAGTTTGAGACAGAGCCTGATGTGTACCAGGGCAGTTGCTTCTCATATTTTTTTCAAATTGCAGGCCTTTAAAAATGTTTCAGCTGGATGTTGTAGCTTCTACCAACTAAGTATCACTGTCTACATTCTTTTAATTATATTGTATGGACCTAACAATTGCTATGAGGAGTATTTTCTGCCCCGCGGCCACATTTCTGAGCTCACAGTTCAGTGAAGAACTTGTTTTTTCACATTGTCCTTGCAGGGGTTCTCCCAGGCTACATTTTTTGTTGACAAATGCAGTCCTTACCTCTGTGGCATGCTGTTCCTTCCTCCTTCGAATCCCATCATAGTGTTCTTCCCCCAGCTGGATGAGGTCCATCTTCAACCTCTCTTTCAGTTCCAAAACTTGGCTATCAAAGCCTTCTGCCATTACTACAGGATTTGCACATGTAGTATCAACATCAGCTATTGTCAGACTCCTGCAGAACAGATACAGCAGCTGTGCTGCTTCTAGAGATGCTTATATGCTCCCGACAGTCCCACCCATCCATCCCTCAATAAAACCAGGGAGATGTGGATGTACACATTACTCCATACTCCCCTCAGAGAAAGGGAGCACACTGCTCACCCGTGTTTATCTGAGGGGTCTCTCTGCTTTGGTTTTCATGACCCAGAGGCAAGATAGCCCTGCTGAAAACCCTTTGCTGTATTTACCTCTTCTTCTGGGTTTTCCTGGAGTGTATTGCCCTTTTCTTGCCTCCATGGTAGATAGGTTCCGAAAAGAGGACAGAATATTTCTGCAGCAGCTCTTCCCTCCGTTTACTTCCTTTCCGTTCCAGCTCCTTTAGCTCCTTCTCCTGTTTCTTCAGCAGCTTCAGAAAGAGCTTCATCTGCTGCAGTTCTGCGAGGCTGGCTGTCTGAGGCTCTAAAATATAAAAATAGAGGCCGTTTTCTCTCACACACTATTTCTCACCCTGCTGTGATGTCTTTTGGGGTCAGACAGGTTTTTTCAGCACTGCTTTCATTCAGCTTTTCCTCTCTCTTTTAAGCTTTACATACAGCTCAGTTCCCCATCTGGTGGATGCCTGGCCTGGGGACAGCCAGAAGAATTGCTGCCTTTTGGTATTTTGGCCACAAGAACACAATAGTGGTAACGTGCTATTAGGTCTATCTCAGGACTTGGATCTTTTTCCATAAGTCTAAGCATCCCAAGCACAGCCCAACTGTTAAGCTAGCTGGCAGTTCTAATTGCAAGTGAAACGCTTTGTTATTTAATTACTTTTTTTTTTTTTTTTTTTTGCAAAGCCAAGTTACAATGACAGGAGCTTTCATTCCTTCCAGTTCTAACAGCTGGCATTCCCTCAGTTGTGAGGAATGAGTGAAAGGCCTTTTTAGGTAGGTGAAAATATGAGAAGGGAAGGTGCCTGTGAACTGTTGGAGAACTTTGTTATCTGACAGTAGCAAGTCACTAAGATGCGGTTATCTGTGGCAGAAAAGCCACAAGGAGTTATCTTCTCAGGGGAAGTAACTGTTTTTTGGCGTGGAATGTGTAAAAATTAACAGAACTCGTGGGCGTGTCTGCAGTGCAATGCTGCACAGGGTCAACTACTTATAAAAGGCTTGAAGGCTTGTATTGAGGAAACTCAAGTATACAGCTTAAATGCAAGTCTCGGTCAACAAGTCTAGACTTTCAAACCAGAGCCCACTACACTTCCATATTATGCGATGCCTCTTGCCAGAATACATATTTAATGTAATCATAGTTCTGTCTCATGGAGCATTTTTGTTTATGAAGAACTTAAAAACAAGGGACCAACCAACCAAACAAAAATGCAACCAAAACCAAAAACCAACAACAAAAAAAATCTGCTGCATATAGCAGTTATTTGGCAACACGTCCTGAGGGCAACAGGTTTACTCTTGTGCCTTCAGTTCAATTTTGTAGCGTAGGCACACTGGTTATTAGTGTTTTGTATTGATTTGTACCATACTGCATTGAGACAAAAAAAAAAAACAAAAAAAACCAACAGCTGAACAATACCTTATTACACGTCTTGTTTAGTGAAGGTAATGGACCCATCAAATCTGGCCAGAGCAGAACTTGAGTGATAGCTCTAAACCTCCTACCTTGCTATGAAGTTGAAGTGCAGCAGTGTTGCTGCAGCCTGTGGCCCCAGAAGGCTAATGCTTGAGCGGTCCAAAGCTCTTCTCACTAATCTGTGCTTACAGCAGTGGCTGAGCAGGCATAAGGCATGGACCATGGCAACTCCCAAGTCTCTTTTCTCCTTGAGACCTGCTGTGAGCTCATTCCCAGCCTGAGAGCTTGTCACACACCAGAGCAGTTGTCAAACTGGACAAATGGTGCTGTAGGCAGGGGAAGGGGGTTCTGAGCCCAAGGGATTTAAGTAGTTTGTCCTTTATGCTGGCTACATCCAGCAGGGCTGAGTCAGGCCTTTATTAATTTACAAACAAGTTTCAATTCTATCCTGGTTGGAAATTAGGTAGCAAGGGAATGCGAGATAACTGGCAAGGCCTCAGCCCATAGGAACAACATAAAGGGAGTTACCTGTAATCTGTGTCACTTCTATCACATTTTCATCCTTGGCCAAAGCCATTGCTCCTGAAATCACAAGAAGTTCCTGTTTATGTCCTATCTTGAACCTTTGGGTTGAAAAAGGACAGTAGAGAGCTCATCAAGAACACGAGCCACACAAAGGTTGCTGGTGTGAATAGAAAAGAATTAATTAAGCTACTGAGATGCAAAAGTGCTTGGGAATATTGTTAACAGGCACAGCAGAAAAAGAACAGGATTCTTGACTTTGATGGAGAAAAAAGGGCATTTGGTCTGTAATAACTGAATATTGCTAGTGATGATTTGGAATGTGTTAACTTGCTTTGATTAGTTGAGGAGGATATTTGAGACTATAATGAAATTTGAAGAAACAGATTGCTTCAGTGCCAACATATTTTAAAGGACACTAATTACATTAATACAGCTAATATGGAAGAAACACTGATTAGCTGTCAATTACTACACAATAGATCAGAACAGAATGAGTTAATCTAAGTGCATGGTAGAGGACATGCTCTTACCTAACTTGAAATTACTCTATCAATCAGTTTGGATTAGAAGCATATTAAAGGAATGTTCCCTCTGGCACTTTCACCAATATATCTTTAATGTTTGTTGGTTTGTTTTGCAAGGCCAAGAAGGTGCCAGTATGAGAGGAACAAACAATGTGAGATCTTTCTCTGCTACTCCGTATTTGAACAGAGTAATAAATGCTTTTTATAGTAGTAAAAAATGAAAGAGACTTTGTCTCTTGACTTCTGGTCAGGCAAATCCATAATTATTTTTTTTTTAACTCATGGCTGAGCAGAGTTATATGGCTTTTGCTCTCATTATGTTAATAGGTCCCCATTTGATCTAGTGGTCAAAACTGGACTGTGCTCCATTCACAGTCATGCAGAATGCCAGATGTGGGATCTGCTTACTCTGAACATGTAGTGCATCTTATAAACGAGTCTCATGATGAATAAAATTACCAGTCTATATGGCTCCCCAAGTATTACATAACAGAATGCTGGTTTAAGTGCAGTTTCAAAATGTAGAGTTTTCAAAGAGATCTGAACATACTTAAAATGTCAGAAGTCAGAGCGATCTATAGAAAAAGAACCTTGAACAACAAAGAGGTGAAGAGCAGTAAGGTGTTAAGTGATAGAATCATAGAATCATAGAATATCCTGAGTTGGAAGGGACCCTTAAGGATCATCAAGTCCAACTCTTGACACCGCACAGGTCTACCCAAAAGTTCAGACCATGTGACTCAAGCCAGATCTTACGACCTTTCTCTCACAAGCATCCAGAACTCCCATGTCTTTGCTCAAAATTAAAGTCCAACCTCCAATTTCACACTTGGGATGAAAAGCTACATCTCTGCCACAGACCACTTCTCCCTCGATTCCCTCCTAAGGTAGTTACCTCCCAGGAAACAGTGATAGTAGCCCAACAAGTTAGCCCCGACTTGGAGAGAAAAGACATTCATGCCAGTTGAGCCTTCAAATTGATTCCTAGTAATCCTAGTGGATATCAGGGATTACTTTTTTGTTGTGGGGTAAAAGCAGTATACACGTCATACCCGCTCCTGCCACAACAGTCAAGGCATACCTACACCTTTTGCCATTAATGACAAGCATCAGAATTTAAGTTGGTGACTTTGCTTGAGAGGTTCTGATCCTGTTACCAAGGATCTTCACCTTCCAGCATGCTTTCCAGCCATGTGAGTGTACAGGCTTTCCCTTCTGTAAACTCATCCCACATCCACAGCTTTACCTGCAGGTCCATTTGCAAAAAGGGTGCTGAATTTCCCAGTGGACTCTGGTATCCCATTACTTTCAGCAGATGGGAAGTTCCTCTGCATGTCAAGCCTCTAAAACAGAGATCAGAGGTAAATCAAAGCACAGCAGATGGAAACTGAGACCATCAGATTAGCAAACAAAAGCTGTAGCAAAGACACACAAAGCTGTTGTATGCTTTCTCCCATGTTGGACTAAGGAAATCTGACTGTTTCACACCGCTAAGACTCCTTCACTGGCAGTGGTATTAAACTAAGAGAACTAAAACAAAAGAAACTGTAGCAACGTATGAAACAGCCTCTGAAGTTTCTCCCACTGCTGTTAGTCTCTGACACTTTCCACTTCTACACTGAGGGCAGTTCTCTGCCTGCCTCTGGCTAGAAACAACAAATAGACAGCCTTGTTCTAGGTTAGGGGAAATCCTGTTGGCAACCCCTCTATTTCAGGCTGAATTCACACAGCATATTTTAGACAATGACAGAACTTGGGAAAACTTACCTCCACGGAGCCATCTTTTAGCTTAACTGACTTCTTATCTTGCAGACTGAAGAACTTAATTGGGTTGGAGAGAGCAATAGTCAGATCTAGAAACAAAAAGGAGGTCTTTGCTTGGATTATCGATTAACTCGCAGTACTCCGATTTTTCTTTCCTTTTCTGGCCTAAACTGGGAAATTGTGGAGAAGGGATATTTTGTATTTTCTACTTGTAACAAGTTTCTCTCTGACCGCACAAAGGGAGGGCACTGTCTTTACCTCAGTCCTATTCTACAGTGAAGGCTCACAACTGATGTTTACAGCCAGCTATAAGGAGCTGAGAAGAGTGTATTGCTCCCAAAAGCTCCAAAGGCGAAGACTGCCAGCTTGCACACCTCCCTGCTCCAACCCTAGTTCAATCCTGTATAAAACTGATATTTCTTATGAATCTGTGTTAAAACCTTCAATTTCACTTGATTTCCCCCATGAATAATGTTCCTGTATATGAACACAGAGAAGGAGAGAGCAAACACAAGATGCCTGCAGTTGAAATCAAAGTATTCACAAGAACCTCTGTGTCCGATGCCATCAAAATTCTGTGTGGCTTTGTTCATGATTGTTAAAAGGCTTTCCTGTTAATACCTCCAGGGGGTTGTTTTCCTCATCTATTTCTCTCTCTCAATCTGTTTGACCATTGCCTTTTTAAAGGAAGATCTCTGTATTCCAGTAGCAGCAAAAACCTCCCCTCTCTTTGTACAGGGAGGAACTTTTCTCCTGTGCTTCCTATGCAACCCTTTCTGTAAAACCCTATTGCTGCCAGTCCCTCACAGTCACCTCTGCACTTGGAAACTGCTCCGTGCCACTGTGCAAACGTAGTACATGCACCATGGTCCACACAGGTAACAGGTCACAATAACAGCACAAGTGGCCACCTCTCTTCAGCTAAAAGCAAGGGTGTGACAGGATGATGGTATGTTCTCAAGTCCCACTCTGACAAGGAATTAAGGGTGCAGTGGGAAAGCACCTCCACAGCTGGAAGAATGCTTCTAGATTTGAGAGCAGAAGACCAGAGCACCCCCCCCACACACACACACACTAATGCATACTACCTGCCCAAGCATCGGGAACATAATCCTTTACTTCCAGGTACACAAATAGAGAAGGCATAGTGAGTGGCATGTTGCTTTCACTGCGGAGACAAACATGGTGATAGCCTGAAAACAGAAAGCAGAAGAGGTAAGCTGACACAATCTCTCTCCCTTTTCGTCTGTGTACTCCAACAGTAAAATGGTCTCTGTCTACAGGAGGGCATTGTGAATATATTAAGGCATTAAACCAAGTCTTTAATAGGATGAATTGAAGGCTCTACTGCCTACAGGTATATGCTACACCACAGATTAATTAACAAAATTAGCAGATGTCCATATTTTCTTCACCAACTTCAAATGGATGGATCTCAAGGTTACAAAAGTTGAAGGGATTTCCACAAAATTTACCTGAGTGCACCGCAATAATGGGAATGACACGATGACCAATGAACTTCCCTCCTTCTTCATAAGCCACGATTTTTAGAGATGCGAGCTCAGGCATCATGATCTAAGGAAAACAAAACAGAGTAAGGCAACTATGTTCTGATCTCTAGTAGCATATTGGGTTCACTAGGTAGAACTTTACTCTTTTCTACTTCCAACAAAACAAAGCCATCTCTCCAGGAAAGTCATCGTCTTTTTCCACAACTTGCAATTTAAGGCTGCAGTTTGTCACAGACATAACTGAATTTACAAAAACTCCACACAACACAGGCATCTCAGAGGAGAGACTTCAGGAGGGCAGGCTGCCTAAAGAAAGAACTGTGCAATAAATCCACTGAACTAGCATTTCCACAAAGCAATTCACCAGAGAAGGAAATGAACTTGGAAGGATAATTTAGCAAGCTTGGTAACTTTGCCATAAGAGTTGCTTCATCAGCCTCCCCCATTTCCTTCTGCCATAAAATGAACTAAAAATTATTCTGTCAAAACTGTAGCTTGAAAAGTGTTTTCTGAAATGAGGATAATATTTATCTACCACATCCCAAGTAGGCTGAAAATATCTGCTATTTCACAGCGTGCTTGACAGAGACGAATTGCATAACATGTATTTTGCCTTTGTAACTTACAGCAGAAAGGCCAGAGCTTACTATCACCTTTGACTTAACCTCCCCCCATGCCCTATAACTGAACTAGTGACCACTGAATTCTTGAAGACAAACAAGGCAGCTTTCTGTCATCTGGCACAGCTGAAAACCTCCTGCTGGTCCCATTACTTGTCCTGTACGTCTGCACCAGATTTACAGTTTAACCACAGACATTCAGTTCCTTTCATGCTTGAAGTCTTCAAAGCTGATTAGTGAATTCAGTCTAAAGTGTTTCACAAAGGGGAGATTCTTGATACCTGTTATTGCCAGAAATGTTCACAGCTCCCCTTATCCATACCTGGAAATCTTCATGGGGAGTTGTTTTGGACAACATTATTTGGGTATTATCTGAGGGTGCAACACATAACAACTCCTTGGTGTGTCTAAAGCTAATGACTGAGATCTCCAGAAGAGAGTCCCTTCTGTTGTCATTGACCTCTCAAAGCAGTGCTTGTGACCATCAGGATCTGTAAAGATTCTCCGTCTAAATGGCTATAAAATGATACTACCTTTTCAAAAACAAAAGGCTCCTCTTTCCATACAGGGTTAATGGAATTGGCAGTGGAGGTCAGTTTGGTTCTGTATTTGCGTTTTGTGTCCCGTGGCAACCCAAACAGCTCTACTTCCACATATGTCTTCACACTACGGTCTGAGAGGAACTGACCAGAAAGTATCTAGAAACAAGCAGAAACATAATTAGCAACTGCTGAAAAGAATAAAACAAAAGAACCCACCCATACCCTTTAAGGCCCCCTCCAGCCCCAAACATCTTTTCTGCTGCAGCTTCCAATCCACATTAGGCTTTTCTTCGCCCGTGTTTCTTGCTTCAACACTTCTTCCAACCTCCTCTCTCCCCATCATCACAGCCTTGGCTTCTTTGTGTGGCAGATGCTAATTTTCCATTTTCATGTGATTATGATTAATTTGATATAGTGAAAAGACTGGGAGTTGCCATGGTAACACTCTCCCACAGGACTCTCTGGGTTCATTTGCCACTAAGAACCCTACTGGGTAATAAATAGAGGGGACATACATGCCAGTTATACACGTGGTGACAGCAAATGGCTGTCAGGGGAGGAACAGCACCACAGTTTGTACTTGCCGTGACAGACAGGGTACTTGCCACCAACACGTCAATGCGGTCCACAGAGAAAGGGTCAAATGGCTTGTCTGGACGCCGCATGAATTCATGCTTGAGCAGATAGCCACACTGGCCGTTGAACTCAAACAGAGCCATGTTCTGCTGCATGGGGACATCTGAGGTACAAACAGAGGAGAACAATGAGAAAAATTACTGTGGGACCTCATCAGATGTCTTGTATAGTACGCATGAGCTGAAAGATGCTGTACTTTTATAGTTTGTGCTAGCCAAGGGTTCATAAAGTCCTTTCAAAAACTAATTAAGCCTCTCAGCACCCTACAGGGAAAAATATTGCAGCAGCTGTTATAAGAAAGGTAAAGTGGTTTGCTTATGATTGCACCATAAATCATGGGTAGAACTAAATTAAAACCTACTCTAAGAAGTACCCACTATTTTGAGTGTGAAGTAAATAGTTGTCTCTACTCCTTCCTCCTGTCATTTTGGGCCTCCTCTCAGTCCATCTCCTCTGCTACTTACTGTCTTGTGGACAGTGTCTTGTGGCTTCTGCATCTGTCTTCAGTAAGATACACTCTTTGTAACCAATCTATCACTCTCCCTTTTTAAGTAAATTGTTTTTTTTCTCCTACTGATCCTATGAAGTCTCTTACACTCTTTATACATGAGATAGCAAAGAAGGAAGAGCACTAAAAAACACCATTATCTGGAGGCTTTTCTATGTCTCTTTCTTATGTTGGTTGTACAGCAAGGAATGGCCTTCCTTTCCTGCCCAGGTCAGTATACTGGAAATAATAGGACAGACAGTCCAGTCCTGTAGCCAGATGGAGCTATGCCTGCTGCCTTGTAAAAAAGGAGGCAGCTTAGGGGAGGCAGGAGCTTCTGGTGCATCCATACAAGTTATTTACTCTGACATCATGTTACAAAACAGCCAGACATGGTACCCAGATACTGGATGACAGCAAGCCTGTGTATGTGTGCATGCACAAATGTATAGGACAGACATCACAGACACTGCATGCCGAGTTTGTGCCGGGCCTAGAAAAGTGCTTTTGGTCTGCAGGAGACTCAGGCAGAAGAGCAATACTTTGGGAACAAGGCACACAGAGTAAATGCATTCAGGGAAACAGCGGTCATAGGAAACAGCAGTGAAGGAAGAGACAATGAACATGAGCACACAGCTTCACCCACTAAGAAGCTGGAGGACAATGGGACACTCACCCATAGTCTGGAAGTTCAGTGCCACCATCTGACAGCCAACATTCCAGAACATCTGGGGCATGTAATTAGAGGAGTCCATCCGGGTGCCTTTGGGGTAAATCCGGCTCATCTGTCGCTTGTTGTATCTACATTTGCTCTATTGGAAACAAGTCTGGAGCACTCCTTGTGTACCCTGGGGCTAACTCATGTATTCAGATTAAAGAGTTGTTTAAACTCTTCTACGAATGCTCAGAGCCTTCTAAAAAGAGAGGCCCACGCAACAACAGGCTCCTTTCCCACATCCCTTTCTGTTTTAAAGCAAACAGCTGACAGTCTTGGCTTTTACTACAGCAGCATACAAGAATCTGCCAGCAATCTCTGTGAACAGCCCCCCAGCACACCCTGGAAGATCCCGTATCTCTAGCACCTGCACTCTTCATATCTTTGATGAAGAGCTTACCAGGTTCTGAAACCAGAAAGCCAGTTGGACATACCTTAGCCTTAACTCAAGCTTCATATTAGCTCCCATACTCCATATGACCAACTACCAAGGGCAAACATTACCAAAAGGATACTCTACAAACTGCATAGGGAACTTGGTTAGCAGATCATAAGCCTTCAGTTCCGTGAAGGAAGAGATGACATAACTCCGGTTCTTCTCTAGAAACAGGAAATAAGAAAGTGTTTAGACAAAGGATGCACGCAGCTCCCAATTCTGTGTGTAGGGACCAATGGGCTCAAGAAGCACTCAACCTGTTTATCACCACTTTCTACCAGCTACTGGTTTCTATCAAAGCAATTTACCTTTCTCTGGTCCAAATGTGGTGACAGTTTGGAGGACCCTATTTTGTATAAAGAAATTGCATGCATTTTCAGCATTTCAGATATTTCTCTGTCACCAGCCAGTGTCCTAATCACCACAGAAGAGGAAGGCCAGTTTCATACATTAAGAAAAGCTGGGCTGAATCCTGCCCTCAGAAGCAGCAAAGCAAGATCACATAGATGTCATTAGCCTTAAACTGCTGCTTTTCATTTTCATTGATGTAACTGAGAGCAGTATCTGACATATCGTTGTCTTTTCCTTATCAATTCCTTACTACAAGGAGAAGAACAGAAGGAGAGTGTTTGTATTGTACATATGTTGTGGGAGAGAGAGAAAATGGCACGAAATAGGTTCAAGCAAGTCACAAAAGAAAGTGGAGAAAAGCAGCATTTGAAAGCCGTATTCTCCTGGTCAAATGGAAATACTCAGGATCCTGAAAGGACTGAGTATGACTTACGGGCAGAGACTTCAAAGGAGTCAAATTTGATAGGCTGTATGTAATTAACCAGGCTGGACATTTCCTCATACGCTGTTACTTCCAAACCAGCAGTGCCCTAGGCAGAAAAAAAAAAAAAAATAGAAAAAACACACAAGAGAAAACAGATGAAACCTTTTCCAGAGGTGAAACAAAACACACCTGGGTTTCACATGCAATGAGTTCCAATAGCTGCCCTGACCAAAGCACACCAGTTTCTTTGGCTTCTTGATCTAACGATTACATTGTGGGCAGCATTGTCAAGGGCACACTGAATTTCTGGGTAGCTTGGCAAAAAATGAAACCAAGACATACAGAAAGGTATCAGTGCATAAGAAGTCTAGGACCTCTTTAACCTCTCAAAACATGGACTCTGGGACAAACCTGGGACATTTTTTGCCTCTTATGAGTGATACTAGGGAGAAGGAAATGGGAAACAGATCTTTTCTATTCAAGGCATTGCTGATCTGCTTCTTCCCTCTTCTGCAGCAGCCACTTCATGTTTCTGTAACAACTTTTATCACACTAAGGCTGAGCCTCTCCAAACACCCTGAAGGCAGATGTTTATCGCCAAATCATGCAGAATATCAGAGTCAGAAATTATACCTCTTCAGCTATATCTTCTATGCTATACTTGTCATAGCACAGGTTCACTTCCCTTTGCATTCTGGAATTAATCTCCATTCAGTGTGGTCAGGCCCGAAAAAGAAAATAAAACCACAGAAAAGGAAGAGAGACAGTAGTGACAGTACCTCATCTGACTGCATCTTTTTAATTTCCTCTTCATCCAGGTTTCCCAGCTGCTCATCCTCTTCCTCTGGTTCCTCTTCAGCCACATCGCCTGCCCAAACTAAGCGCACACAGCCCACATCAGTAGTACTTAGCCAGTAGCACATGGAGACAAGACATTGTGGCTGCTCACACAGCCTCCGGCTCTAACTCTGCTGACAGGGAAGAACTCTACAAAACCTCACAATCACATCACACAGGAACAAGAGTGGAATATCATATCATTATTAGCCAAATCCAAGTATGAATAGGCCAAACTGGACTAACACACCCAAGAGACCAAGTCATTCTTCCTGCAGGCCTCCCAAAAGTGATGATCACAATGCTGTTTTCCCCACCAAGGTCACACACATTTGTGGGACTGAATGTCTGATTTCTAGCTCCTCTGTAGGAGCGCACATGTTGTCTTCATATGACTTCATGAGCTCCTGCCATGACAGGGACTGTAAAATTCACTGTTGTACCATTGGTAGAACTCTCTACCTGAGTCCAAGAGATGATGGCCTTGAGACTGTGGGAGGAGGAGGATGGGAGGAGAGTAGGGTCCAAATGTCTTATAGACCTTCAAGAACCTCAGTGTGAGGACCAGTAATGAGAGGTGCTAAGCTGGACCTCATTCTCACCAGGTAGAGGTAGACGATCCTTTCCAACCCAAACTGTTCTACGATTCCATTATTCTATGGTGAATTTGTAGTTATCAGAGAGATACTGGTGGTAAGAAGTTACGCACTCTTCCACAAAAACAACATGTTAGATTGTGTATCAATTAATTACCAACCCATGCAGCCATATGCCTTAGAGTAGGCAGAACTGACTGATGGTCAGGGAATTAAGTTGGTTGTCTCTTTTGGGTTGGAATGAAGTGTCTGAAAATATTCTGAAGATTTAATATGTCTTCCAAGCTTATACTTCGTGAGATACCTGAATGAATGACTGGTATCGTCTTGCCTCAAGCTAGTATTGGGTGATTTCGAAGGTCTCCAGCAGGCCAGACTTGCTCATCTAGCTATAGTAGTAGTAGTCCCGTTTTCCCCTTTAGACATACCAGTATCTTCAGCATCCATAGGGGCTGGCTGCCCAATGATTTCTGGTTCCACATTCCTCCCTTTCTTCAAAGAATTCTGCCTCTTCCCAGATACAGATTGTTTCTTTTTGTTCTTAATCAAGATTTTCCCTAAGAGATCCTTAGGACTTGGCAGGGGAACTCCTGGCTTCAGCTGCAACAGAGAAACTTCATACTGAACTTTCATCTCAAAGATAGAATTTGAAACACTCAGCAGTCCTGTCCCTCCCAGTGCCGTTCCTCTGGCCATTTACTGGTGCATGGAAACATCTCTCATCCACTGTATAATTTAATTTTTCTATCTGCTGGCTCATCCCACTATACCTATGCAGATTTTTCCTAAGACTTCACTTTCCCGATGTCAGTTTCACACCGGCATTTTGTACCTTTCAGTCCTTTCAAGTTCTGCTGCTTGTGCATGCTGTTTCCAGCCACCCATCCTGCACCACAGCTAAAAAACCATCTACATGTCCTGGAGGCATCCACACACCTCTGGCTTTCAAATGCCACCTACTTCTCTCATTATCCCAGAGCCTCAGTCCTAGATCAGCACTCACACCATATTTAAACTCTCTGCCTAAGGCAGATTTGAAAAAAAAAATCCTGAAGTAGGTGGGTTTGTGTGTGTCATACAAAGATGTGTGACTCAGACTGTGCTTCTAGACCTACACTCCCTGTACAGATAGCAACAGGCCTATTAATAATTTAGCTAATAGAATCACCCTTATCTGGTTCTCTCTCCCCCCCCCAGTTTCTCCCCATTGCCTGGACATGAGTCTGAACAGGGGGCAACTGGCAATTTGCTCACTGCTTCTTTTCAGCTCTTCTTTTGATCTCAGTGCTAAAGGCAGATGCTTGGACTAGGTGTTTTAACTCCCCTCTCCCCTATTTAACAAAAAGGAATTGCCTCATACTTTGCAGAACACAGGCACTGCCCATTATTTGTAAATCACTATCCATTCGCAAGGCAGCTGAAGTAGTGGTGTGCATAAGGATCACTGAAAACACCACCTTCTCCACAACAATACCTGCTTGCACAAGCTGTTGACTAGGGTCAAGCAGAGCAGGAGCTTTATTCAGCTGTTCTAAGCGTAAAGTTATGCATGTCACTGACCTGCCCATCTATGCCCACAAGGGGATATTTCCAGGGTGTGAACAGGGATTTAGAAGCATTGGTAGGAAGAGTCTGAAATGCTACTAAGCCCTTGTTCCTGTTTCTTTCCAAAGCAATTGCTGGCAGACAGATCTGAAACTATACCATGTACGAAAATATACTAACTCATCTTCGTACAACCAGTATAGCTTGATCACCCAGAGCTCAGTTTCCGAAGTCATTCAGGTGACAGTGCATTAAGAAAAGAATCAGGCAAACACTTAGAAAAACCTCTGTGACTGCAAGGTCTTCCCTCCTCTCTCCGTGTTGCTCTCCACTATGAACCAAGCTCATTTACCTCCTGCACCCTATCTTTGTCACTGTCCTTCTATCTGTTGTGGCATCTCCTAGCACCGGGACTGACCACGTTTTCAGAAAGACCTCTCCACTAATCCAGCTTCTTTAACCTCCTTCCCCAACTTCCACTTACTGGGTATTTTTCCAGTGGCTCTGTCAGCAGCATGTCTCCGAATATGGTTCGGCAGTACTCAGCCATCTTTGCCTGCTGCTTGGGCCTAGTATACAACGAGAGAAAACAGGAATGAACAGGAGAACACATGCCCAAATCCAGAGCCTAGCATGAGCAACCATCTTGAGATCCACAAAACTCTACCCAGAAAACCATCTCTTGCCTTCTCACATTTACACGTATCCTGAAATCCCTTTCCAGGCTTCTCATTTTTTCATACTCTGCCACACCAAGTTAAAAGGTTACACACTTGTGGTTGCGCTCACTCTGCAGTTTATGTCTCACCTTTTGCCTCTGACCCCCTTTCAATTGATGCAAAAACCTCTAACAGTGTTTCATGTCAGCTCAGGCACTCACTTGAAACCAAGGAGCCCTTGCCTGTCTGCTCTGGACAACAGAGAACACAATTCTCCCACATCTGGTCCCCAGTCACCAGACACTCACGAGTCCACGTGGTTCTCAAAGGACAGGATGACAGGGTAGAGAGATGTTTTAAAAGCACTTTCTGCAATGGCCTCAATTGCATCCTAAAGGAGAGAGAATGGTCACAGAGATGAGGTCAGCAATCACTAATAGCATATCCATCTCCCCACTAAACTAATCCCCAAGTTTCAGATCTCCACACTCATCCTTGTCTGGGGGTTCTTTTTAATGTAACTAAACTTCTCTGGCAAGAAAGTGAGAGATGTCTTCTCTTTCATAGCTGTCCAGATTTCCAGCTCCAATCTTAAAGCCCTATAATTCTCTTTCACACAGCTGAAGTCAATAGTTTGCATAAACATGAAATTGAAGACCTGAAACTCAGTTGTTTTTTTCCTTACATGGCTTAATGTATCCAGAAATGACAGAATATCTAGCAAGAGAGGCAAGTCACTGCCAGATGCACTTTCAATTGGTAGAGAAAGGTATACACAGCACCATATTAAACTGCCTCAAACCTAATTTACGCTTACCTCTGAACCTGTCCAATTTTCTATCATTTCACCTGCTCATAAAATTCTTCTGTCTAGCAGCAGAGAAAACTGGAATGTTCAGTCACCAGCAGCGCTGACATTTCAAATGCAAATACCATGGAAACGTTCCCAGCATTAATGATGAAAAAATAATCGTATTTCCCCCAAGTCCCTGTTAAGCTGCCGCAAACTTTTCACTATTTTCTTCCCTGGTGCTGCTAATTGACATGGTAAAGAAATGTCATTTGTTCCTCTGCAATTACCTCCCAGCTTTTACTCTGGTGTGTTTGTGCACTAACTTCACACAGTCCATGGCACTACGACACACAGGCTGCAAATTAAACAAGGCCAGGTTTAGCACCATGACTTCAACCTGGGCAACCTCCTTCCTCCTTAAAAAACATTCCCCAAACAATTAAGCAGTCCCCTACTGCCCCCCCAAATCCTGGTTCAGCAGTGATTTTAGCACTGAGGGGTGCTGCCCCCAGCAGCTCCTCCATGGACCACTTGGACTCTGCCCAAGAAACCTCCAAGGTTCAGAGGAGGAGAAACTACAAAAGCAGCTGTTAAAAGGCCACAGGCAATGGCAGAAAAATGGATAGAGGTGTGGAGGGAAACATCTACACATTATGTAAAACTAAAACCTGGGCATATGTTGAGTTAACAGGTTATAATTTCCTTGAGGTACAGTCACATGTTTTAGCAGAACTCTGCAATTACAGCAGCTACAGCTGTCATTATTTCTCCTATCCGTAGTGAACTGCTGTGCAAAATGCAGCAGTGCTATTACAGGATTTGGGAAATTACCGACACTGAATAAGACAATACCTCTGATCATTACTAAGGTTGTGGTGTTTTTTTCCCCCACACACATAAATATTTTAGTACTAGTGAAGCGTGGGAACTGGGGGAAGATAGGGAATAAGAATAAAGATAAAAAATAATAAAGAGTGACTCTGCCTTTTGGCAGCTGCTCTATAAATGAGGGCAGAAAAAATAAGTGTGGTGCATTGATTTTTAACTGGTGCATTGATGTTTGTAACTTCTGTGGTTAAACGCCCTAAATTTTCAAGGGAGAAGTAGGCTTTGGACTGTGCTTCTGAAGCCTGGCAGCTGAATCCTTGGGGAATATGTCTGCCCAGCATGCTAGAGAGCAGTTGTTCCCCTGAACACATTCCACACAGTCATGTAATTAGGAAGTAATTAGAACTTTTTCCTCCAAAGCACCACTATTTGAGAATGTAAAACACACAAACCTGCTGTAGAGCAGTTAGAAAATGAACTCATTTTAAACATTTTTTTCTAAAAGCCACCTTGATTGTTTCTCCAACTTGCATCCATCCATAAAATCCACCATCCTCACGCAACTTTCTATCCATACGTCCATCTTGCTACACAACTGCGTGTATGCAGGCACACCTACTCAACTGTCTCTCCATCACTTTTACTTGACTGCCTGCGTTTCAGTCATTCCTTCATCTTCATCCAGCTAACAACTTCTCTGGTGGTCCTCCCACTCCAAAAATGTACGCAAACTCCAGTCTATTGCATATTTGCTCATCTTTCATTCTACCTACACATTCATTCACTTTGCCATCAGTCTTTCCCTCTCAAACATTTTTGCCCTCATCCCATGCAGTTGACTGTTACCTCGGTCAGCTAGCCTCCTTGAGCCGAGATCAGTTTAAAACCAAGCAGGACTAAAAGTGAGGAGAAGATTCTTTCTGTACCTTGAAGAGGATCTCAGTTGTCATGGTGAACCCATGAGTGATGATCGGCTCCTCATCTGGGGGACGGCCCTTCCAGCAATCCAGCTCTACGCAGCGACAGCCAGCCAGCAGTGTCTGGCGATACATTTCAGGAGACGAGATACCAGAAAACTGACCAGCTGCAGGAGAGCACAAGCAGGGAGGCTCTTTAGCTATTCGTGTGGGACACTTTCTGCATGAACTAGAGCAACAGAACTCTGCTGTCTTTGAGCAGGTGTGCATGGCAGAATGGCAAGACGTTTTAGGTAACAGGGTGACATTTCTTCTTACACAGCATTTAAGTGTCAAGCCCCTTACTGTGCTTTACAGCCCTCAGCCCTCCAAACTTCAGGGTAGATGCATCTGTCAGGATCATTCATCCATCCCTGGTGATGGTACATACCTGCTGGAGCTGAAGCAGATTCTGGAACTGCCCATACCTGTTAAATACGTGTTGTGTGATGAATTGATGAAGTAGTGTGAGAGTGGCTGCGTCATGTCCTGGTACAGCACCAATTTATCTAGCGCTATCACGTTGTTCTCAGGGCCACAGAGAAACCAGACCATCCCCTCTGGAGACAACTGCCCTACATAGAGAACAAAGATGTTAATAGTACTGAAACAAAATAGTTCTGGCACCTCGTCCCAGTGCACTGCAAC
This sequence comes from Anas acuta, assembly GCF_963932015.1. Taxonomy (NCBI): domain Eukaryota; kingdom Metazoa; phylum Chordata; class Aves; order Anseriformes; family Anatidae; genus Anas; species Anas acuta. Next base: position 30,989,419 of record NC_088983.1, read on the forward strand.
ATAGAGGTTTGTGAAAATCAGGCTGGTTGTTCCCCTGGGAAAGCCAGGATAGCAGAAGGTGTGACATCCTCTACTATTTTCATGCTACCTTGACAGCAGGACATGACATAAAAACAAGACCTATGGGCCAAGCAAGACTCACCTCTTTGGATGTTAATCCCACTGGGCTCATATTTCTCTATCAGGCTCTGCACCTGCTCAGGTTTTGCTGGTGGGAAAAGGATGTCATTGAGGCGAGAGTCTCGCTGCTTCTTGTTGATGAACTTTGCCAAGTGTTCCTTGGTCATGTAGGGTTTTGCTTTTAAATGGCTAAGGGGAGAGAATTATAGGGGAGCAGAGGTAAGGCTTGTGTACTACTCAGAAAACTTCTCAACAGATTGGTCCTTGTTCAGGTTAGCAATGGGCACCCAGTTCTCTGGGCCCAATGTTCTGTCTACATTCCTTCCTGTAGAAGACACTTCCCTCTGTGGCCATTTTTGTTCCTTTATATTCTTCTTCCTAATTAATGTGCTACTGTTAAGAGGTTGTATAACGGAAGAAGAAAGCATAATTTGAGCCTCTGACTTGAATTCTAAAGGTAACTGAATTTCAGAACACATTGAATACTTGACCTATGAAATTAAGTCTGTTTAAGAACTCACAGGTTTAGCTACTTGAAAAGAATTCACTAGCTACTGGCAAAGCTCTCTGGTTCTAATGCTGTACATGGTCTTGTCTAAGGCTAGCCACAAGCAGTATCACATTAGCACGATCTAGTGTTGACCTGGAATCAGCCCTTCTGATAGTGACTATTTAGAGCCCATGCAGCACAGTGACGCCTGATCCCTTTTATCAGGGTTGTCAGTGGAAGAGTAAAGTGCACTGGCACTGTTTTGTGACATGGGTACCTGCCTTTATAGGCAGGCTTGAGAGCAGCCAAACAATAAATGTAGCAACCCCTCTCCCCACCTTTTTGCCTATCTTTTGCCACAAAAGATCAAGTCCTTTTATGTGGCTTGAGGGAAACTTACTGTGAGGTAAATATCTCATCAATCTCAGGCCGTGGACACAGATTCATGAGGAAAGTTTTATACACAGTCTCAGGGAAGTCCTCTGGATTGATGGCATCATTCTGAGAATGAAAGAAAGACATGTCAGTACCATTAACCCATGATGGTTTTCACCTCTGTTAACACTCAACACCCCCAGTCCAGCACTCAATTGTGAAAAGGCAAATAAGCAACTGGAACATCTAGCAAGGTGTTTAGGAAAGAGGAGATGGAGTGGAGAAACATTATAATGGCCTACTTCAGAACAGACAGTTATTTTAACTGTCCCTTGGTGCCTCTTGTGTGATAAGACTAGTGCGTGGTGAACTGACAGGAACTGTTAGAGTTCCAGATTGTACTCTGCAGGTTGGTAGAAGTGCTAAGAGTAACCGTGAGACCTGTTGCTTCAAAGAGCAGTGAAACAGGCAGAAGGGAATGTGCTGTTTCTTGTGCCACATAATGCAAGTGACAGAGCTGCAAGTGCTATTGCTTTACAAACAGTAAGAATTGATCTTAGCAGGCCTGCAGTTAAGGCAAGGTAGCTAGCAAAAGGACAGGGTTTCAAAGCAATTTAAGAGCATCTGGGTGACTGAAGTTTTTAAAGCCAAGGGAATCACAATCCGGGTAGTCAGAAAGATTTTTCTCAAGCTAGAGAGATCTTTGGGTACCTAGTAAGACCCTTACCTTGCCTTTTGGAAGATGACAAGCACTTAATGCTGCTTCCACCCTTTTCCTGTCTGCAGGAAACATCTGAAAAATACTAAGCAGACAGGGAAAAAAAGAAACCATCACCACAGGAGTCAAGTCAGAAAGCCTGGGTTTGGGTGGCTAGGAGCTGCAACCAGAGTGCAAGGCATTCAAAATGCACAACAAAGGAGACCAACAATAAGACTATATACATGAACCAAAGAAAGAAGGCAGTGTTTCTCCAAGAGTACCTGATGGACCAGATCTTATAAGCCTATGGTTGATTCTCTGACTGCTGCCTTAATATAGAAGTTCTATATTTTTGCACAGGGATCTAGAAGAGCCTTGTTACTAAGCTGCGTCAGCTTACTCCCAAAAGCATTGCTCACTATCCTTGCCTACATCTCTTGGAGGTGCCCTCTTTGGTAGCTGTTCTCATGCTACAAATTCCCCATACTTCGTCCCACAAGACATTACCAATGCAGTAGCTGGCACTAGCCAGCAATAAATTTGTAGTCAAGACAATATTCCAAAATAAGCAAACAAACATTGTACATATTTGCTGGTTTAGAAGAAGGCAAAAATTTCTGTCCTGGAAATCAAAGGCTTTCCGTGAATTCAAGGAACAAACTCATTACAGAGGAAAAGAAAAAAACAACAAAGCTCATCTTCAGTTTAGAAAGCTGGGTATTGGTCTACAGGGTAGAACTCACCTGGTCAAGCCTTTGGCTTAAAGCAGCCTCTGCTGTATTACGGAATATTAACATTAACTGAGCTCTCCCTAATTTCAGAATATCCCAATCAACAACAATGAGGTCTCTGCTGTGGATAAATTTAAATGTCAGATCTATTACACTCCTGGCATCACAGCTGCTCAACGACAAAAATGGAGAACAAAAAGTGCCAAACGTGTTGACAGGTGGAAAAGTGCTCAACTGGAGCTGCAGATGATTTATGCAAACTCAGTGCATGCTGGTTTCTCGAGCAGCCCTTTGCAAGGCAAAAAATGCAGCACTCTTGTTATGCTTCAAAAGGGATTTAAATGTCAAAAGAGAAAGGCAAATAAATGTGGAATTAAAAAAAACAATCTGATATGAAGTTCTGAAAACCTTGCATACACCTGCACCTGGAAATGCTGAATATTTTTATAAATCTGGCTCTTAATCCAGACCATTTTAAACAACTAATGCTTTAGATGATAAGTCTGTTTTTCTACTCTGCCAGAAAGAAAGACCAGGGCATTGAAGAGGGGTACAGGCTGCACCAGACATTTTTTTAGCTTATTTCAGAAAAATAAGCTGCTTTCTCTCTACAGTAATGCTACCTTGCTTGCATTTTAAAGATCAATTTAAAGTACTCTTTCCCTAGTGTGAGTTATTCATTAAAGAGCTATACATTTTTAAAAGCCCCTTGATGTGTACACTGGTTTCTGGTAGAATGAAATTCTACTGTTTTGTGGTTTAGAAAACAAACAACAAAAAATGTTTATTGTTGAATAATGATCAACCATCCAGGAGCACATTTAGCCAGCACAGATTTAATGTGGAATCGTTATGCAATATAATACACAGTAGGTAGTGTATTTATTACAGGTGATTAGCACTTGCCTCTTGTGACGCTGTAACACAGCATAAGCTTAGAAGCAGAGCGGTTCAGAACTTTCCCGTGAATACCCATGAATGCACTCACTGCAGGTCCTTGTTCTTAAAACAAAAGATAAATTATGTACCTCAAAGGGAATTCAACACTGCATTGCAGCTTTTTTTTAGTCTATGAGTTAATCGACATCAAGAAGTCACAGGGTCAGCCATGGAGTGATCTGACTAGGGAAGATACTGAGGGACACAAAACCAACTCTACATTTATGCCATGCAGTGCAGCGGAGAAGTAATAGGTCCATCTTTGCTTCAGCAAAGCAGCATTGGCTTATTCTCATGGCAGCCCTACCCTGATGAACAAAGCCAATCCTTGTGGCTTGAGCTCAAATCTACCCTATCCTGTACTTGAGCCAGCTTTAACAGCTCAGTGGTCTGTCCTCAGAGGCTGTTTCCTTCATGCAGAGTGAAGATGGAAGGCAGTGGAATTACGCCAGGGGAGAATAGGTATAGCAGTCGTCCATGAGAACAGGAGTGAAAGCAATGGATCCCTACTTCAGGCTATCTGGAGAGTCAAGCAAAAAGTTCTCCTGTAGGAACGATACACATACAGAACTCATTGTATGAAATCTCAAATAAGTCTTACAAGTCTCAAAACTCAGGTTTGCAAAACAAATCCCCAGTTAGAATTTTACCAAAGTTGCTTAGCTTTGGAAGTGAAGTCCATGGCTGTTCAAGACAATTTCTTTCTGTAGATGAAGGAAGTGGTCACAAAAGGTCTCCTTTCCAGACCCAAACTATGTCCCAGACCCCTCACTGGGAGGAACCTAGGTGCAGCAGGACCTCATGACCTGAATACAGAGGCAATGGCCTTCACCTCTTAGGCTTCAGTAGGCAGCTGAAGCCACTGAGCTACCATCCTCTTACCAGCTCCTCTGTCTTTACTGTCTTTAATTGAACATACAACAAAAAACAACCAACCAACCAAACCATACTCACTTCCTGACAGGAATCTTTCCCTCTGCATTAAGCTGCATCTTCAGTTTCACCAGGCTGTGAAAAAAAGAAGTCAAGATGATTAAAATTCACTTGTACAGTCTGACAGATTCTGTTAAGGAAGGAGCAAAAGAGAAAATGCAACTGCGAAAGGAAACCAATGGTTAACTGGAAAACGGGGTCCTGCAGACTGTGACCTTAACCTCAAGACAGAACCTATTCTCACTTCTTGGGAAAGAGAAACGGGCAAATTGTAAGAGAACTGATATCAGAATTATTCCTCTGAAACATATGACATAAATATGAGATAATGGTATCCTACTGTTCCTTAGTGATCCCAGGCTGCCAACCAAACAGCATTACAGACAAGAAAAAGAGGCAGCACGTTGCTGGGCCAAGCACTGTGACTGTGGGTGGGTGGGGGATATTTGAGGCTCAGAATTTCAGTTTGTCTAATACCACCTAATACCATGTGTGTGTTTGACTGGTACTGTGGTACCAGTCAGTTGTCATACAACAGAGGACCCATTTACCACCCCCTGCCCTGTGCCTTAAGGCTCCCAAGTTGAAAAAAGGACTCATTTGGAGACTGCCCAAAAGACTTGGAAGCTAAGAAGCCTTTTCTTTCTATTAGAGACAGAAAGGGCAACAAATAAGTGTTTCAGAGAACAATGTTTGTCAGAAATCACTTACATTTTCTCCAGGAAGGTGTACCGAGAAGCGTTGTATGTGAGGGGATTCCGAACAATGGCCATAATGTCTTCTGCCCAGCTCTGGAGAAAAAACAAAGACACAAAGTGGAGGTAGTTGGGCATTACAGAACTGTATGAGTAGGTACACCACGTTGAATATGGAGAGGGCATGGACATGTCCTGATACTGCTGGGCTACAAATCCCAACTGCACCCTAGGCCTGGCTACACCACCTTCCTACTGCCTATGCATACCAGCAGCCGAAAGTTTTCTTACTGAGTCATCTCAGCTGTCTATTCATACAAAGCACAAAACGACACACGTGAACAAAACCTTGCTGGTAACACCGACAGAGTTCAGGCTCCCTGTCTTCCCTTCTTCTTTCCTGCTCCCCCTTGAATGTCCCAGCTCAGTGTTTCCCAGTGCTTCCTTGCCCTCAGGTCCTCATACCTTGCCAACATTTTCCTTGTAGGACACAAAGTTATGGAAAGTGAGGTCCACCATGTCAGGGCCAGATACAATAGTCAGAGTCTTAAGCAGAAAGGTGCTGTGAGGGTAATCCAAATTAAAAACTTCTCGGAGCTTCTGGCACTGCAAAATAAACAGAACAGGTCAGGACAAGGGAAGAATGAAGCAAACTGCACCTGAAAAAAAGTGAACAGGACCCAACGCAAACATTGACCCAAATCCACAGCAAGCTTTTTGGCATTTGCAAAATTATTTGATGCAATCTTCCTTGTCTTTCCTTATTTTTCCTTTTTATTCTGGAGCCTGCATTACCTTCATCCTTCAAGGAACAACAGTTGCAACCAACATCACTGCACAAACATGCTGTTTTGGTCTAAAAAAGTACACATTGGAGACTGCTTTGAAAGAAATTCTTTGTGAATCTTCAGCCTGAACTTGAAGAGAGGCAGATAAGTATTTGGTCTGCCCGTACTAGAGGTTCATAACCAAGTTATTACAGAAAGCCACTTGTGAAAACATATGCTAAGAAGGTATTTTAGATCAGCATGATACTTCTTGCTCCCTCCACCACAAGAAAGGTGGTGGTAGGGATCCCAGAAGGTCTACAGGGTTTAAGCCTGGTTATTGCAGACAGAGGCCCTCTCCTTCCAAGTGACATTTTCTGCAAGTTGTCAGTTGCTAAATTTATTTTTTCCATAGCAATTGCAATGTCCTACAGCAATGGCTCACCAGAGATTTGTTAAGTATAAGATTCATCCGATTAGTCATACTCGGATTTCATCACCATATGAAAGTATTTATAGAATCCCCTTAACTTATTTAGCATTTTCTTCATTCCTATGGAAGGCAGCACTAAACCAAGGTATCCTGGAGTTACACTGATGGTCTCTTTTTATAACAAAAGGATAAAGTTCCCGTGTCCTCAAATAAAGCACAGCAATTTATTATTTGAAGTGCAGGATAAATCCACATCGAAGCAAACAGGGAGGCTGTCATCTGCTCTTTCAGAAACTAAGAGCAAAATTCACAATCAGAGATTCTTAGAAAGGCACGTCATTCTCAGAAATTTAACTACAGCTGGAACCTGAACTCTCATCGTGTGCACGTGCAGTTAGACACATGGCTGAGTTATTTCATTTCAACAAATAATACCCTAACATCACTAATATCCTAACACGTTAGAGTTAGCACATCAACCTCGGCAAAAGAGCTTTTAGCTAAATGACTTTACATGCTTGCTATAAATTTAGAGCACTTAAAGTCAGCCACTGCAGCTCAGCTCCTGTTTAGCAACTCGTTAATCTGCTATTAACTGGACTATGTCTGAACCTTTGCAAGATGATGAAAATTAACTTCCAGATCTTTCACGAACCTCAGTTTAGCCAAAACCAATAAATAAATTGAAACAAAAACAAAAATGAAACAAACAAAAAACTCAGATATACAAGCAACTGTTTTCATTCCAGCCAGCGTGATTCAAATGCAAGCAATTGTTTCTGCTACCGAATTTTCTCGTTACATTTGGACTATGATAGTTGAAACCGAAACGGATCAGCTTCAGGCATTCTCATATGCCTGCACTGTCTCAGACAGAGAACTGCATATATATTTTATAAGGAACTACGCAGATTTTTTTTTTCTACTGCATTTTTCTAAATTCCTGCAGCATCTGCAATTTGGACACACCTGCTGCAAGCAGGCATCTTTAGGAAAAACAAAATGAGCTGGATTATAACTCAAGACCATCCAACTGCTGTCTCTCACTTCACAGATGCCTCTCCTTGGTGGTACCTGAAACCTGTGTGATCCAAGTATATTTGGAGGGAAAGAAGTGGGAAGGCAGTCAGTCACCCAGACAATTTGCTTATTTTCTAATAGCCACAGGGTTTCAGAAATGTGTCATTTTTGCACTGTAAGCAATTTTTCTCTGCAGAAGTGAACAGCATCCACACACCCTATCACACTCACAATGACTTCTTGATGGAGCTTGCACATTTGATAAATGGCAAAGTGTCAGGATTTTAGTCTCAAATTTAACTTCATCTCGCAAACCCAGCGGTATTTGTTCAGCTTCCTTACCTCTGGTGTTGTAAATTATATGAAGCTAAGACAATGGAGAACTTGTGGTTTATGCTGAACTCATTTCCTGTATTTGTTACAAATCGGCTCCTCCCTCCCCTTCCGTCTCTGCAATCTGGTGGCCCTTGGCTCTCCCGCAGCCATTTCTGAGCAGGATGTGTCCCTAGCAGGCTGAATGCTGTACCAGGGCTTCTGCCCTTCTTGCTGTGCTCTGCCAGACAAAACTTGATGTGTGCAGTGTTCAGTAATGGCCTGACCATCCTCTCAGAGCAAGCAGCTGATGGTTTGCCTTGCCCTATAGAGCTCCCTAGATACTTTATCAGTTTATGACACCCCCTAACACCTCTGTGGAGTTGTTAGCTTCGTTGTACAAGAAGCAAACTGAAGCAGGGAGAGGAAAAGAGAGGGAAGGATGATCTTCTTAGGGATCTAAATTGGGTCATATTTTCCCAGCAATTATTTCCTGCCTAGCCTTAAGCAAGTCACTCACTTACTTTGTGCTGCCTACTTTACACGAGGATTATCTCCCTCATGGGATAAATGCAGTGATGTTAGCATAACACCAAGCAAAAATGGGGAGAGCGGACTGTGTCCAAAGGCACCAAACCTCGTGCCATGTTTTCCTCTTTCATAACCTGTATTCCTTCAGCGCTTTGTGCTGCAGCTTCACTGGTAATCACGTAATGCCACACTGCAGGTGGACATAAAAGAAAAGAAGGAATTGGTATGTGGAAAGCAGGACAAACATGTTAGCTATGCAAATCAGAGGAAGGGAAACACAGTTAGGAAATCCACTTAAAAGAAAAAAAAAAACACACACACAAACAGAAAACAACCAATCAGCAGAGTGGCTGAAATACAGAATCAGCTTTCATTTCCCTTCCGACCCTCCTGATTTCCCTAAAATCCTGATCTCAAAAAAAACCCACATTCATAATCCAGAGAAAAACAAATTCTCATGCAAACATAGACAAAAAAACTAGGCTTAACACAAGAGATGGAAAGAGTCTTTTCTCTGCTTGAAGCAGGATACAGCCAAATGCCAGCCAGGATTTGCTACAGCTGCACGCACTTGCTGCACAATGACAATTCTGTGTCCCCGTGAAACACGTTATGTGACGCAGTGCTTGTGGTATTGGAGAACACAACTAGAAAACACAAGCAAACTCTTTCCCCCTTACATTCTTTAGGACAGCAGTACCAAGCCAACAAGAAAACCTAAGCAAGAGATCTGGTGCGTTCTCAAAGCTGTAAGAAGAGGAGTCAGAGAGGTCACGGTGAAGAGCAAACATTCCCCAGACTCTGGTCACTGTGCCCTGTCTAGAGGGGAAGGTGGTCCTGGGGACTGAAAGGTTTTTGGAGAAGGAAGGTCTTGTCTGGTCACTCAAAGGGAAAGGGAGCACCAAGATTATCCTACTGTCTTTGTCTCTTCAGGTAACGCTCGTGTTCTCTCCTTGGCAGATCTGTGGCACTGTGGGAGGCAGGAGGCTCGTGGCTGAGCTGCTGCAGGGAGTGCTGGTGGCACCTGCAGCAAGCATCTCAGAGAGACGAGGGAGAGAAAGATGCACAGATGAAGCACCTCACTGCTCTTATCTACAGGAGCTGGAAAACACAGCAGCACACAGATCCGCATGGCACAAAATAACCCACAGCCTTCTGGAATGAAACAGGAACAGACTGTGAGGGAGAGATCCAGGCTGTGCATCCTCAGTAACTTCTGTTCCTGTAGTCCATAAGCTCATGCTGCAGAAATGTGGGAGAGGCAGCAAAAGGGCCCAGCATGGCAAAAGGACATTTTTCTGATGTGGCTGTTTGCTTTTGTGTTTGTTTGACCCCCCTGCTCCACCATCAGTTTGCGAGCCAGAGGTTTCTACTTGCTTTTCTCATTCACATGTATCAGTTTGTCTCTGTACAGCTTCTTAGTATCATCACTCTTACTCCGAGGCCCAAATTTCAGACCTTGTTTAGGTCCATCCTGGGAACTGCGCTCACACCCATTGCTGAATGCAGAGCATAGCACTTGAGGTGATGTTAGATGCCCAGAGATGCTTTCTCTAACGCTGCAATGCAGCAAAATGACTGACAGCCCCCAACCTGGACATAGCCCACAGCTCAGCACTCTGCTCATCTCTGAGCAAATTTGAATGCTCCCTACATGGGTGGTTCCTAAACACTGCAGGTTCCTACTTCATTGTCCAAAGTCCATGAGAAATACCTCATATATGTTCAGCTCAGCGTCCACATGTCTAGATTCAATAGCAACAATGTGTGTAGGAGGACGAAATTGTATTATAATAATGAGCAATAGCGAGAAAACACAACTTTTGTTTTTATGAAAAATTATACTCATTTCAGAGCCAATGCCTTCTAAAATGTCTAAACAAAACCCAAGACGTAGCCAACAGCTCAGCAGCCTGGTCTACAGCACCATGTATTTTGGTCTTAATTATTACATTGTGCAAGTGTTCTAGGGTCTTGGTGCACCAGAAGAAAACAAAATGGAGCAGCTGTTATTGTTCCTTGTTACTCAAAGAAAAAACACAAAATTGCATTGTAAATAACATCTTGATCTGCTTTGGCATGCTGCTGAACTACTTTCAATAGCTTTTTATCTTGTCTCGTTTATGTTAAAAGTCTGTACTAATTCTTATCTTTATTGCTCTTGAACTTGTGCCAGAGTTCATTCTGCCCTGTCTCTCTCTCTCAAAAAAAAAAAAAAAAAAAAAGAGAAAAAAAAAAAAAAAGAGAAAAATAGCAGCAGAACATTTTGAATAGCTCTCAAAAAAAAAAAAAAAAAAAAAAAAAAAAAAAAAAGTAAAGGGGGGTGAGAAGGAGAAAATGCACACACATAGAAGAGGTCACAGGAGGACTTCAGCATGCTGTGTGCATGTTTATGTGATAACATGCCAGGAGGCAAGGGCTCCAGCAAAGCAAGAGGCAGGAACAGAGAGCCTTTGCTGAAAGGGCACAGCTGTTCCTCACCTTCAGGCAGGTTTAGTTCCCTGAAGTTTGCTGCCAGCTCTTAGCTACTTGTTCCTTCTTGGATGTTACACTCCTGTCTGCTCGACGCTCCCTAAGCACCCTGCAGTCAGAGAGAAGGTCCCACCAACCCCTGCCTCACAGCTCACAGGGACAACGCTGGGACCCGTACTGGTGAGGGAGTGCATGTAACAGCAGATGTTTTCAGAAATGGTCTTCTGCACAGAGTCCTTGGTGTTAGTCTTCTTGCTGTGCAAAGACAAGTTACAAAGAAAATACAAAACCTTTTCCTTTGAATTTTCTTTGCAGCAGAATGTTACTGTCCTGAGTACCTTGTAGAAGAAAGCACTAGATGCCCATGGTAAAGTACTGCCCTTCCTGGAAATTGCTTTCGGCCATGATTCAGTAAGAAAACTGAATCACATGCTTTGTCTCACAGAGGCCATGGATTTACTATGGCTGGTGTCATTTGCAAGGCAGAGGGAAAGGATGCTTGATTTGGTATTGCTTGTATCTGAAGCTCTTCTAACAGCTGTGATCTGGTTCTCTTTGTCTTAAATATCAACCATTAGCCCCTTCACTTCCACTTTTAGCCAATAAGATGAGTAACTGTCTATTAATTTCAGCAGCTATATCCCACAGCCATTCCAAGCCATTATTACGTAACAGGGGAGACCAGCACATTCTTTCATTCTTCTTCCCTTCACTTCTCACAGATCTTTCTCCGCTTTGTCACACCACTTTTCCATATTTATACCTTTTTGTAATTATGCACCAGAGCTGGATGCACTATGGGGAGGGTGTGGTGATTCTTGTTAAGAAATTTTTCACTGCTTTCGACATTTCTTTGAGTGTTCTCAAATTCTGTTCTCCAGAAAGCCAACTGAATACACAACTGAGGACTTCAAACATGCTCTGTAAGCAGTCAGGATAGTACAGCTGTATGCAAACTGGACATTTCCAGGACTGGATGGCACATCTCTCCCAACACTTTGGTTCAACACCCACACAAGACCTCCCATCATCTCATAAGAGAAATGTGGATAAGGAGCCAACCTAGTGCATTTTATAAAGTGCTGTCAAAGAAATACCAGAAAATCTCCTGAAATAAAAAGATGTTATATTAAATGATTTTAAGATGCAGGACTCAAAAAGCACTTCCAATTTTCACAGCAGAGGTTGTCATCATGTGCATTACTTCTGCCTGTTGAAAATACTTAATAAATGACTGAAAGCTTGACCTTTGTTTCTTTGTTTGTAAAAAATGAACTGTAGCCAGTTTCCAAGACTGCAAAACACTGTTTCTGGCCTATTAAAATACAGAATACTAGAATATTGTATAGCTATTAATATGGCTATTAAAATAGCTAGAATACAACAGCTATAACAGGCCAGCCCAAAGAACCATCTAGATGCCTGGGGAAAAGTATAAGAACAGGGCAAATCCAATGATACTTCCCTGGCACATATCTGCAGCTTCCAGCAATTTGTGGCTAAGCAACTTCTTAAGCCAGCTCCAACCCCAACTCCCTAAGCCTGCCTTCACAGGAGAGGTTCTGCAGCCTAATCATCTTTGTAGCCTTAGATGGTCTTGAACCTGCTCTTCTCTTACAGCAGGTGGTTCTTCATTCTTCCAGACCCTTCTGGAGCCAAAGCCATGTGGCTGGAGCTCTTTTTGGTGAAGACTAAGGCAAAATAGTATTTATATACCTCATCCTTCTTCAAATCTCAGGTGACTGGGTCTCCCATTTCCTTCTAGAGAGGGCCCAGTATTTCCCTAAACGTACTTTCGTCACTGATGTACCCATTCTTGTTGCCCTTGCTGAGCCTGGCTGTATTTAATTCTAAAAGGGCTTTGGCTTTCCTAACCTGATCTCAGGCCACTTGAACAATGTCTCTGCATCCCTCCCAGGCTATTCATCCTTGCTTCAGCTCTCTGTAGGCCTTCTTCTTTTTCACATGTTGTGCAGGAAGGCATTCCACAGCACAATGACACGTGTCAAACAGCAGCACCTCTTTTTGCTCGTGCTGAACCTGCCTTTGGAAAATTCCACTTGATGCATAGCTCTCATGGGAAGAAACACTGAGCAACAGCTTCATGCTCACCTTCTCCATTCAGCTCCTGATTTAACAGCATTCTACGATACTCTTCCCACAATTCCCCCCACCACTTTTTTTTTTGTTTGTCAGACTGCAGACTGTCTACTCTTCCTCTTCCACTGATGCTCTTCCTACAGTAGCATGATTAATAAAAGTATGAAATGGCTCTTTTCTACTTTTTCCAGTTCTTGGTCTAATTTGGTAAAGTCACTAGAAAAACAGAAATGGGGTGCATTCAGGTCGTACACAGTGGCATAATGGTATTTCCTAATTCCTTATAATTCTTAACAGACAACTTTTAACTAAATACAACAGAACACTAAGTCAGCACTTTCATGGGTTTACTACTCAAAAGCAAGATCATGAGGGTATGTGTAATGGTCAACTAAGAGCCTGTCAGAAGAAGGTTAAAATGTTTTTTTTTTTTTTTTTTTTTTTTTTTTCCTGTGTGTTGCCCAATGTTTATCCGCACTAAATTTCATTGCTTATTAGATCATCCAGTCAATCAGCAATTCAAGATCTTTCTACAAATCAGCCCTCATTTTATTACTACAAATAACTTGGTACCATTGGAAAACTGTCTTCTCTATACACCTCTTTTGTAGATCCCATATGAACATGGAATATGTCACAGGCCCGAGCATTGGTCTTTCTGGGAACATGGGAGTTTACTAGTTCTGTCTTCTCCTAGGACATCTTTTATATCTTTTTTTACTCTCAAGCTGTAATTTTTCCATACAAAGACCTCAGCTCTCATTCTGTTCTTTAAGAGTCTTTGACTAAATGGGAATTACACAGGTCACTTTTTAATCTTATTGAAAAGATATAGAGCTACCTATGGGACACTGCCACTGATTCACTGATTCCAACACTCTCGCCTTTTGCTACCCTGGTACTGCTCATGAACCCTTTTCATACTCTTTTCTAGAGCCTTTTTCTACTTTTATTAAAAATCTTTTAAAAGGCTATTTCAGGTACCAGCTTTTCTTTGATATGGAATGTGGTGATCACAAAACCATTGTGAATCACTCTTAAACTGGGGTTTGTCTTGTTTCCAGAGCACTTCCTTTCTGGGAGTAGTGGCTCATCACAGAAAGATGCTTTTTGAGTAGAAATTCCTTCTGTCTAGAGGCAGCCCTGACACTGTACTTGTGCTGCCATGTTTCTGTTGGTAGTCTCCAATGAAAGTCTTCTTTAATTAGACCAAAATCTCAGTCATTCTCCTGCCTGCCTGGCTGCTGCTACCAAATGGACACCCATTTATGGCCTCAGTACTTCCACCACCAATTTAAAAACTACAAAGTTGGATTTATTTCACAAGCAGGTTATTTGTGAAGTTTAACACCCTAGAAAACTGTCTCATAACTCTCCTTTGCATAGATCTTTTCCTTCAGTGTAGCACTCAGTTCTATTAGCTCCAAAAATTGTATGCTCTCAAATGAAAAAAAAAATCTGATAGCTTTTTTCAAATATTATTCCCACAAAACAAGTTACAGATGAAATTGTAGGCTTGTTTACAACTCAAATGTGTTTAATTCTAGTGATTTTTTGGAAAAGAAACAGTTTCTCAGAAGGAATTAAGATTTTTAAGAATTATGAAAGATGGGTAGTGCTTTTGAGCTCTGCTGTACCTTTATCATCCATCTTCTTAGGTTGTTTTGAGAAGCATCAGCCACAGGGAACTTTGATTAAACATTTTTAGAGAGGTATTAGGAAAACATCCATACTTCTTGCGCAAAGAGGCTGCTCAAGTCTCTCAGTGTATATTGCAAAATCTTCCTTTTTAACATTAGACTGAGAATCACCTATGTTACCATATGGAGCCATTACCTTCACTTTTTTTCCTTTTCACTTTCTAGCTTTACTTTAATTTTCTCCTTGTCTTTTTCACACACAGTAAAGTTCAAAGCAAACAAAAGCCAAACCCTGAAAAAAAAGTCCTAACAAGGACACAACTTTGCTGCAGGAAGCTTAAATTATACCTGAAACCAAAAACAAAGCCATAATCATGTGCTTCCCTTAGTATGCTACCCTGCAAACAGGCAATTGAAAGCTTTTTGAAAAAAACAGTACCTTTTTTTCTGAAACTACATTTTTTTTCCCCTTTAAAACCAAAACCAAAACCACCACACACTGTGTTGGCCTCTAACTAACTACAGGTTTGTAGCTGCCTTGATCCAGCCTATGCATCTTTGTATGATAGCAACTCTGGTAACTCTGTACAGAAGCATCACAGGACTCCTTCCTGGTGTAACGCAGTGATCAGAAAGGCCAGACCAAGGTTAAAACCAGCCAGATGCATGGCACAGGAGAGAACACAGCTGCTGTGCACAACAGAAGATTGCTCTTTTGGCATGCACTTGGAAGCTGAACTGTTGTTTCCCCAGCTTTCTGGCACACTCCTTCCAACAGGTTCATATACCACAGTCCGTGTCTTTCAGGTGCACAGTGAACTACTGGGAAGTTTAAAAACATGAGTAAACAGCTTTTCTATATTTACATAGCTCTCATGTGAAGAGAAAATGGTGCCTCAACCTTCTTATAACAGAAAGCCAAAGTAAACTGCCTCAGCTTATGCCAAAGCCCCAGACAGCCTTGCCATTCCCATACAAACTGACAGAAATGAAGCACTCACCTTGGGGATTTTGGCAAATCGCCCTACTCGAGTATCTCGGATGCTGGTTATATCCAGAATTTCCATTTCCTACAACAGAACAAGGACAAGGAAGGTTAAGGAAAGGAAGATGTAAAGACAAAACCATTGCAGAGCCCCCAGAAGCTGCAAAGTTGGTCTGAGCCAGTGCCCCTCATTGGGGAAGAGCTCTCCTACCAGGAACAACACAGGCAGGGGAACATCAGCTGCTGATATGCTGAGCTGGCAGGCTGGTTAGCATAGAGGCAGTGTTAGTCTGCAGTGCCATCCTTTTCAGGGTGAGACCCTGTGTGGATTACAAAGGCTCTGACAAGGGGATGAAATGAAACTCCTGTCTACCCATACAACAGGCCTCCGTTTTCCTGTCTTAACCACCAGATTCTGGGCTTCAGATATGGACTGTAGTCACAGTAGACCTGGGTTGGCCCAGACATCCAGGCAGAAACAACAATTGGCAGAGCCTAGGCAGTATTTTTGCCAACCTTGGCAAGCAGGGAATGGGAACACCACTACAGCTGCACTTTCACCTCAGGGTACAATGGCAGGAGGAGGATACTGAGCTAGAGCTGGGTAAATAAAACCCAAGAAAGCAAATAGTGTGACTTTTGAAATGAAAATGGTGAATCTAGGCAGAGCTGTGGCAAAACATGAAGTGCTCAGTAAGCACTGCAGGGGAAGAGCACAATGTTGGTGTGAGCCAAGTGTTCATCCTACTCTGTGCCATTTGGATCAATTTAAGGAGACAGGTACTGCAGAAAAAGCATGCACGTGGATTTGATGCACACGTAGCCTTTCCTACTCTACTATTACATTCTCTCACTTCTGTACCAGAGTCAAGTATTGGTTGTTGGGACAGGAACTCATGTCATGCGAGGGAGTATATGATATGCATAGAGGTTTGAATGGGGAAACTCCTCCCCAGCAAACAGTTCATACATCAATGCAATCCAGAATCTCCTGTCAGTGATATTATGAACCTGTCTTTTGCCTTCACACAATCAACACAGGGCAGCTGAGCTGAAAGGCAGGCAGCACCACTTCTCCCAACAAGCCTCCTGAAGTAATTCACATGGAGGACATTCCATGAGCTTCCCTGGGCAGCCCACTCCACATCCTCACTGTCCCTGCTACTGGCTAGTTGTTGTGTTTATTTTGTTTGTTCTTTTAATATCCAGCCTGAATTTCCTTCCTCTGTTACTAATTTACCTGCTCACAACATATCTGGAGAACAAATTATACTTGTTGCAGCAGATATTATTTTCCAAGATTGTAATAAAGAACAATGTGGATACCGTGTCTTCTGGCTGTATCCCCACTTTATTGTCAAGCAGGATGGAAATGTTAGTGCTAACCTCACTCCTTTTTGGTTCCCTAGCACAAAAACAGTGCAGCTTTTCCTTGCTGCTTGTGACAAACAGATCTCAAGACGAGTCAGCCATAGAAAGATTAATAATCCATATGAGTTCAGCAACTGAATGATGAACTCATGCTCTGTCTGTACCAGCACATCTCTTGTGCCTGGTCACTGTGCTTGTAAGCCTGCACATGACCTTTGCAAGCCTGCCTCAGCTCCCTCTGGCAGCCAGCATTTGCCCACCATCTTTGCTCGCTCACACACACACTGCAGATTCCCTCAGAGAGGAGGAAAGGCATCAAATGCTTGCCCAAGTATGTAAACCATGCTGTTGCTCCACTGCAGTTCTCTAAATTGTTTAGTTTATTTTAAGTGCTAATCAATGGCATTTTCCAGAAAAACGAGACTCCCTTGTCTGGGTCTTCTCATGTCAGCTGGCTTCCTTATCCCAGCAGCTTTCCGAAGTAATTAAATCCCTCACACTACTAACCCAGTGAAATACCTTACTTTTGATAGGTGGTAACAGCTCCCCCGGCTCATTTTATGCATCTCCCAGTGCTACCATTTCTTGATGCTTGCCTGGAACCATTGCAGCCTAACTTCTATCACCAGGAGTGAGCACAGGAAAGGAAGAAATGAGAGTGACGAAAGGGAGAATGAGAGTGACGGAGAGGGCTGAAAGACAAACACATCCTCTGTAGGGATGTCACAGTCCCCAGCCTTGCAATACTGTATTCTCAGATGTTAGGGCTGCGTGGCAGTGCTTTGCCCAAGCTGGCACTGGGGCACAATCTTCTGAGAATTCTGAGCTCACCAAAACACGTCAGGCTTCTTGGCCAGCATGCTGTGGAGGAACACCGTCTCTGTCTTTATCTACCATGCCTCTTTAGCATGTAGGTCACGAGGAGGAAGTAGCACTGAACCACAGCTCTGCTCTGGAAAGCAGAAGTAAACCCAGCCTTCCACCTCCAGGCAAGCCAGACCTCTCCACCCTTTATTGTTACCCATCAGCAAGGAACAGAATTATATTTCCTAAAATTGTGGCATCTAACTCCCCTCTGGCAGCCAGCATCCTGCGCTTTATCTCCATCAGTTCACACACCACCTTGGCCTTAAAAGAGTACAACTCACTCTCCAGACCTGATGTAGTCTCTACACCACAACCTTTATTATTTATAAAGATAGCAGGTCAGTTAATTACACCACAGGCTACACAGAAGGTATATGTTAGCCACTGCTGTACATGTTTAACTGCACACTTCTGGCTGTTTTTATTCCAGCTGCACCACTGTATTGGAATGAAGAATCCTTTAGCAAGCTGGATAACAGGGATATCAATACTACTCCTTTCTGACAAGTCCTTTGAAGCACGTGTAGTGAACTTCACAGGTATAAGATTGTTTTTGCTTGTCACACTGGATGGCCGTGCTCACCTCTGGCACATTCGCAGCTTAGTTTTCTGCTCTTGCTGGAACTCTGAAGATAAATTGGCCACTGAATAAGCCCTAAACTTCCAGATCTGTTGTGTGGGGTTTCCTGCTAAGTGGAATGAGCGTGGCTGCTTTCCTGTGTGCAGTACTCCAGCACTTCTGGTGTTCTAATTTTGCACAAACTTGAATTGACTATTTGGAGACCAACCTGTGAAATCTCAGCACTTACCTTATTCTGATAGGTCCAGTATAAGTAAAAGCCCTTTGGATCCACCCGAAGAATCACAGGAGAAGCATTTGCTGTTTCCTGACCAAAACAAACAACAACAACAACAAAAAAAAAAAGACACAAAAGGTTAGCACCTTATGTGATTTGGGGAATCCA
Source organism: Anas acuta (assembly GCF_963932015.1). Lineage (NCBI taxonomy): Eukaryota > Metazoa > Chordata > Aves > Anseriformes > Anatidae > Anas > Anas acuta. The sequence continues at coordinate 31,007,865 of NC_088983.1, forward strand.
TCATGGGATGCAATGTTCTCAGTTAAAATATAGACCCAGTCAGGTGAATCATCTTCTGATTTACGGAAAGAACCAGATTATTTCAGTACATCTCAAGCGTACAGTGTGAGGCTACAGAAGCTGATTTCTGCTGAAGCCTGAGTCTCACCTTACACTATGCATTTAGCTAAAATAGCTCTTGGGACATTTCTATACAATTAATAGAGAAGAAAGTTCCTGTAGCTGTGACTATTTCATTTGAACTGCCTTCCCTCCAAAGCACCTACTCCCTCCTGAGCTCCAGAAGGAGCCTAAGCCAAGCATAGATGACATTCATCTGCGACACCTACCATCTAGATATCTATCTGTGCTAGTTACCTGGGCTCTCTTTACGGTCCATGGGGATCTAGCCAGGAGGAGTTCAAGGAGGGGTCCGTCTACTACAACAGATGAGTCTACTTTAGGAGGTTCTTAAACTCCATGGATTATATCTAAATGGACTGTAAGAACCACATCCTATTTAAACACCCAGAAAGTTAGATAAAAACGATTTGGGGCTGATACAGAATCCTGTAGACCAGGGCGGAGGCCCTCCAGATCAGAATGAAGGCACAAACTGCAAAGGAAACAGGCTGCTGCGAGGTTGCATACTTTGCCTCTGAATAATTATGCTGCTTCTGCATTTTCAGTTAAAGGCAACTTCACAGACAGTTCCAACACAATGCCCATTCCCATCTCCCACCAAGCCTGTGCGGAGAGATGAATTAGCACGAGCTCTTTGGAAACAACGATAAAGAGTGCGCGGTGCCTCTGCTTGGGGCCAGCCTATCTGCTCATTCAGTCTAGTGGGCTCCTGACTGCATTTGACCTCTGGTGGTAGACGTGATAGGATCGCAAGGCCTATCAGTCATTTCTAAGAAGGCTTCAAATTCACTTCAGGAAGTTGAAATACTCAGCTAGTGAGATGAAGCCAGTAAAGAATTTGGAGATTGTATTGGACATTTGGCCTTGGGTTCTTCAGTTTGCTATTGAACTCATATTTTGCCCTAAAACATATCTTTATTCCCAGGGACCTCAGTTTCCAGATTCATTATACTTCCTGGGCTGTGACCACTACAGTAAACTGCCCGTGCCATAATGCATCATATGTTCTTCTTTCACTCCCTGCCTTCCTCATACTATACTGGGGACACTGTTGATCTGCACAGCATCACGCCTATGTTCCCATAGCTCTCAGCTGGCTCTCTGAACGCATGGCCTCATGCCATGAAGAGCAGAAACACTGTTCTACTACTACTAAATATTGTGTCAGGTTTCTAGATAAACCTTATCTCCTACAAAGCAGCTTGAAAATAAGTTGAGGCTGCAATAAGCACTGCCAAAAGGCATGCACCTGATCAGGGACATGGATGGCAGTGGGGTGCAGGTACACTCTCCCACAGGGTGGCTCCTTGGCAAAAAAAGGAGCTGGTGAATTCCACAGCAGATAGTCCCACAGCCAAACTGGCTGCTGCTCACACTGTGGAATTCAGTTCTAGGACAAAAAAGAAAGCAAGTGTTGTCTGGTAAAATCCTGTAATGTGGGTTCCATAATCTTAAATGGATAGAAAACATCTTTGCTTGTACTCAGAAGGTTAAGAGTCAGCATGGAGCCAAACCCATACAGATCTGTTCCACTTAAGAGTCATCTACTACATTCAACTTTAGATTTACAAGGGTTCCCAAGCTGATTCTCCCTAGTCTGGCTGGCAGCCCCAGCTCACTGGATGCTAGACAAAGCCCAGCAGAGTTGCTCCATAGCTCAAGCATGCTAACCCAGTTGGGATGGGTCAGAAGAATCCAGCCTAGCCTGGATCCTATCGCACTCTCCTATAGAGAAGACATTACAAATGCTGGATAAGGTGCAGGCAGTTCGGTGCAGGGGGTGGGGAGTGTTTTTGCTTTTCTTGAGAACCTGTTGGGTACAATGAAGGCCTCAGTGCTCCCCAAAACTACAGTGATGTAAGGAGCCAATCTGATCTACCTTCATTCCTTTGCCTCATTTATTGTAGAAAGAGGTCAAACCTGTTACCAACAGCATGGTCAGGTCACTTCAACAAATCAGACAATAAAACCAACACAGGTTCCATGACCCCTGAAGCTCTGTTTTTATTCTGACCCTCCACTAGCAACCCAACAGCCTGGAGCTCTTTCCATTTTCCTTTGCAGCCTGCTGTAACTATAGAGTAGGAAAGCATGATGAGATGGAGCAATATGACCAAACAGACTACCTAAAGGCTTTTATAATTATTGGACATCAGGTTTGTAAGCCCAGTAATTAGAGGAAGCCTTTTCAGGAGTGGTTACAGGTCTGTAAACCTTAGGCAAAAATCCACATGGGACTTGAGCTCCCTCATTCCTATTTGCTGTTGCAACCACAAGCACTTTGTCAGTCTTGGAAGTCCAGCTCAATTCACCCTGGGCTTCAAGGGAACCTGACTAACCCAGAAATTCCCAGTGTATTTAACAACTTCAAGTCTGGGGGAAAGTGATCCCCCTGGACTGAGCATAGAAAGTCAGCAGCGATTTTTGGTAAAGCTCAGCCTTTGATTAGGCAAGTTTGGCTCCTGTTATCCTCAAAAGCAAAGCAGCCACAAGTACATTCCACAGGCAATGGCCCTGCTGGGAAGGAAGGGAGGGCTGCTCTTTCCACCAAACCCTGGTGTCATCTTCCCGCTTATGGAGAGCTAGTGGAATAATTGTCCAGTGATATTCCAACAGGTGTTCCTCAGCACTCATCCTTCCTGTCAGCAGTATATTACATTACTTTTTCATTCCTTTGTGCTGCTGGACCACCCCTGCTTATGCTGCACACAAGTGATCTACCTCCCCCGCATGCACTGCCTTGGGACTTAAAACTCTATTCCAGTTTTACGCCCACAAAAGCAGGCACTAATCCCTCCTGTGTTGCTGTGGGAGGCTCCTTCTAACGAACCTCATTTGCAACACCACATCAAATGCTTCCCCCAGATCTCGGTGAATGATCATAACCTGGCCTGCTCCCTGGCTTACCAAGATTCACACTCGATGGCACGCACATCAAACTCCAAACAAGACGGATGGGCAGCTGCCATCGCCTTGCCTGGGTGTGTGGGTATTAGGGGAAATACTCTTTGCATTCTTAGAAAATGAGGAGGGGAACTATTACACCCAAATTAACTCTTCTGCTGATCCACGCTTTCTTCCCCTCCCAACGAAAGGCAAAATGAGACTACAAACCAGGCCTTTTGAAGATACAAGAGAACACAGAGCTGAGGAGAGAAGCAGCTTTTTACAGCATCCACCGAGGCTCCGGCACTGCTAAAGCCCAGGCCCCTCATTGCTCGGCCACCACATGTTTGGTAGCTCACAGACCCACAAGCCAGGCAGTCACGAAAAGACACAGCTTGCCCCAGATCCACTCCAGCACCAGGACTGCAAGAGGAAGCAACTTGGAATCTGATTGCCTCTCATCTGCAAAGCATGGAGAGCCCATGCAGCAAGTAAATCCTATCCCTTGTGCTTCCCAGATGTGTCCAACAGCAGCGTGTGCCTCAGCCTGGGGAAGCCAGGACTGCCTTCCCGAGGGCTGGCTTGCACAGAGCAGCAGGACCCAGGGGTCCTACACCTGCTGAACTGAGACCCAGTGGCACACTCCTTCCTTTACTTCTGTCCTCCCCAAGAACGAGAGATGCAGAAGTCACGTCACCAACTCCCAACATGTACGCCCTTCAGTTTTGGCCCTCAACTCTCCTGTTCTTCTCAGCTTGCTGTCCTTCCTCAAACATCACTGCTCTCGGGTATGCCAGTGCCTCATCCTCCCCCAGCTGAATATACACACTCCCAGGCCGCCACAAACCCTGCCTGAAACACGCCACCTGCCCCGCCACCATGCTTACAATTTAGAGAAGCAAAAGCCCCGGTACTCACATCATCCCATTTGATGAAGCGCTCGCCCTTGGACAGATACTCCTTCACCTCCGGGGGCTGCAGGACAGGGGTAAGCATTGACATTGTCCCGTAGCTGTGCTCCTCGGCTAAAAGAAGCAATAGGAGTAGCACAGTTTGTTCCTCGTTGGCCCCCTCTCCTCTATCTCTGCCTCTCACATGGCAAGGCTCTCTGCCATCTCCACTGTTGGCATCAGAAAGCAAACAGCCTCTTACATCGCGGCCAAATTTAGGAGGGGCAGTGACAGGCAGGCGAGGACCGACGAATCTGCATTGTAAATCAACAGCTCTCCAAACAAGCACGAGAAGCTCAGCCCAAGGTCACCTAGAGGGAAGCCTGCGATGAGCGGAGATGCCCGCGTGGGCACACATGCACGCACACCGTCTTTCCAGGAGGGACCGACTCCTCGGGGCCGTACTTGTGAAGCGCACGGTTCGCAGCACTTCCGCAACTGAACTTCCTTAAATGTTCTCTTTGACAAAGTGCAGGCATTGCCAGTCGACACTCAAAACTATTTCAGCAGATGTGGTTACAGAACAGCTCAGGGTTTGGCTACAAGCAGACTGCCCCCTTCATGCAACCAGGACAAATATCATGTACAATTTATATTTTGCTCTGTCGACTCCTTTTGTGGGGCCGCTTGCTGCACTGCCCCATCTAACTTTTTTCTTTGTTTTACAGATTCTTCTGAATGCTAACCTCAAAGAAGGACCAGCAGGGCAGATGGAAATTTCATAGGCAGATGAAAAAAACTTCACAAGAGTACTTAGGAACTGCAACATGCTCCAGATTCACTGTGGTCTCTGGGAGGTCCTCTGGGAGCACAGGATAATAAAGATGAGTAAGGTGGGGACTATAACAATGAAGCTGCAGGGAAGAGACAGAAAGGGGAACAGAAACTTAATGGCAAACAGCGCAAAAAGTCCCCACTCCCAAACTTGAAGAAAAGGAATTAAGCATGGACAGCAGAGGAGAAAAGGAGCTTCTGCTGCCAGAAGTGTACTGGCTAACCAGAAGGAGAGTGTCTTGTGTGAAGTACTGAAACAGGCAATGTTAATTTAAGTCAAAAAGGTAGAGCCATGGAACTAACTAGAAGTGGAGATAGCTGTACTGCACTTGCTGTAATAGGATTTCCATCTTCATAGAAGATGCCAAGGATAAAATCCTACCAGGAAAGTCATAGTGTGTTGTTTATAAGGGCAATGAGACTGTATCAAGTAAAGATTCTGTGCAAAGGGAGCACATAATTTTGTTGTTCCTTCCCACCTTCGACTTACCCACTTCAGCAAGGCCAGTTGAAGGTGGATCAGTCATCCTTCCCTAGGCTGTCTGAAGGAATCAGAAAGCATTTTCAAATGTCAGTGGCATGAGGGAGGAGAGAAATTGGAAGGAGATTAAATGGACCTGCAGGAAGTGCTCTAGCTGTAAGAATCAAAGATGGCAGCAATGGTCAGACAGATTCATGCTGCAGAAACACAACGCTGAGCAAACCTTGCATCCTTTGTACCTTTCTTTCAAGAGTTTATCCGCCTGACAAACACTGAATTAGGGAGCTTCTACACTGCCAGCTACCACTGAGTTTTCTGCATTTACCAAAATATTTTGCAAGGCACTGTACTCTAAGGATTGGCTACCCAGCTGACGGCTGTTAGCTTTATTTTATTATGACAGAGAGTAGAGGTGGCTTACCCATCACTGTGGTTGCTGAGTGTCAGGGCTGAGACTGAGACATAGGAAAGCATCATCTCCAGTCTCATAACCAAGGCACGCTTGCTGTATTAAGTTTCTTTGCATATGTATCAAAGTTGCATGTGCTGAGAGAGCAGGGGGCACTGCAGGCCCAGCCAGGGCAGCACAACCAAGCCCCCCCCCCCCCTTGCAGGGACTGCTGTTACTCCCAAGCAAAGTGGCAGATGACAGTGGCTGCCCAGATCCCAAGGGCTGTGATGGAAGAGCTCACACATGTCAGCAACAGCCTGTGACTTGACATAAATGTCAGTGAAACTCCAGGCACTGATGAGTGTTCTTTTTCTCTGTTCTTCTCACAAATAGCACAGGAACAGACCCTGAGGCTATATAGGTATGTAAAGCCCACAGGAACACAGGAGGCTGCAGTGAGGAGGGAAAGTTTTGGCTACTCTCACCTGATCCCTTCTGTAAGGCCTGAGCAGTTCCAGGACTGCTTGTCTTTGACCCAGGGAGCAGCTGTGAAACAGATGAACTTGCTCAGGAGTGCTGCGGTCCTCCCATAACTCCCATTGTGCAACACAAAGCACTAAAGGCAGGCCTTGGAGAACACAGCTGTGAAGCAGCAAAAGGTGGGATGAGCTTTGCCACCAGGTGCTGTCAGAAGTCTGCAGGCAAAATAAGGCAGCCACAGAAAGTGATTCCAGTGGCCACCCTGTATTTAACACAAATATAACAGCTTCATAAGCAATGCTTGCTTCTTGCCAGAACCAGGGTGTCACAGAACAGCAGCTTCTCTCCTGCATTCTCTCAGACCTGTACATTTAACAGCTTTCACTGTCCCATCAACAAACCCAAAGCAAGCAAGAATTGTGCCATGGCTTTACTTGCTTGGCACTCACGGTGAGCTTTCCCTGAAGGGTAACGTAATAAATAAACACGAAGCAACCAAGCCAGCAGATGTCTTGAGAGGTTGGTTGCCTGGCACTGCAACAGCAACTGCCAAGACCCCTCCTTGCAGAAAGATGGTCACTACAGCTGAAGCTCACTTCCTTTTGCATAACCCAGGCACCTTATCTCTTATTTCACACTCCTTGCTCTATGTCAGAGCTTCTGCCTCTTGCATGAAGAGACAGCTGATGGCACAGCGATAGAATAAAACAGTCCTGCCCTCTGCTGAAAGCTTTGATATCAAAGCAGGCAGAAGCAACAGCACTTGGAGCAGCATTTATTCTAAGCACCCTCTTGCAAAACCATCACCTGGTCTGTAGCCACCCCACATCCACTGCACCTCCTTTGCTTTCATCCTTTACCTTCACCACTGTACATCCCACCACCTACTACAAGAATTTCAATATCAAACATTTCCCTCACCCCCCGTGACTCTCTTACCTCCTTTGTCCTACCTATTCAGCAGCCTTTACCCCCCACAAAATACATGCAGAGGCAAGGTAGCCAGAGTTACCCTTCAGAGATTTTATGAGATAAGGTTTGTAGACAGAGCTTTTAAGACACACTATCTCCTGAACCACCTTGACTGGATGACTCCTCAGTTCTAGCAAATTCCTTTGTAACCCCAACCCATTCCTAGCACGCCCACTTCTTCTGAAATCTGTAAGAAATCTCTCCCAGCATTGCTCCATTATAATTATACTTTGCAGTGTGCAATACTGTCCTCTGCTGAATGAGCTATGATATTACACACGCAGCCTTAGAGCATTACCTTCAAACACCAGTAATGAACTCACAGTCAAGCAAAACTGAATTAATCTTACTTGTCCTTTTGCTATTCTGCAGTCTGAGCCACAGGAATCCTGAATGGCTTAAGGAGACCCTCAGGACCACAAAGGCCAATATATCCTCACCATCCCTGGAGATGGGAACTGCTGAGTGGGTGCCAAGACATACTGCATGTCCTGCTTGCAGCCCAAACCACAAAGGCCAAGGATTCACAACAGCCCTCAGCTGACAGCTTCATCTTGATCTACAACAGCCATGCTGTCACATCAGAGGGCTGGGGGCTGCTACATCATGGAAAGACAAGTGGTCACAGATGCCACACTGTAAAAGCAGTGAGGTCTTGTGTAAAAATAAGCAAAAAAATAAATAAAATGACCACGACCTGGCTAGATCCAAAACTGAGCAGGCACGTGCAGCCCTTACACTTACAACTCAGACGTAATCACTGCACAGGGGTGATGGGACCATGCAATTCCTAATTACAGCCAAAAGAATAAAATTTCCCAAGAGAGGTCATGAACAGAAAAGCAAGAAAGATGAAGAGCAGCAGCACGCTAGGCAGAATGCGTCAATCTTATGTTACCTTGCAGTAACAGAGCAGCAAGAATATCTAATTGCCCTGCTTTGTTCATCTCCAGTACAGTGTAATGAACAGGAGATCATGATACTGGGGGACAAAGAACCCCCTTTGCTCTTGATCTCAACTTTTTCACTGTACCAGCCCAACTAATTTCAACTTTATTATTTTTGCTTTTCACAGTCAATCAGTTCTACATCCCAGATGTAGCTCACTCTTCTTCTCATGGCTAGGCATATTTTTTTCCACTTACACGGTCAGATCCCACAATAGCTATTGCTACCCAAACAGGTCAAGTCCAGAAGAGCGCAGCCTCCTTGGCAGGTCACAGAGAACACGACATTTCAGCTGCAGCATGGAGGGCTTTGAAGATCAGGGTCAACACCTTAAATGACACACCACGGAGATAGGCTTTTGTCCTGCTCCAGGTACTAACAGCTTTGGGAATGGGAGAATATTTTTAAGGTCATCGTGCTCATTTTCAGCTGAGAAATTATTATTTCTGAAGCATCAGTCTTCATTGTGGAATAAAGAATGAAAAATGACCTCTGATACACAACAGCTTTTGCTCAAAGCATTCAGGGTGCAGGAAAAACCAAGCTGCACTGGCACGATGCGTGGTTCTTGCCCCATCCAGACAAGAGCCCAACCAAGAGCCTGGGTGTAGGCTCAGGTACTGACCACATTTTGGCTTTTCCCCTTCAGTGAGTTCTGAGGCAGCCTCTTAGTATAGGATTTCCAGGGTAAGGCAACAGATTAGCCTTCGAGGGAGGATTAAATCCACACTTCCCTGAGAGTAAGTACATCTGTGTGTGTAGATTCAGAGAGATATCAGCTCAGTTCCCATCAAACTGAGGCAGGTAACATGGCCTTCAGACCACAGGTGGCTTTTTGTCATCCAGCACAGACTGGCTGACAGCGCAGAGTTCACCTTTGCCTGCTCTCTCCCAAGGAGGTACACCCAGACACATCAGTACTGTCATAGTGATCTCTCAACCCCGCATGAGTTATGAATTTATGCACTTTAAGACAGGACTACAAAGTAGTGCAAGTGCACTGCAGGTTTCCTATATCACTTGGACACCTGTGTCCACATAAGCCCCAATGCATGGACTTTGAAAGGCACAGTCCCAGTGAATCCCATTCAAAAGACTGAGGCTCCCCGTCCAGACTACACCCCAGTGCAGCACTGCTCAGGGATGAAAGAATAAAAGACATGCTCGAAGCCTTCTTTGCACTGCTCCTACCAGCTGCCTCCAGGTTAAATCACCCTCAGCCTGCTACCCAAGAACCTGCTTTAGTAAGAGCCCTGTTATACCCAGCCTCCACCTCCCACTATTCCACTCCTTGCCAACGGCTTTTGCAAACTACGTGCCAAATACTTTGCCTCTGAGGTGAAACACTCTTGTGAAACAACGATGTACTCAAGTTGTCTTGCAGCTAAGAATGTATTTTCCATCAGAGGCTGCAAAGCAACAAGCAGGCAGGTCAACAAGCAGGTCTACAGCCTCCACCGTTTTAAGCGAATAGCACAAAAATCAGAGTGGCAGGCTTTGCAGGGCAAGGACCACTTCCAGCTCTCAGGTTTCTCACTGACCTCTACCTGTATCATTGAGGCTATTGAAAAACCTCAAAAGGTAGCACGGCCTTTTGAGAAATAAAGCTGTCTGCAGCTAAGGGGGCAAGAACCCACTCATGCATTGGTCTTTGATAATCATCTGTGGAGAGGTGAGGGTTTTACAGCAGGTCCTGAAGGATGAAGCCTGCTTTTGTTTGCTTTTAAGGAGGGGTTTGCTCTACTGATGCATCATTGTTGGCCACGACCCTGCTGTACACACAAGCGGATTACTGATCAGACCCATGCCACTGACTGATGAGCACATGAATACACACATGGCATGGCCATCACATTCTTCCACTGCTCCTCTGAGGGACTCATCTCCCTGCCTTACCAGGAAAGGCCCTTCTTACCTTGCTTATTTGTGCTTTTTACACAGCTTTTCTAGTCCTGACAGGTGCAATCAGCACTTCATTTTAAATTACCTTCTTTCTCTCTAGAGGTTAAAATTAGAACTTTTTTTTGTTGTTGTTGTTTTGTTTTTTATTTCATCACATTTATCTGACAGAGAACAAGCAACACGCAAATTCAAAATGACTACAGACTCTTGGAAGAAAGCTCTCTAGAAAACTTTTAACATCAGCTCTGACCCAGGCCACCTGTTACTACTCAGCATTTACACCACTGGGTTAGTTGTCAGGGTTGATTTCATCCTGCAGTCCACAATTTGTGGTCTTTAAGATCTGGGTAAGTGAGCCACAGTTGGTCCCCAGGATTACATGACCTCTGTAGTATTTTCCAGCTGATAATGATGCATAGTGGTCTGTAGGAAATTGTGTAATAGCACTGTAACATAACCAAAATGATTTGGACACCTCTGTTGGCAGTGCACACAGCCAGATGAGTGGATATTGTCAAACTATTGGATCTGGAATAAATATTTTCCTGAGCAGAACAGCCAGTGGTTTGTAACATAAGGTTTATCTGAAGAAAACAGCAGTAATGCAGAGCCCCTCTTAGGCTCATTACCAACAAGTCTTCTCCCTTTTCACAGGTGTACAACACAGCAGAGACTTCTGCTGCCGTTTTTTGTGCTTTCTGCCCCTGGAAGCATCAGAACAGTTGCTCTCCTAAGACTTTACAGCTCCATTGCCAGTCGCAGCCTGAACCAGAATGACACAAGCGTGAAATCAGTAAGATGTAATGAACAAGAGTGCAGCTCCAACAAAATCAGGAGAGGTTTCAGCCTGCTATCTTAATTCACTCAGTGTATTCTCCTTTGCACAGGGTTATCAATAGAAGTCCAGCACATTTTCCCTATTCAGCTGCTGGAGCCCAGCACACAGAAATGAAGGAAGTCAAAAAGCTAACAGCTGCTTCTGAACGTTTCTGCAAGCAAATGGTCCCTGATCTCACAGTAGTTTTATAACATTCAAAGCTACATTATTTTAAGTAGGGTGAAAATCCACGCTAACCCCGTATATGAAAGCATTTATGTGGATCTTTAAAACAGTTAAAACCTCACATTGCCTTAGCATAACTCAGCAAGGACCCACACTTAAGCTAAGGCAAATTGACTTTGAAGAATGCACAGGCTGTTTGGTCTAACCAAGAGCCTGGTTGTGTTAAGAGCTGGCCCTAAAGAGGGTCAGACATAGCCCTGGAGCAATCAAGCACGAATGAACTAGTGCAAAAGCACCCTTCTCTATCCCAGGAAAACATCTGTACTGGATTGAAGCAGCTGTAACCCATGCTAAGCCAGCATCACTGCAGCATCACTGCATCAGGTCCGCATCATGATATTACAGATATGGATTTCCTAGAAAATCCTGTTCCAGTGCTTGTAGGGGCAATCAAAAGTCAGTGCAAGTCTGAATAAAGTATTGTCATTCTGCAAGCATTATAGGCTGCATTTTCAGAGAAGCTCTGACAGGGATCTGCCACACATACATGTGTGCAAATAATATAAATATGGTTGTATGTCTGCGTGCATCAGGGAGAAAAAACACACATACTTATTCTCCACACAAAGGTGGAAAAGTTCAGCTTCTTCCAACAAACCATGAAAATCAGAGGAAAAGATCCACAGTCGGGTTATGTGGCCATTAATCGCTTTCCTACTGCTTGAAAAATGGTGATTATTTTCAAAATGCAGCCCGAAGAACTGCATTCGGATGCTAAGCCTGTGTGGGTGTATGCACACATACACTTTTCCTCCTGGCAAAAAACAGCACTGATTTGTGACTCTAGATTCCTGCAGAGATTGTGTTTATAGTCACAGCCTATACAGACAGCACAAGTTCACACCCAAAGAGATTTTTTTTTCTAAATAAAAAGAGGAAAAGAAAAACATTCCCTCTCTTAGTGTCCCCATACTTGGTGAAATGAGGGCAACTTTTCCTTCCACAACTCCATGTGTGAAACCTACAGCTCAGAGTGCTGGGAACCCCTGGGACTAGAGCTTAACATTCAAGCAAACGGTGGGGTTTCTTATTCCAGTGAATGCCCAGGGCACTGTCAAGCCACCCTTGTCAGCCTTTTTTCAGTTTCAGAAATGTGTCATGAAAATAACAAGCCACAGAGAATTCACATTATCTTGGAGAACTCCCATGCCATCAGAAAGCTCTCTGAGTTCTGTATCCACTTGACAGTAAATTAAACAAAAGCAGAGCTTCTGCAGTTTTGTGAGCACCTGTTATAAAGCTAGCCAAGCAGCTCTCTCCACGCCAGAGCCTGAACCATCATCTACTAATTCTAAGCATTAAAAACAAAACAATGAATCCTTTTCAGACATACTTTTTCCCATAAATCTAGTGTGTTTTCCCGCAGAATGCTCACTGTCCAAAGCTCTTCTACAAGTAGGACATAGTCTTTATGCTATGTAGATGACAGAATAAAAAAGCTCACCAAATTGATGACACAAGGTTGAACTGTTGGTGCATCACTGCCCTGAGCTACCAGGAGCTTTTTGCCCAGGGCCCCTACCCTGAGCAAAACCAGATCTCGCTGCTATATCTCAAATCCAGCATCACTTTTACTATCGTTCCCACCCATCTCATAACCTCTGCTTTCCAAGACAGCGCAAGACAGTGGGTTGTGCAAGCTTACTACAGCTAAATCAGAAGGTGAAGGAATTAAAAGAACATCCCCAGCCTCCCCCCAGTCTGTTACCGGATTAACAAGGGAGAGAAGTAGCACCTTCCTACATAAGACAGAGAAGATTTTGAAGTGTGGTAGGAAAAATGCCAGAGAGGAACGGAATCAGATTCCATGCAGGCTTCAAACGAGATGGGAACAACAGTGTAAAATCTTATTTCCTTTATAAGAGTGGAGAGCTGAGCTCGAAAGACTGCCCCCTACCAAGGGCAGAGACATTCAGCATGACAGAAGGCTCAAGCCTAGCAAAGCATTTGCTCAAGAACTTCAGCCAAGAAAGAGGTGGATTTAAAAATATCTATTCTGTGCTTTAAACAGTCGCAGGCTTCATCCATCTCTCCCCTTCTCAACTCACAAATGTGACCAAGAACACTGTAAAACAACACTATGTCCTTACAACCAATGAAGTCTGTAATCTACCTGCAGAAATCACCTTGCTGGAGGCAGGCACCCAGAACAAAAACCAGGGCTAGAGTTCAGAAGAGGGATTGGACAGTGTCATGGTACTGAATTATGATTTTATTTTGTGTTATACAAGCTAGCATAAGTGCAGCAACCAAGAGGCACACCTCCCAGAGCAAGCTGATCATTTGTAGGGTGTCACATCCAACTGCCTCCTAAGGATGGAGCACAGGAAGGGAAGGCAGAGCAGCTCCGTCATTAAACCAAAAGCACAGGGACAATGGGACCGTAGGAAGCCCTGCAGCCCATCCCTTGTCCCAGGGCAGGATCAGCTGTGACTTATCAGCACTGACAGGCATTAACTCAGAGAGCTTCAGGAGGCCTCCATTAGCAGGGAAGGCTCAACAACCTCCCAGGCAATCCACTCCAGTGCTCCACTGCTCTCAGAAACAAGGTCTGCACAGAGGTAATTTCTTAGGCCAATGATCTTCCCATAATTAAGTCTTCTCTGTCCTGAAGCACTAGATGCTATCCACTGACTCCGAACGTGGAAAATCAATAGTATAAGTTTATTTAGCTACATCCTTCCGGGGCCCTTGTAGAGCATACACGCATCCCATTGCAACAGGTAGCTGCGGAACTCAAGCACTGCTGATCAGTCAGGTGGGTGGAGCACCTAATCTTCAATAATATGTTTTGGCACTGAGGTTTTCAACTAAACGCAAGCGTAGGGCAGTAAGTAGCAGGCTCATAAGAAGACGAGTCTCCCAGAAGACCCTCAGACATGAGAAGTAGAAAATCAGAGGAGCTTTTACACAATCAGACCCCAAAGGGTACAGTGTCTGAACCAGAGCTTGGGAGAAAGGCTGGATGTCCAAGGGCTACACAGCTCTCCTCTGCTGGCAGGTCCAGTTGCAAGGTGCACCACACACCCTTCATTCCTCTCAGGCAAGCGACCCCTCTCGTGTCCTCAAGGCAAAATTTCAGAGAGGACTAATTTGCAAGTTTCATCTAGTCTGATGCATTCATTGACTTCACAAGACCTCTCTGTGCTCTGCCCCCAGAGCTCTATTTCTGCACCACAGGAGGCTGTTTGATGCACAGTTTGGCATTTTTGCTGAAACCCAGAGGACAAAGAAAATATCTTTATTGCAGCCCTGGCTTCCTGGCTCTCGTTTGCCTTTAAAGCGGTTGTTAGCAAGGAGCTAAGTTTAGGAACAGAAGGCACATGCCTTCTGGCAACTGCCTGTACTTGAACAAAAAGACCTGGAGAGAAACTCACACCCATTTCTTCACAGCAAAAAGAAAGGCTCGCCCCCTGATTACAGCAAAAGCCAACAAGAATTAGTACTTTACCAACACACCTCTTGTCTTATTCAGAGCAGAGGGCTTGGCAGAGAGGAGAGTGCCTTAAGAACACTGATTTTCTTTGACACTGCTGAAATTATGAAGGCTAAGTCTTCACTGTGACCCAAAGGCACACCATGCCCTGAATAAGCAATGAATAAATGTAGCGGGGAGATGAAGACACCAGGTTCAAGGTATGATCTCAAGAGCAACACAGTTCAGTTTTAAAACTGCATATCTGTAGTCCTGAAGAGTGAAGGAAGAGGAGCAAAAGAGGTGGGAAGGCAGGAAAGAATAACACGCTGAGCTGTCTATTGCCACAGCTTCTAGCTGAAGCAGCTTTAGCTGCTCCTAGAATCTACATTCAAGAGGTACGTGGTATAGTTGGATCCCAATCACACTACACAGCACCTTTGCTGGGACTGCTTCTACAACTCCACAGCACATCCTTAGAAAATCTAGCCTGTCAAGATCTCCATTAATGGAAAAGGAGCACCATTAATTAATTGTTAGATTTAAAAACTGACTTTCAATGAGCAGAGGAGAAAAAAAAAAAAAAAAAAAGGGAAAAAAAAAAAACACCAGTGAAAAAGCCACAAATATTTGCACAGATTAAAACTTTGTTTCCTTCCCAGGAGAGGGGAATCTGATTGTGGGGATATAGGACTAAAGCATGCATCTGTAACCACTCATTAGTACCAGCTCATTGTTACATTAGTATCAGCTCATTGTTACATTCAGTCCCTATGTTTCCTGTATCAACCTACTGAGTTGTTTAAACACCTTTTTTTGAAAACAAAAACAAACAAACAAAAAAACACAAACAAACAACAAAGTCAACATACTATACATCCGAATAACTAGCAACACCAACTCTGAATTTTGTCTGCCAACTTCTAGACATTACAACAGGTTTAAAGTTAAGTAACATGGGATGATGTAAGATTTCCAAGGACAGATTTAAAATGCAAGATAACAACATGGACTAGACAAGCAGCATGCAAAAACTGTCAGGGTCTCCAAAAGCAGCTAGCAACATCACACCCTTTAGCTCTTTCCTCCACACAGGAGCAGGGTGTGTATACAGAACATCCCATGACTGCATAGCTGCTCTCCCTCCCCAAAAGCAGATCAGCTCAAGGAGATAAAAATGTATACTGCAGCCAGGCGGCTGCACTGTTACCAAAATCAGCTCACCTTGATGGGCTGTTTAGAGCCCCAGATTCCTTCACCCTTCTAGGAACAATCAGCCAGAGCCATCCAGTGCCACTTACTGAGGTGTTTCGTAGCCCCTTTCTGAAGGCTCCCCTTGCTGCTGGACACTGCCATGCCCACCTTATGGTTATGAGGAACCATAACCAGGTTAATGAGGAAAGCGCTGGGAGTCAGCAGGTACAGATTGTCACTACGATGCCACCCTTACGCATGCATGCAATAGCCCTAGAGCTTTTAGTTAATGCAATCCACATTTTGCCAAGAACTGTAATTGCTTTGAAATTACTCCATCTTAATCCCTATCCCCAGCAGTCTTCCTCAGAGCTGCAAGTTCCTTGCTTCTTCCTGCAAAAAGCGGGGGGGGGTTCCCTTCTCTCCCAGCCCTCCAGGTTTTATCCCGTTATTAAAGGAAAAAGCAGAATGCTAGGGTAAATTCCAAACTCACTCATCCCCTTTCTCTGAGGTTTTTCTGGGTGATGGTCTTCTCTTCAGCTGCCATGGGCCTCTTTTGCAACTGCAACTCCTTGTTGCAGACAAAAGGGTTTTAGGTGCAACATACCTGGCTGCCCCAAGAGTGATGGGAGGGAAGAAAAGACAATGATTATAAAAAGCACAACGTAACCCTTTGAGAAATAAACATCTTGCACCATAAAGGGAAAAAGAAGAAAAAAAAAGCTAATCCATACCCAGGAACAGCATTTCAGCTGCCTTCAGAATAAGCTGATAAAATGTTTTTGTGGGGAAATAACACTCAGAGAGTAAGGCCAACCTGAATCTCAGCAGCTGTAACTCCACTTTGGATTATTCCAGCAAGTTTGGTGTTAGCCCAACCAGAATGGCACTAAAACTGCCTCTCCAAAAACTGCGGACTTGTATCAGGAATAGTGCAGCCAGCAGGGGCAGGGAGGTAATCATCCCCCTGTACTGTGTTCAGCTTTGGGTCCCTCACTACAAGAAGGACATCGAGGTGCTCGAGTGTGTCCAGAGAAGGGCTACGAAGCTGGTGAAGGGCCTGGAACACAAGTGCTGTGAGAAGCAACTGAGGGAACTGGGGGTGTTTGGTCTGGGGAAGAGAAGGCTCAGGGGAGACCTTATCACTCTCTGTAACTGCCTGAAAGGAAGCTGTGGGGAGCTGGGGTCAGCCTCTTTTTGCAGATAGCTAGTGATAGGGCTAGAGGGAATGGCTTTAAGTTGCGCCAGGGGAGGTTCAGGCTGGAAATGAGGAGACATTTCTGCTCAGAAAGAGCAGTCAGGCACTGGGACGAGTTGCCCAGGGAGGCGGTGGAGTCACCGTCCCTGGGGGTGTTCAAGGAAAGGTTGGACGTGGTGCTTGGGGACATGGATCAGTGGGGAAAGTGGTGGAAGGGGTGTGGTTGTACCAGATGGTCTTGAAGGGCTTTTCCATCCTTAATAACTCTACATTTAACACCATCACAGCACCGCCTGGGGAGGGCAGCACACACCCCATAGCGCTGTTTCCCCACAACACCCCCGCGCTCCCCCAGCCCCGAGGCCCCCCCGAGGGGGCTCAGCAGGGCCGTGAGGAGGCGGTGGCGGCGGCCATCACCCCTTTAAGCTCAGCCCCCCAGAGCCCCGCTCCCTCCTCCCCTTCCTGCGGGCGGTGCCGCCGCTTTTAGGGCCGCCCCGCGGCGGCTGCCGGAGCCGGCGGAGCAGCGCGGGCACGGGGCGGCGGCAGCAGCAGCGCCATGTCCTGAGGGGAGGAAGAAGAGAAAGAGGAGGAGGAGTTGGCGGCGGCGGCGGTCGGCGGCTTGGAGCCCCCACCACGGAGGGGTCGGTGGAGCAGCGGGCCAAGGGCCGGGCCCCCATGAAGGAGAAGGAGGCCGGGGCGGAGCGGGGCAAGCCCGCCACCTACACCGGGGACAAGAAGGCGCGCATGGCGGCCAAGACCAACAAGAAGTGGGTGCGCCTGGCCACCGTGCTGGCCTACGTGCTGTCCGTCTCGCTGGCCGCCATCGTCCTCGCCGTCTACTACAGCCTCATCTGGCAGCCGGTGCGCGGCGGCCCCGGCACGGTCGCCAACTCCTCCTCGCAGCCCCACGTTTCCCCAGCGCCCGGCTCCAGCTCCCCGCGGCCTCTCGCCACCACGCAGGAGGCAGCGGCTCGGAACGGCCTCGCCCAGGCGGGGGGAGGCCCGAAGGAGCCTCCTCCATCCCCGGCTTCTTCTTCTTCATCTTCTTCTTCTGCCTCCCCCTCGCCGCCTCCTTCCAAGGGCCCCCCGTTGCGGCCGGGGTCGCACGGAGGCGGCGCCCCCCCCTGAGGAGCCCCCGCGGTGAGGGCGCTGGAGGCTGACCGCTGGAGGACGGTGGCTGCGGGACATCCTTATTTAACCCTCCTCCTCCCCAAAATTCGTCCTCCGAAGGGGGGTGTTGGTGGCTTCCTTCTGGGCTAGCTTCTCCCTCCGACCCCGCGTTGGACTCGCGAGCTGCTGGTGCCCGGCTGTCACCGGGAGGATGTTGGTGGGGCCCCAAAGCTGTGGCTGTTGGCAGGACCGGCCGGGGACAGTGTGGATGTAGAGGCTGTAACCCGTTGTTTAAGTACCGAGTTTTGTTTAGCCGATGAGCATAAACTTATTTAAACAGATGTGAAAGAGGTAAATTGACTTGTTTACTACATTAAAATATTTTCCCAAGATGAAAGTCTCTGTAACACAGCATATTCTCTTTGGTGATGGGCTTGGGGGGGAAGGATGGGGGCAAATGTAGAGCTGGAAGGACTCCGGGTAGCAAAAATGACTCGCCTGCTGCGACAGGCAGCTCTGACATACCGTGCTGTTGCTTTTATTTGTTGTTGGTGTCCTTAGGAGAAACCTCTGTGTGTGCCCAGCTCCCTCCAGGCTGATGATGAGAGAAGGTCTGAGCTATCCCAACGGGAGCAGGTGGGTGCTGGTGGTGCCCTGTGTGGGCTGGCTGGGCACAGCACCCTGCTGGCACCCCAGGGCCCACAGGAGGTAGGTCTGTGCTAGCCTAGCCTGCACTGAGCAGGCTTTACTCAGAATATGCTTGCCTGCTGTGCAGTCTTCAAGGCTGATCTGCCTTGCTATGTTCATTAATGATGGGTGCAAAAGAGTGGTGTTTAATGGCTGTAGGATGTGGGCTCTCAGCTAGGAAGCCGCCAGACCGAGCAGCTGCTCTTCAGATGGATGGTTTCAGTTGAATGAGTTAACTGTTAGGCTGCCAAGCTATTCAGCATCCCTGGGAAATGATCCTTGGAGCTCAGATGGCCTCTGCTGAGGATGAAAACCGTGCTCTGATGAGTTGTGTTTCAGTTGTACAAATCACATAGGTACTGTAAAATATATGGCACTCCTGTTTTATTGGGTAAATAGCTGCTAAATCAGTATGCTGTGGACCAGTGGTGATGTTAGGCCTGCTTCAGCGGCTCGGGTGTGATTTTCCACCTTCATACAGTTTTTTGGGCAGCATGCAGGCAAGTCTGTATGTTGTTACTGTGCTGGAAAAGGAGACTAGCTGGTAAGAAGGAAAAAGATCATGCTTAGTCATTTTGAACAAAAGTGCATGTGTGATCATTGCCACCTTTCTGCAGGGCGGGTGGAAGAAAGCAAGAAGTGGTGCAGGAGCTGAAAAGTCCCAAGCTGCTGCTGTATCAGGTGGCTGCCCTTCCACACTGCAACCTCCAGAGCTGCTTCTAAGCTCTTCCTATTTATCCAGTGTAGTGGCAGGGCGCTGTTTTGTAGCTGTGGCCAGGCAGTTGGCTG
The DNA here is from genome assembly GCF_963932015.1 of Anas acuta. Lineage (NCBI taxonomy): Eukaryota > Metazoa > Chordata > Aves > Anseriformes > Anatidae > Anas > Anas acuta. The sequence goes on from NC_088983.1 coordinate 31,027,228, forward strand.
GGTTTAGCCCCATGTGTGTTCATTCTGTAGCAGTGGGTGACTTTGTTCCCTTGGCAGTTCGGTCTGTGACATACTTATACCTGCTCATAGGGCTGCAGTATGCATGCAGTGGTTCTGGCGCCTGGTGATGATGCTGTTTGCTGTCTCCCATATCTACATCTGGTTTTAGAAGCAAAGGCTTACTGCAGCTTCCTAAGAGAGGAATGGTCAAAGCAGAAACAAAGCAGGTGCCAGTTGAGTTTAGTCTGTCTCTTGGCTCTAGTACTAAATGCAGAAGCAGTTGGGAAATGTCTCTGGCAGGGAGCTTGTGTTTAATTGTTAAAACTATCTTTAAAGATAAATAAAAGCTGGGTAGAATTATACAGAGACAAGGAGTTCTCTGGTGCTGGTGTACAGCTCAGAACTGGCGAGCCTGTAGTGGCTCTGAACAGTGCATCTGATGTACACTGGATGTACGTAGGCTCCTGGCATTTTTCCTCTTCTTCTCAGGAGACTAATGGGGCATGGCTGTCTAGAGCAGATGGAAGAGGAAGTGAATTGAATTAAATGGGCTGCATTGCCCTCTTCCAACCTCTCATGCGTATCTGTGGAGGGATGCCTTGTATTCAGGAGCTGTAACAACTTAAAGCTCTTCACCTGATTTGTGGTTTTGGTGGCAAAGGATCTGCAGGACAGTGGTTGTGTTCAGATCATCTTTATGAGAGGGAGTAGACCCATTGGTGGTGGTTGCCTCCCTTTCTGGTGCTGAAAATAGTTGGTTAGCCAGAACTAAGAGGACTGTGGTTGTTCTCGTTCCTCTATGGAAGAGCAGGCTTGATGAGTTCCCAGGCTGCTTCTGTATCCTCTCTGCTGATAAATTGTGATTTAGGTGAAACACTTATTCCCCTACCTGTTACAACTGGTTGTGGAGCATCTTGTTACTTCACTACTGCTGTACCAGGTGTGCAAGGGCAAATTTTGTCTTGAAAAGGTACAGAATGATTTCAGACTGCTGGCCTAATGGCTAGGAAGATTTTGTAATTTGAACAGTGTTTTGCAAAGCTTTTCTGGACCTAGGCTTTTCAGCTTAAATCTCTTCTTCTATGTCCTTTCCCCAGCTGGGAATTAGTACTCAGAAGGGCATTAAGTTGTCTGCCTTCAGTGAGCCCATATTTGTGCTTGTTTATACTCTTCATGGGCCAAGAAATCGGTGGCTAAATGCACTTTGTAAGTACTTCCAGAAATCAAAATGGCTTGTCTGGACTGGTTTCTATGTGTAAGTTAACTCCTAGTACCCTGATTTTTTAGAAGTTTTTTGGGGGAAGGTAGGTTGGCTGCAAGAGATAAGGGCTGGATTGTCTTTCAGGGCTGTGAGTTCTTGCATTACGTTGCAGTTGTACTGAAACAGTCATCTGCAACTTGACCACACTTTTAGTGCCATGAAGTGGTGCAGTCACCAGCTTTGGCTAAACCTGAAATTTAAGAAGCCAGACCACGTTGTTGTCTGTTGCATTATATTGGTCTTTCCCTTAATTGTTTCTGTTGGGAAGTCACTGAAGTAGGTGAGTGTTTCTCTAACCACTGTAATTGCATCAGGTGAGATAAGGCACAGGCTTTTACGTTGTTTCCTAGATAGAAATCACTAACACTGCAATTTGTGGTGATGTTCCCTTGGAATTGCTGGCAAGACTGATCCCTTTCCACAAATGCTGTCCTGCGTGTTCCTTGCCTGCAGAACTGTGTCTGTTTCCAGTGTGTGAGCAGACCTGTGAGAGGGAGCTGTCTGAAAAGTAGTTTGGATGAAGGTAAGTCAAATGTCCAGCGTTGGATCTTAGGCCCTTTCCTTGAGGGAGTATAAGAATGTTAACAGGAGTGTCAAAACCTCTCGCTATGGGATGTTCCTGTAAAGGAATGATGGTTCTTAAGGATATGGCAGGACTAGCAATATCTGTACTTCTGTTCTTTTCCCTTAGTGCTTTTAATCAATAAAAAGCTCAACGATTCTGTAATGCCAACTTCCCTGCAGCAGTTTAAGTTTTGGGTTCATTGTTCAGGGTATGAATCCCAGATTTTTGTTCTCAAAGCCTTGAAGGGTTTGCGGCACAGCAGTCACTGTGTATTTGTGCTTCAGGTGCAGCGTGGTTCTGAACTGCACTGACACAATGCATCATTGCCAGGTGTCAGGACAAAGTGAATGACACAGTAGCTTTTAATTTTCCAATTCCTAGTCACAGTAATTGCTTGAGAGGATGGAGAAAAGACTAGGTCATGTTCTGGTTTTCCTTTTTGGCTGAGAAGGGTCTCACGAGTGAGGAATTGGACTTCAGGTGAGAAAACTAATACTACCTCATCCAACTCGTGCTATGCTACATCTGTTTAGATCCTCATAGAAGGACTCAAACTGCAAGCTGAGTCAAAAGGAAGTGCTGCCTAAAAGGAGCAACAGGTAAAGAGTTAGCTAATGATGTCCAGTCAAAGGTGCCTCTAGATCAGGGGGTATTTTTACAATTTCTTTGTTTTTTTTCTTGTGTGTAGATGCCTTTGGGCTTCACCTATCTATTGAGATGCAATACTTGCCCATCTGTCTGTACACCCTAGTCTTGTCCCATTGAGTTCAATTTGTTCAAGAAGTATGTTATGATTTGCGTGCAGAAGAACCAGAAGGAAGGGAAATAGCTGGAAAAAAAGTTACTGGAGCATGTGATGTGAGCCAGCTGCTGGAGCACATTTTTACCTTCTGAAAGCTACCTTTTCCCCCAGCATATCTTCTCACTTGGTCTCAGCAGAATAAGGGGAATTGGATTAATCTTCAATTTTTAGGACTGGGCTGTAATTCTCAGAAGGAAGGTGTTGCATTTTTACTCCAGATGTTGGCTTAATTCATTAGTGTGGCTGCAAAGCAATCCTGTGGTGTAGTGTTGATAGTAAAATCAGTGTCTGTCTCTGAGCATCGTGGATCTCCTTCAGAGAAGCCTAAATTAATTTCAGTGGGCCACTGGAGAGTGTTACACATGTGTTTGTGTTACCAGTGACTGGCTGGGAGTCCTGGGAGGAGCTGGTGTGAGCAGAGAAGAGAATGATAGGAGAAACAGTCACTTTGAGCTGGAACGTAAAGCAAAGGAGGTCAAGTTTGACTTCTGGCTATTCCGTATGTCTTCAGAGGCAGCGAGCTTTGGGAACACCTCATTTCTGGTTAGCTGCTGTGTTGCTGCACTGAATTGGTGTGCTCAGGGCATGGCTGCAGGCTTCCCAGTGTGTTCCCTTTGCCTGCCAGCAACTGCAGGAGCGTGTGAGGCTGTGAACTGGTTGAGCTATTGTTGTACCTTGCCAAAGGAAGGCAGCAGGCGGTATTTTAGCTTCACAGCAATGCTCTACCCTGCTCTCTATCTCTAATTGACTTTAAGTATTCCTTGTAACCAAGAAAGCACTAACTACTGTATTACATACTTCAAATACAAAAACTTCTCAGGAAATGCCAGCTTAGCTTCAGGCTCCTATGCTGTTTGCATCTGGAGTGGAATTGGTGTGGAAAATTTGTGAATGTTTCTGTTCTTTCTACTTTTAGCCTCTCTTTATAGGGCTTTACTTAGGAATTTGTGTGGTACCCTTCTGCTGTGGTATTAGATTTGTTGAAATAGGGAATGGAGAGCCAGAACTGCTGTCAAGATTTTCTCTTGTTGCCTCCTGCAGTAATTGGCCTTGTAAAGCTCTGGAAAATGAAGTACTTCCAACCTTGCCCAGGTGTGTTTTTGTCCTTAGGATGAGTTTAATCATCTCTTTAAATCAAGAATTGATTTCCTAGTCTGAAATCAATTTTGCTACAGAGTTGTTGCATTGAAATTGATGGTAAACTTTGCCAACCAGCAGTATCTCAGTGGCAAGCCGTTCCTCTGGCTTAAAGAAAAAAGGGTTTTCTGTGTGAGAGCTGCTGCTCTCTTCCTGTTATTAAGAATAATTAAGAGTGAATTTAACAAAACCCCTGAGCTACCAAGCACTGCTGGGAGGGAACAGGTGCCTCTCTAGGCAGATTAATTTGCACTCTACAAGCTGCAATTGCATTTGCTTGCAAGAAAGGTGACATTGCAATGAGGCAGCTTTGACACCTGTGGAAAAGCAAACCTTGTGTTTTGAGGCAGGTTGTCATCATTACAGCGAGCCTGCTGGGTGGGTTGACTTCACCAGACCAGGAGGTGAGTCCTTTCCTAAGGGCTGAGTGATCTGAATTGGAGCTCTTGCTCTTAAAAAGTTAATGCTACAAATTCTGCTCACATGTAGAGAAAGCCCTGAATAGAGGGCTGAGAAACACTAAGAAACTGGAACTTTTTCTCATAACTTTTATTTAATATAAATAACACCTCTACATCAGATTTTTCAACTCTTCAATCTTTTCTCTCACTGAATATAAGAAATAGCTAGCCACAGCTTTTTCATTTTTTTTCTGAAAAATTCCAATCCAGGCACCAACCAAAGTGCGTTCAAGCAGGGTGTTGGTAAGCAAGAAGAAATTACGCTGAGGACAGGCACCATCTGCACAGCGCAATCCACAGAGCTTGGTACAGACTCGATCCTTCCCAGGCATCATGAAGTGCAAAGTTGCTTGGATTTATTAAGGGTAGGGGGGAAAGAAGGGGGTGGAGGGCAAAGTGTTTTTTCCTTTGAAAGAGGAAAGTTGTTCCTATATCTTATGTCAATAAGATAAAATATAGCAACAATTGAAGTTGGATTTTTATCTCTACAACTAAGTCCTGGGCCAGAGGCTATGTAAAAGTTGCTCTCTGCTGGCTGCTTGATTGCTGCTGGAGTGCAACAACAAGCTCTTGATCAGAGAATATTCTGTGTGTGGGCTGAGGCAAGATGGCAGTGATTCTGACTGGATCAAGACTGAGGTCAGTGAGCTGTTTTCATCTTAAAAAATAAATAAATAAGCAAGTGTTTGAGCCAGTTGGTTGAGGAAAACCAGCCTTGAAGTGATGGAGAATTTCCAGGACCCGGAGCAGTCTTGTAATCTGGTTTGCATCCATCTGTTCTCTTATCTGTTGGGTAAGTCCAAATAAACCCAGTTTGGGCTTGGGTGGGGGAAGGCATTCCTACTAATAAAACATGAAAGCAGCACGCTCTGTTTCTTGCTAATGCCTGGTCTGGAGCCAGTAACCTCTCCTGAATTTGGCACATAGAGGGAGGTTCTCATGGTTGTCTTCCATGAGATAGGTACTGTGGATCCGAGTTACGTAGAATAGCGAAGTGTTTATATGTGCAAATATTAGTTTATTAAAACAGCATACAATAGTTCAGTCCACACATGCCAATGCCATCACCAAGGCTGTCTGCCATTTTGGTTAGCCAATGCATCTTGCAGTGACATTCAATAAATCTCCATGCATAAGTATCTGCACATACATTTACTCCTGAAACTGCTTCAAGTTTTAGGGCAGTGCTTCTCAATGAGGATGATAGCCTCGCTTGTTTTGTCATTTAGAAGTCAGGAATTATGTAATTCCCTGTGCCTGCTTTCTGCCTTCTTAATGGGGAGGCACATTTCAGCCAGTTCCTAGCTTGCTGTCACTCTTTCATCTGCTTGGAAATCTAAACAGCTGGGATTTTTGCTCATTTATGCTCTGAGTGCTCATTCAGTTCCTTGATTTGAAAGGCACCTTTTAAGGCCAGGACAAAAGGTATCCTGGGCAGCTTCCAAGGGAACTGTTACCCTCTTACTTGTGCACAAGGCTAGGAAAGGCACAACCAGGAAGGTGAAAGCAGTTGATAGGAAGCCTGGACTTTCAGCTCCAATTTGGCTGGGGTCCTGTTGCCAGCTCCTTCCTTGCAGCAGGGCGTTAAGGGAAGTTATTGCATTTGTGCTGCCCTCCTCCTTGCTGCAGGCATCTCCACTTAGTGTAGCCTTTGTGCTTCTCAGTCTTAAGCAGGCTCAGTGCTTTGCCAAGCTGCGTACATACCTGCTCAATGCAGCAGCCACCTTACTTAGAAAAAAGCGTGTTCCTGACGTGCTCATTCAGCCTCTGCTGCTTCTGCCCTACCATATCTAACCAGAGGAGAAAGGTGACCTTGGAAAGGATGAGATGCTGTGGCTGCCATGTGCTTGTCGAAAGCACTCCAAGGAGGCTCTGTCCCCTCTGTGCCCACAACCTGTGCAACTCTCATACATCTCTGCCACCACTTCAACCACATACAAACCCCTACTGCAACAGCTGCCCTGAGCTCTACTTCTTCACCCACCTACTGCACTACAACCTAGCACCTCTCACCCTGTCTCCTAATGCTCTGCTTTGTTGCTTGTCCCCACGCAACCACTGGGGAGAGCTCACCCAACCCCTGCTGACCTCCAGGCACACACTGTTCCCTCTTAGCCTTGGGGAGGGAATGGGTGGGCTGCCCAGAAAGCTGAATCTTAACTTTAAACTGAATTAGTTATTAAATAAAATAAAGTGCATCCAGTAGACGTTTCATTGGCTTGCCACACAGCTGCAATATAGGCAAAACAAATACCAAAGAAAAGTGTAGGGAGTGTGTGTAGCCTTTCCTGTCCTTTGGCAGCAGGACAGGAAGGGCTGATGCTGAAACTGAGTGGGGAATGGTGAAGGGGGGACCCTGTCTGTGGTGGATGAAGGGTGCAGGGCAGGTGCTGAAAGCTGATTTCATAGAAGGTCAGAGCGAGGACAAGGCTGTGCTCCTCTTCTCTTCTCATCCACCACCTTCAGCACGTTATCCTGGTGAAACAAGAGCAGAAACAGTAGCAGGATTATCAGCCTTTAGGGAACTGCTGAGCAGTAAATTAAAAGTGTCTGCTGATCTTCAATGTGACCTTCCTGCATGGCTGGGGCTGCTTGGGAGATCCCAGCATCGCATAACCCAGATACCAACCTGCCAAGAGCCCCAACCTGGGGGCTCTGCAGCCCAGGGGATGCACCAAATGTGTGAGCCTGGGGGAAATGTGTTCCCGCTCCTCTGGGCTGGATAAGACTTCTTTACTTTCTCCTTTTGGCTTAAGGACACTAATTTTTGTATGTTTTTGTGTGTGCTCATATAGCACCGGAGCCCCAAGAAGAGAGACTGATTTTGGGTAGGAGTCTGTGGCCCACTCTTGTGAAACCTGGCCTGGGGATGCAGCGTTTGTGTTCACAGGAAGGGGAATGAGCTTTTCTCTGGGGAAAATCCTAATCTGTGACTTGAGGCTGTTGTTCTGTATCTGTCTCTAGACGTAGATACATTGATTTCAATTAGGAAAGACAGACTTTTTTTTCCTCTGGTTGCCAGATGCTTGTGTGCTGCTCAGAGCTGCTGAGTTGGCATTCGCCTGCATCCATGTCTAAATCCACAGGTCTGCCTTTTGCTGACGTAGATTTCAACACCCAGAGCTCACAAGAAAGGATAGAGGGGAAACATAAAAGGAAAAAGCAGATGAAATACCATGAGGGCAGGAGTAGCTTGGCTCACATAAAAGGGAAGATCCAAAGGAATCATTTAACGACACAACCACAGATACCTGATAAGAAACCACAAAGAAATGATGCCCAAGGTACTGAACTAATCGATGCTATGTGCGGTTGAAAGAAGAGTCTAAGGCTGTTGCCAGGGATGTTTTTTATTGTCCTGTATGTGCGCAATGGATGGAGCTGGCTGTATCTTGCTGCTGAGGGGTTGCTCAGTGCTGCAGGAGCAGCACGCTCCCAGACATTATTGGGAAGGGGCAGGAAGCAGATTTTAGAGTTGTGCTTCATGGCTTGAATGTTATAATCTGTTTTACAAGTCTGAACTGACTCCAGAGCTAGCTCTGTTTATTGTTAATCTATTTTGCTATTAGTGCTTCCAGAAGTCTTGTTGACAACCCTGTGCTATTTAGTGGTGGTGGGCAAGTCTCTTCCCTGATTTGCAGCATTACCCTTTCAATACAGGCACCTTGTTTCTGTGCATGAGTCTTTACAGCCAAGACACTGGTGGGCTTTAAAGTCATTACTTTTTTTTTTTTAGCAGTGAGGCACAGTAATTAGCATTTCTCTCGTTTTACGCTGCATCTTCCTTTCCATGCGTAACTGAAGGGCTGGTCGGGGACTTGGCGAGCTCTGTGCTGGTACAACATCCCCGTGGCTGGCGTTACTCTTTGTGACTCAGGGCTCGGGAGAGCCATGCGGCCGTGGGCTGCCTCTGCCATCAGCAGCAAGGGGACGCAGAGCCAAATTTGTGTGTCACCATCACACGAGAGCATTAAAAGCGGACTGATGGCAGTCTGTCTCAGAAGCCCCGGGTGTCCCCCAGCCTGACAAAGCCTGGCTGGACGTGGGAAGTCGCTGGGATGACTTTTGTAGCCAAGCCAACAACAGGTTGCTGTAAGACCTACCGGTTAAACCTCGTGTCATGGGGTGAGATGCACCTGAATGCTGGGGCAGAAAGTAGCTGAAGAAGTCCAGCACTTTTGGCCCTTCATCCATCAGCTGAGATTGGCACTATCCATCCTCTGCACGGGCTGGGAGATGTAAATTTGTTTGATCTCTCCCAGGGCAGGTCCAGAGTTCCCACAGACAGTTTTGTTCTTAGTGGACCACTCAGAGAGTCAGTCTTGTGAAATATCACGTGGCAAACTCAGACATGTTGTGTAAGTACCATCTGTCAGACATCACTACACCATATTTCCTCGCTTGGCTTTTTTTTTTTTAAATGGATATATAGCTGATGTTTCAGCATATGCTGAAAGGCCACAAAAAGGACCGGTAAGATCATGAGGCATGTTCTTCTACCTAGCACAACCACAGAGCATCCCCGACTTAATTCTAATTTGAACTAGAACCATTTTTTTTAAGGGAAAAAAAATCCTAATTCTTTCTAGATTCGCCTCTGGTAGAAAACTTATCACTGCCAACCCTTGATGAGCTTAAATATATAAAATCAGATTTTGGTGGAGATTCCTGCTGCAGTGGTTTGGGGTACGGTCACTCTCCACAGTCTGTGTGTTCCTTCTCAACCCCAGAGCTGGCAGAAAGGAAGACGCAGACCACAATGTGGTGTAGTTATCTCTCCCTCCTTTTCATCTGGGGTTTACATTGAGAGGGTTGATGCAGGCATCTGAGGTATGGGCACATGTTCTGTGGTAGCAGAGAGAAACCAAAGACAAGGCAGAAGCTCTTGAAAGGTGCTGGAGAGATTTAGGAGTACAGCTCCCACATTTCTGGGCAGGATGTGTACACTGATGCTGTTGGGTACCAGTGGAAGCACAGTGCTTTCACAGCGGTGACCAGCATTTACAGGAACATACACAACTTTGTCACCAAATTCATCCTGCTGCTGTCACAAGCACCACATTGCCTAATCCCTGCCAGAAACACTCTGGCCAAGCCAGCCTTACAGGTGGCGAGTCCCTGCTGCAGCCATAGCACCCTTCAAATCCTCTGACAGGTAGTAACTTTTGCCTAATTTCTGCATATTTATCCACAGACTTCTTCAATACATCAATTCTTGCACCTAATTATGTTCAGGCTGGAATGGCCTTTTCCTTCAGTGGTGTTTACTACCCCGCTCTGCCTTCATTTTGCTAGACTAAACAACCATTCCCTGAGTATCCCTGCATTCCCTCCCTGTGTTCCTTCCATCCAAGTTCATTCCTCTTGAACCATTCTCACATACGACACTTGAAAACCCAGGGATTATTTTCCCATATTATGCCACTGGAAGGACTTTGTAATTCCAGAGGAATGAGGACAACTGCTCCAGGTCTTGTATTAAGCCGCAGCACTCCCTGATCCTGCGTGAGGACTAAGCTCTCTCCTTTGGTGGCATGTGGTGCTAGGAGGTGCTCTGGGAAGTTGAAATGCTGTGGCATGACGGTGGGCTCCCCACAGCACTAGGTCACACAAGATGGTATCTTCTCACCTCATGAACCTTGAGGAAACCTTCGGCAGCTCCAGGACTGCCCTGTGAGGTGTTGGTTTCTGCTTGTGGGGCATCCTGCACCAACCTTTAGCGCTGGTTTGCAGCAGAAAGCTGGCCTCTCCCAACCCCTGGGTCCTGCGGCACACAGGCCCTGCCTGCCCCACTCCTCTTTACGTCAGCCGGAGCTGCGAGGTCAGATCCCTGGAGCTGCTCTGGAAATTTACCCCCCAGCTGCATTTTCTCTAAAGATGTTAAGATTAATTTTCTCAAGAGAATTCAGGGAAAAGCTTCTGTGGTTTTTTGTGTATCGTTTACTTCTCTGGGACTTGTTGGACATTCTCCAGGGATTCCAAGCCTGTACTTTGGGTAAATATTTATTCCTTGTTATTTGAAGCAAAGGATGAAAGCCCCACCACGCACTCTGCGCAGCATCTCCAACTGGTTTGAAGGTGCAGGAGATTTTTAGTGCCATAAATAGACATTAACAGGGGAAGCTGTGAAATCCGCATGGTGGCTGCTTACAGAACTGGGTGAGCAGCACTTGTGGTGGGGAGTGAAATCTGGAGGGTTACTGCTGCTACAGACACCGGCTGTGCTTTGCACTGTGTGAGATCCTGGAACTGGGGACATTTCCCTGACATCAGGTGAAGTGACCTGGTGCATTTTTTTTTTTAACCTTGATAGAAATTCCACAATATAACCCCTTAATGGAATGGATATTTTTACATTCCTCTGGGGGTTGATAGGTTTTGTTTTGCAAAATCATCCCATCTGTTTCTAGGTTGATTTTTCAAACATCACACCGTAACAAAACTGAATTACTAGCATAACATTAAAATTTTCTGTTCTGGAAAGGTTTAATGAAAGCTCCAGTTTGGGTTTTATGAAATTAAAAATGTTGAGGAAGACGCATTTCTGGTATTTGTCAAATCTGCATTTTCTGTGAGATTATTATTTTTTTTTCTGTGAAGTTACCTATTACCTCCATGCAGGATTTTGTTAATCAGCCTGATAACCCACACCAGTGCATCCTTCCAGATGCTTCTCCTTAAGGATGGTCAAATCTCACCTGGTCCCAGTTACATTAATCACTTTGTTTTGCTGCGAACCCTCTGTGCTCCATGACAACAGTCATTCAGACTGTATCACCTGGACTGTCATCACAAGTTTCTCTCATGTTTTCTACCAGGCACTTCAGGTCCCAGTATAAGGTCAGGTGGTTACATGAACACAGTGAAGGTTTCTGGCTGGGACATGCCTGGATTTACCAAGACAGCTGCTCAGCACCTCCTGGAGATACAACAACCCATTCACCTTGTCACATGAAGTCCTTCATCTACAGGGAAATTGTGTTAGCATTGTTCGTGCATCACAGAGTGAAAAACACCCCCCTTTGCCCTGCTGCAAAGGGATAATCTTGTAATTTTGTTGGTCTGACATCAGATCAATACAATTAGGCATGGGCATCTGCAATTTGGTGTATGCGTAAATTGTTTAAAACTCAGCATGAGCCACCAGCCCACAGCCTCTTAACTGGATTATAGTTCAGGACTGCCTGTTCCTGAAAGATTATATTCAAGTGGTAAGAAGAACCAAATAATTCATGTGGTTTTGGCACCTGAATTCGTTGTGCTAGACACCAAAGGAATAATCAAACTTTTTCATTCTAACAAAAAAGCGCAGATCTTTGTGTAATGCTTGGCTTTATTGCTATTTCAGCTTCCCGAATGATGCTCTTTTCCTGGTTCTTGCTAAACCCAGCTCTGAGTAACAATGCTGCCCTTTTTACTAGATAGGCCAAGAAAGGCATTAGCCTGCCACATGCGGTTACATTCCTGAAGGGACTCCAGCTGATGTAGTGATCTCCCTGCCAAAGATGTCCACACCTATTAAGTCTTTTTGCAGGCCATATGCAATGGCTTCTCTGAACAGAGGTTTCTTCTAGGTTGCATTTTAGGCTGTTCTTGCCCTAAAGCATCATCTGAGGTCAGGTGCAGGCGTAAGTCTCAATAATCCCCAAAACAAATAGAGGATTCTACCAAGGACTCAAATGCACCTCAAATGAGGGCAAACCGAAGGCATCTGGGTTCAAAGAAATTCTGTGATGTAACACTTTGGGGAGAATTACAAGAAAACAAGCTAGGGCTTTGCAGCATTTTATACATAGTGTGGTCTAAAACTAATCCGTCTGTAGAGCAGAAGGAAACAGAAGCCACGGGAGAAGGGAAGTGACTGTTACCAGCCTGTAGTTATTTATGACTGCCATCTGTGTCATTATGCAGCCTGTCATGTTGATTTGGGAATTTCAAAGCAACAGCAGGAATAGACATAAGACCTTTTCGCTCCAAACACACTGACAACTTAACCGACTTGAGCCAAATGAGCTTTTGCTTTTTGGGTTGTTGTTGTTGTTGTCATCGTTGCTATTTTGTTGCTCCTAGGAGCCCTGCTGTCAAGCCACAGAGATGAACTGTTCTGGTTGTGCTAAGCTAGTGCTTGAGAAATCCAGGTCTTGATTTTTATTTTTATTTTTTCTCCTGTCAAGAGATGTTCGTGACAAATTGGATACAGGGAGCAGAGACTTAAAGATGGGCCCCTCTGTCTTCCTTTTGGCTCACCCCACTGCAAATAAATCATGGCATAACTCACCCTCTCTGCAAATGATCTTGTTCGGGAAGCCAGCCCTGATAGTGGCCTGTCACTGCTGCAGAGGGAGAGGTCAAATTGCTTTGTGGTGACTTCAGTATGTAGGAGGTGACAGTGATGCTCTAGTACATCACTGAAGACAAATGGCCAAGCTGCACTCACTCACTCATTCCCTAAATGCTGTTGCAGTCAATATAATGGGAAAAAACAAACAAACAAAACATACAGAAGAAACCTATTTCTGAGATGGGGGACACAGAAATGGCTGCACTGGCTCACCCTGACACCTCCATGGATGCCCAGCCAGTGAGAAAGTTGGAGGCTTCAGAGGAAGGTGCAAAAAACCTTCAAATGAAACAACCACACACCAGTTTGCTCAGAGAGGTTACCCTTATTTATCATATGTGCTTGCTGTGAGTCAATGATCGGTGATTGCCCTGGAGTCTAAAAAGAATGAAAGCGCATTCTTTTAAAGTAAGGTGTGATATGGCTGTAGAGCTTAGGGATATGGTTTAGTGGGGACTGTTAGCATTAGGTCAGAGGTTGGACTCAATGATCTTGAGGTCTCTTCCAACCTAGAAATTCTGTGATTCTGTGATTCTGTGATTCTGTGATGTAGCTGTGCCTATTCCTGTGATCCTAACACAGGTCAGCACTGGCTGAAGGCTGAATGGCTGAATCCCCCTAAATGACCTGCCATCCATATCCTGCAAAAGGCTCCCCTGAAACTTGAAGCATCTCCTAGATGTACAGGAAATACCAAAAAAATGAAAGTATATTGCTTTAATCTGTCTCCACCAGAAGGTGGGTCCTGCTACTGAGCGCACAGGTTAGACACACCTGGAAATTTTGCTTGTGCTGTCTGGAAAGAGGTCGGTGAGGCAATGGCATGATCTCTTGGTAGGTGGGTGGGTGCTGCATAGGAAGGAAATGGGGATGGAGGGGAAGGCAGGCAGGATGAAATGGGGTTGTAGAGGGTAAATACCTCCATCTATCGCTGTGTGCCCCTCACAGGCCCCACACGCTGCCTCTGCCTTCAGAAGTCTCAGTAGCTATATGCTAGGGCTGATGGGCTGGCATTGCCATGCTTGGTGTATCCCAAGCAATAAATATTTCAGAGAATAAAATTGGTTTCAGTTTCCAGCGAAGTCAAACAGATGCACAAGTGCTGAAGTGCCAACACCAGCTTAAGTCGCCTTGTCTTCTCCAAGACATAAGGCTATGTTTATAATTAAGCCTGCCTTAATGACTTCACTGAAGAGCAATGGAGCAAAGAGCTGTGCTGAAGTGGACTCAGGGTCGCATTACCAAACCATAGGAATCTCCTTTGCATTGCTGTGATGAAAACGGACTGCTCTAATTTATTGTTGCCTCTTAGCTGGTGTCTAATTAATGACTACTTTTCTCACTCAGGATAATTCTGATTCTTCCATTCTCTACTTTTGTGGGTGTTTCTGGTAGATTGGAGAGGCCTGGAAAGCAAAGTCACACTGTGTGCAACCAGGTCTCAACATTTTCCTTAATACTGTTGGAATTAATTTCCCTCACTTGAAGGAATCTCAGTTCCAGTACAGAACCAGCATCTTGGTGTTTGTCTCTTTTAAATAGCTGTAACACTTGTGCTTCTCCATGCCTTTTGTATAGTACTGGATTATAGTGAAAGTCTCTTTGTTAGCAGCTTAACCACTTCATCCCTAAGCTCCTTTGTGCCTTGGGGATGAATACCAAACAAAACCCGGTGACAAGCTGCTGGTTAGGTGTCTGAAGAAAAGCCTGTTGGAGCTGGGGAAAGGCGCTTGGTGGGGGCGATGTGCCTGCCTAGCTTTGAGCAGCTAATTGCCTGGAGTGCCGACTTAGGAGTATCGCTGCTGCCTCTCTGCTTACAGAAGTAATGCTGGAGTACTTGCTGCTGCCTCTCTTCTCAGTGCCAGAGCAATTTAGGGGTTAGGCAGGCCAGACTGCATTCTGGAAGTGCCAATCTTTCTCCTTTCAAGAGAGAGGAAGCTCAGATCTTAAGTTAGGTGTCTCTGTGCTAGGCATGAGGTAGCTGGAGTACACTGCGACCTTACTGCCGAACCTGGTGGCAGGATCACATCCTGACTTACTGGTCTGATCTAGCACTTACAGGTATGACACCCTGATCTGTGATAGTGCTTGGAAAAAACATATTCGGCAAAGGTAACTGCCAAAGATCTTCTACTCTCCGTCCTTGCCCCTTCTTCCTAATTTCTACCTTACTTTTCTACCTGTCACATACTTTGTTCCTTTCTCCTGGCTTTTCTTGTTCTGCATCTGCCTTTCTGGAAGAAACTTCTTTGCTTGAGTAAAACCTGGAGCTTTGCTACATAACCAGCTCTGTTCTTCCCCTTTTCTATTTGGTTCATAGGCCTTAGGAACAGGAACCATCTCATCCTGCCTTACTCATTATTGTTGCCATATACGTAATTCAAACTTTACATTCACTGAGGTTAGCAGTCACAAATCGTATACTGGAAAGGGAATCCCACGTGAAGTCCAGCTTTTTCAAACTACTGCCCACAAGGTGGGCCTCTAAAGCTGTGTGAGTGTTTTGGAAACAGGACTACACTAACCTCTAGTTATTCTAGCTGTGATTACCACAGAGACAGAAATAAATTCATACTGCTATCCCCACCTTTCTGAGATTATCCGTTTCCAGGAATAGTTTCAGCTTGTGCCCTGACTAATGCCTGTCACTGACCAGACTCAGCAGTCCAATTTTCCATACAGATTTTCCTGTCTGACTTTCCATTGTTTCCCTATCTGCTCCAGGGCAGGTCTTTGTGATACACAGTTTTAGGATATCTGAGGGATCCATATCACTGGTAACAAACACTTCTGAATAGTTATCTCGTATGTTGTCTTTATGGCCACAGAAAATGGAACTGTGAACCTGTACTATGGCTATGAGAGCTACAGGATAGCAAACGCCATGAAGAGTGGTGTCAGGAACTCACCTTCCATCTTAGGCAAGCTGGTGCAATCTTTGTTAGTTGAGCGTGTCCCTGCTGTCCTTGTCCTTGCAATCTTCAGGCTGGTCCCCTTCCCTGGACTGTGATTTTGCTGTGTCCTGCTCAGGCACAACAGTTTTGTCAGAGTTGTCTTTCCTTGGGGGCAAAGGCTTGCTTGTGTGTTCAGTGCCTTCAGCATCTTCAGCTCCTTTCAGAGCAAGTGTTTGTCCCTCAAGGGCAGTGTTTTGGGTCAGCTCCTCCCCATTTTGTCTCACCAGCTGTCCTTGACCTGCATCCAGTCTGTCTTCTGCTGCTGTGTCCGGCTTTCCTCCATGGCTATTTGAAGAGTCCTCAGTGGATTCCTGTTCTGAAGCTGTGTTTTTCTTAAAGCTAGCTCCATCTAAATCATCTCCCGTGGACAAGGTCTCCTCACTGCTGTGCATGGCGGCCTGCACAGCATTTGGAAGGCTACTTTGTGAGGCACCGCTATTTGTGCTCTCCTCCTGAGAGATGTCAGCAGTGCCAGGCTTCCCATTGCCATCTTCCTCAACAGGTTCCTTACTTGGCTTGGGACCTGGCTCTGAATCTCCTGTGCTGGCTGCAGAGACCTCCATGCTGAGCCCCTTCACTCCTCTCCGTTCCTCCTTCTGGCCATTGGGGGCAGACTGGGCCTTCCCACTTCGCCTTTGTGATGATGAGGCCCCATGATCTTGGAGGCTTGGTTGTTTCACCTTCTCCTCCAACTCAGCTGTGCAGTTCTCTTCCGCTCCCTCCTCACCTCTGCTCTTCTGCTTGTCCATACCAAGGCTCCTCTAAGAAAAGGAGGATACGTTTATGTCAGCTTATTGATCAGTATCCAGTATTCCTTGTCTATGATGATACCCAAAACATGAGAACAAATTTGCTGAGGCCATTAAAGGAAGCAAAAGCATGTAGGTGGTGTAGGGACCAGACTAAGTGAGGGTTGTTATACTGACAATTTAAGGGCCAATGCAAGAAGTCAAGTTGCTCTCCCATCATGCCACCTGGAGAGTGCTAGCAAGGGGCATATTTACTCCAACACAGAGGTCTCCCCTTTCTGCACGGTCTAATAGCCTCCAACTTTCCTGATAGTGCATGTTTTGAGTAAACTCAGCAGCCACCCTTGAACTAATGAACTCACCTGGCTGTCGGGGTCATCCTTCAGAAAAGACATGTCCTCGCCTTCTTTTGCATCCCATCTGTGAAGGAAAAAAATGCGGAATTTAGGCCTTCAGTTTCTCATAGCAAACAGCCACTCTCTCTGGCTGGGCAAGGATTTCTACCATGTCCATCCATTCCTTGTCTGAGCCCCTTGTCCAGGCAAAAACGAATAAAGGTGGTGAACCTAACTGGTCCAGTTCCTTTTCCTGGCAACTGCAAAACACTCAGCCCATCCAGAGATAGTCATCTGAGGCTACTAAATCTTAATGAACTGGCTGTTATAATTCTAAATGTAATGAAAACATAAAATCCAATTGCCAGAACAGACATTTGTTGTTAGACTAATAAGATATATGGTGATATGCTTATGGTGATGTCTGCCACAGCCTGGTCCTGCTTATCTGACAGTGCCCAAACATCCCAGATCTCCACAATGGCAGACACAGAGGCAGACAGTGAAGGATAAAATTGCTCTGAAGTACCTTGGGAGATGGTAGGCAGAGACATGTGGAAGGCTGCAAGGATGGCCATAACGGTCAGACTGAAGGTCCAGCTCACCCAGGCCCTATTGCCCACTCAGAATCACTGGCTTGGGGTAGAGTTTGAAAAGAGGGCAAGTGTGTCTAACACCTCCCCTCCCAACTTCCAGAAATGTGCAGCTCTGGAATTTCCTGAGCTCAGATGGTATCTCTGTGTTGAGTCATGCTCACTCGGTACACAGTCTCTTCCAAGGATTTGTGTAAGTGCATTTTGGCCCCATAATAAATTTTGCAGCAGCTACAATACATGTATCTCATGCTAAAGAGGGCAACAGCTCTGCTTAAAAAGCTGCATGGAGAAGTGTTGTCTTTTGCTTCTTTGAATTTGCCAGGGTGAATGTAGATCTGAATTTGTCCATGCAGAGCTACAAGGCAGGACAGGCCTTAGATACCCTTCCCTTCTCGTACGTGTGCCTGGTGAATTGTGTCACACGTGCACACACATAGATGTGTATATATATATATATATGTCATCCCTGCCACAAACTCTTAAAATAAGTGTGCAAAGGTGTGCGAGATTTAATTCCTCTCTAGACAGACTCTGCTGGGCTCACTGGCCTCTTCAGTTGGCAAATGTAGGCCAAGATACAAGAAATGAAAACACACATTAAGGTGACTGCAGAGTCAGGCATTTCCAGAGGCAAAAGTGCACTGTTAAGGCGACCCCACGTGCCCTTGTGAAAATTGTGTGGGAATTACCATCACAGCCTCCAATGTAGAATCACATCGAGCTACTTCACACTCAGCAAAGTCCCTAGGGCAGGAGCAAGTTGCATTTGCAAGCACCTGAAGGCTCTCTGAGGGTGTGGAGCTGGGTATGCTGTCCTCAATAAGCCTGGCGATGAAGCAGCTTGGAGCCGTGCTTTAAGGTTTAGGGGCAGTTGTGACCCAGCACCCAGAGCACAGCCAACAAGGTCTTGTCCTGAATACAGGGTAAGTCCCTGCCACTGGCTGTGCCAACTCACACTGCAAAAGGGCCCCCAGCACTGGTGTATTTTCAGCAGTACCCTGCAAGAGCCTTGAAAGTTGGGCTGTACAGGCAGAGCCCATCACACAGAGTCAATAGTGTTAAATTTGGGCATGGGCTGCCCTTGTCACCAATTCCGTCTGCATGCAGCATCAGTGTTGGTGGGTCTACTGACCACTTTCCCCAGATAAATGTCTAAGCAGAGGAATGACGTGCTGACTGCAGGTTTCTGCCTCACCCTGCTCTGCCTACTCAGCCACTGCATGGCTCCTGCAGAGCCAGCCCAGAACAGACCGCCCCCACAGGTCTAAAGATAGCCAAAACTAGCTAGACAGCAATTCTGAAATAATCAACACCTCAGCCTGATGTGTTCCTCCCCCCCATCATTACTGCTAACACACCAGAGTGCGTTACTAATCGCTGACACGCAACAAATATACTCAACACGTTCCTTAGCATAGCTAGTGCTATCCCTGGGATGTTCTCACACAGCAACGTGGCTCCAAATTCTTTTGGGGACAAGGTGCAGCCAGAAGTTACCACCAGACATCATGATCCAAATGGCTCTTACCACTGCTGTTGAGTCGCTTGGACTTAAATGGGAGAGAAGTTGGCAAGTGGTAAAGGGCAGATAGGAGCGGAGGTAAGGAATAATCAGTACCCGTAAAGCACCCTGAGCCTTTCTGAAATGAGAAGAAAGGCCTCAGGAATGGATCTTCCCAAAGAGAAGCAGGGGAAGAAAGGATGCTCCTCCAGTTTCAGAGACAAGGTTACATGGCCAGACGGGACCCCTTCCAGGTCAACAGAGGATGCAGAAGCAGCAGAAGTCCATGAGGTGAGATGGATGGGCAGGAGAGCTACTCTGAAATAATTCTGGCAGGATGGTGCTGAGGGAGGTGGCCATGCTGCAGCAGATGAATGCTTGGCTTCCTCTTGCCCCTAATTTTCCAAGGTCGACAGGTGAAGGTAAGGACTTTAGGGCATGACTCCATGCTCCAGCTACTCATCTCAGTAGTGTTTAAGATACTTCTTTGTAGTTTTAAATGAACCATGACTTTCCATGCTGGCAGCTGATACGTGAGAAGTACTGAAAGGGCAAACAAGAATTAAAAAAATAAATCAAGCAACCTTCTAGCCCCATTTCTAATGGAAGATGGTCAGGGAAGAGTATGATGAATTATTTCATTGTTGAATAAAATGAGAAAAAAGAAAAAGAATCATCGTCTCTGTGGAGACAATAGTACATGAGATTTTATAATTTCATCAGCAAGATAATTTAGGCATCTAAACAGGATGCCAGCACCAGCCATTCTGGGGCCTTAAAGCCTTTAAATGGGTATGAATAATATCCTGACTAAACCCAGCAGCCCTAGAGGAGTTAGATGCCCTAAAATGCCTCCAAGCCTCTGCACTGGAGGCACAAATGTACTGGAAAATGTACCTTCCTGGTCTGTTGTGACAGAAGTAACAGGCTGTGGATGCCCAAGACAAGCCAGGCATCCTCTCTGATGCACACCTTTTGGGTCTCCCAATAGAAGGTGCTAAATCTTGCTGTGCAATCTGGCCAGCTGAGCTTCCCCTCTTCCCAGGCAAAGAACGGATCCCAGAGACAGCTGTCACTTTAAACTGGCTGACCTCGCTGGTGGGCCTTGGCTCTCGTGTTCTTCAAGCAGGGATGTGTGAGGCATAAGGGAGCTTAAGTCTGCAACACCCACTGCAATAAACCTCTTGTTAAATGGGTGGGGGCAGTGTGAGAAAAGCAAGGGAATAATCAGAATAATACTGTATTATTACAGCAGTTAAAAGTGTCAATACCCATGTACAGCCTTCTGCAGTCTGAAATGATGAAATAGCTGTCCTAGCCGCTGGCAGGGAGGAGGTTGCCTTCAATAACCTAGCCAAGCTCTGGAGCTAAAAATTCAAACAGAGACCACTGTGAGAAGAAACTACAACTAGCGAGGGGCAGCTCAACAAGATGTCGTCAAACAGCACACCAAGCTGGCCAGTCAGAGTCCCAGCCCACAATTATTTCTTTGAATTTCTGCCATAAGACAGCTCGCCAAGGCATTCCTTCTGAGCATGGTTCTGAGAACGCAGCACAGAAGGAGAAAGAAACGTCTCAGGACCCTGCGGTGATTTCTGGAAACCAGTCAGCATCTGTCTGTCACAGGCACGCTTTGGGGCATAAGTCTTTGCTGAAGAGGAGGAAAGGAGATGGAGACAGGGCAGTGGGCAGGCTCCCATCCCTTCCCTGGGGTCTGACTGGTGCAGAGATGGAACCCGAGGCAGAATCTGGGTGAAGCTGTTTGACCCGCAGGCTGTGGCAAGGAGGGAGCAGATCGTTGCGTGATGTATCTGTCTGCTTTGCCTATAAAAGGGAAGCAACAAACTCTTTGTCCTTTCCAAGGCGCCACACAAAATCAACACAGCTCTTTCATTTAGTGTTCTCCCGGCACATATTTAACCAACTATACACATCTAATCTGTACAGCTAAAATGTCCTCAGAGCAGAAAATGACTGTATTAGGATTAAACTTTAAGATTAAACATTGGAAAGGCATGAGGCTTATCTTGTCATCAAATCCTTCTAACATCATATTTTCTGAAGTCTTTCCTTATATTCTGCCGCTTAGGAGAAAAGAGAGGGCAGGGCCAGGGGTGTGCTTCATCTGGCTGAGCAAACTCACTGATCCCACACTTTCTACACCCAAGAAGGGCCCAGAGATGCATCCCAGCTCTCATGGTGAGATAAGATGAGCATGGCCAACAGTTGAAGGTGTGACCAGAATAAATCAGATACGCTATGATACAAAGCTCCTTTCTGTGCTTTCCAACCAAACCCTGAAAAGCAGAAAAACAAGAAGATCCCAGCAGAAAGGATGAAAAAGGAAGTATATTTGCAGTGAGTGTAACTCAAGTTCCCAGCAAACGCTGACAGGGAAACCACAATGCCCCTGTTCTGTGCAATTTCTTCCAGCCCTTGGGAACACCAAGCATGTGCCCCACAATGAGACTCAATCTGCTCTGCAGCAATCAGCTCTCTGAACCCTTTTCAAAGCAGAAGACACAGCACTAGATATGCATTTATTTTAAAAGAACAGATGGATCAAAGTCCAAAGAAAAGGTGTCTCAGGAAATAGTGTTCTCTAATTAGCCTGGAGGACACCTGGACAATAGATGATAACTGATCCAGATAAGTTCAGAGGGATCTAGAAGCAATTCTGCATTAGTAACCTTCCGTTTGAATCCACTTTATCCCAAAACTGGTGTGTGACTTTAGGAAAGCTGTATACCATAAGTGTTATCTTTCAAAAAGGATGATGACCTAAAGCCTAGATCATTTGTCGCTGTTAAAAATCTTACTACTAGTGTAAGGGTAGCAGTATCTGCTCAATTGATACTTGCCATTTAACTTATATTTATTATTGGGTGGATGCATTTTTTCCTTCTGTTTCTCTTCTCCAGTGCCACTGTTGAAGTAATTCTTGTGTGTTTATCACAATAAAAACAAATTTTGGCAGCAAACCTCTGAACCACACTTGCCCCCGAGGGCTGCTGTTGAGGTCTGAGAGTTTGGTTTGGGCCTGATTGGGTTGGCATGTTCAGACAGGGCAGAACTGTGCAAAGTCACTGTGTTCTTCATGGTTGTGAAGAGCCACATCCAGCCTGCAGTCTGAAGCAGTCTAGGGTATTCACAGAAAGTAACAACATAAAGCCCATCTTGCACATCCTCTGGGAACTGCTGTAGTTCCCTAGTGCTGCAGTCACTGTCTGGGGAAGAGCAAGCTTGAGCACAGCTCAGCAGCTTTTCTTTCCAAAGCACATGTTGTTGGGGTTGGAGCTGAAGAATGGAAAGGGGTTGAATGTAACTTCCAAACAAAGCTAACCTGATTATTTGCATGCTGCTGATACTATTCTTCATCATTTTCTCAGAATTAAATTAAATTGTGAAAAGTATGATTAACTAACGGGACTTAGAAAGACAGAGGACAACCTATCTTTATGCTTTAAGTAGATTCCCAATTCAGAACGTAACTAGCTGAGAGATGTGGCTGCTGAGGTGCATTTCCTCAAAGCACAGTCACTGGAGACAAAAGCGACATTAAAAAACACTCCAGGCTTGATATAGTGTCAGGCTCTGCACATTAGACCTAATACTATCCTGACAGCAGAATTCTGCATGCACAGACCCTGTCTCCCACCCTTAATTTCAACCAAGTAGCAGCAAGCAGCAGCTGACCTCCAACCAGTTAATGTCTTCTGGGTAATGCTGTGAGTACTCCTATAAAACACGTATCAGTTTGTGCACCTTTTTTACTGTGTGGTCATAACTGATCTGGATGGTAGAAGAATGCTAACATTAAAGGCTACTGGAATGTTTTTTTGTTCTGGATAAATGAAGAGGCTTGGGGTATGCAATCAACCCTTCATCCTTTTGTTGCCTATTTAAGGGGCATGGCAATGCTGTATGATCACTGTTATTAAACTGTTAGATAGTGTGGCTCCAGGAACCTGGAGACTGCACTGAAATTTAATTACAGAGAGCAGCAGGGGAAGGGGGCCCCTGGGAGGATGTGGGCGAACCTGTAAAATGCACTTAGTTTTGCTGATATTCTGAAATTGCTTCAGTGAAAATTAATATATTGCTGTGTGCTGCCCACAGCTGGCAGGAACAGGCCACTTCCCTCCTCACCAGGTTAGGGATCTTTAAGATTTTTTTAAATGAAGAAAAGACACCTGTACTGTACCCTCAATCCTAATTACTACTGGATCAGCTAAGAACTATTTTTGGAGGCTGGTTCGCCATATCAGCAATGCCTGGAAGTTAGATAAGATGCATCCAAAAGCCTCCTGTGGCATGTGCCAGTGCTACCCAAATCTGGTCCCAGAGTAATGGTGCCTCTCTATCTCCCCGGCTACTCTGCAGAGTTAATGCACCAGGTTGGTACAGTGATGATGCACTCCACAGAAGCCACAAATGCCACTAAATTAACTGCTAGTTTGTGGCACTACTGCCAGCACCTTTACCTTCTGGCTCTGCCGGTCAGTCTGTCCTTTCCTTTGGCTCGGCTGCTCATTGCTTTGGGACCGGGATTGTTCACATTCACGCTGTGCTGTCCTCCACCTAGAAGACAGGTTGGAAAGACCATGCAAACGCAGGCAGAACTGTCTGACGGACTACTGAAAGGGCTAAAATCCCCATATCACTGGGAAGTACCTCTGGAAGGGGAAGCTTCTGAAGCTATATGCCTACTATATGTGTACTTTCTGAAGCAATGAGTACAAAGTGAGAATTTAGGGGTGTTTCTTCTGCATTTTCTATGAAAAATTCCAATCATGGATTTACAACTTATTCTTTGGACTCGGTCTCCCTTGTGCTGTTCTTGGGAGGCTGTTTTTGTTCTCCCTTGACACAGAGCACAGACCTTATCACAAGGCTAGGAAAGCAGCCACATGATATGTGTCCAACAGGCATTCCAAGTCTGTCAGAGTGCCTGGAGAGAACTCTTTCCGTGAGGGTATAGAGAAGGTGCTGACATTGAGTGGGATGACAGGACTGAATCATGTGGTTTACTCACCTCTCCCATTGGGAGGAAAGGACCTGTGCTGGAATTTCCTTGCGTTTCTTCCCCCTAAAAGGACAAAGCAAAGCACGCACAAAAGTGAGTGAGGCTCTGTAATGGACAGGTAGCAGAGAGCCTGGCGTTCAAATAGGGTGTTGCAAGGGAAAGCTTTGTTCTGCCAGTCCATCTCCTGAGAAACAGGAGTCGTGATGGACTTATGCTAGTAAAGAAGCCAGCATGTGCCACAGGGATCAGAGATGATGTGCTCTGGAATAGGATTGCCTCTCAAACCACTGTTTGGGAAAGGAGGCAGTACTGAGCCTCCATATTGTGTCATAAAAGGTTATAGAACCCGTGCCACTGCTCTCCCTGGGAAGGTAAAAAGCACTAGCACCCAGATGCTCAAATCCCATCCCCTGAGCACTCTGCAAAGCAGAGAGGGCTGAGACCCCAACACTGCGCGCAGAGGCATTTGCCCAGGAAAGCAGAGTTTCACAACTGACAGCCACGACAGCTGTGGCACTGGGATTCGCACGATCAGCATTCACTAGCGTCAGGACAGAATCTAGGTGTCCCTTGCCAACCTTTCTTATTGCTGGGATTATCCAAGGCTGGCTCCCCATCCTTAACAAAGTCCTCTTCAAACCTGCAGGTTAAAAACAGGCATTGTCAGACCTGACCATTCTCCTCCAGTGTGCAAAAGCGTGGGCAGGAGACCTTGAGACGATGCAAGTTCCAGCCATCGGCCCTTCTGCACCTGCCCACTGGCAAGTAAGTGCAGGTTTGTCAGCTGAAGCTGAAACTGCATGCACTAACCAGGAGAAATGAGGCTGTGAGGCAATTCTACCCCAAAGGAGAACCTCTAAAACCTTTATATCAGTACCTATATATATGTATTTAATTCTATGAACATCCTTAAAACCTATAGATCCCTGTAGTGTAACTGTACAAAGCTCACATGCAGCTTCCCAAGCTTCTAGCTACTATCTGAAGTAGCTTCAGGACTTGTCATCTCAAATCAGACCTGTGGATCAGACTTGTTTGGATGGTTTCTAATCCTGCTTGTTGAATATTATGGTTTTTCTCTTTTAAATGGATAAACAGGAGAACAGTAGGGCTCAGAGCTGTCTTGCCAGCAATACTCAGCATCCACTGAAGTTAATTCACTTCTGTCAGTTGGGGTCTCACTGACTGAAAATCTACATATTCAGCCCTACTTTTCAGACCAAAGGTTGTCCCATCCTCCTGCCTTGTATAAACTCTTTTATCAGCAAACCCATCCCCTAACTCTGCACCCTATCAAAACCCTATCCTGCTGCAGGTGCTCATCATTCTCCAAAGCTTTCTAGACACTGTGATCCAGCTAGACAAGCACCATTAGAGGTGCAATGTTTAAAAGGGAAATGTCAGACCCCATTAAGAACTCTCCCATGTTACCATCCCCAGCATTTCCCCTGTGCTGTATAGGTGGCCCTCACACCACAATGCCTACAAGGGATGAGTTCGTGAGGTGAGGAGGATTTAAGCACGTTGGCCCATCCTGTGATTGAAAAGGAAAAACAAGTGGGGTTGTGCTGTGGGCTAGCAACACAAGTTTGTCCATTCCTGTTTCAAGAAGAGCACCTGCACCCTCCTGTCACTGGACCTGTCCATGTGAAGATGGTGAGAACCCTCTGGATGCAGACTGAACAATTCATGCTCCCCTCCCTCCCTCAGTCCTTGTCCCGATAGGACCAAAGGCAGGCAATCCTTCTCAGCACAAAATATCTCCTGTCAGGGTAGGAGACCTCATGTCAGAAAGAAAAGATGAGAATTGCTCTGGTATCTGGTCCCACTGACAGGCATGGTCAGGAGAAAGAGGTAGCGATATGGATTTAGTCAGGGAGAGGCAGATGACAGCATAGGATTGGATAAACAGTGAACATCTGCACAAGGTCTTATCACTGGCTTTAAATGGCCTGCTGCAGACAAACCACCCCAGGACACTGGAGGACCTACATGTGCTCTGACTTCTCCACATCCCAAGCCCGTCGCCACTCGCCCTTGGAGTTCTTGTGACGTGCCAGTCGCTCCAGGTCGATCTGATCTCGCTCCCTCTTCCAGCGTATGTACTCAGAGCGTTCCCGTCCCGTCATGGGGAAACTCAGGTCTCCAGGGCTCTTCTGGAGTGACTTCCCACTCTCCTAGTGGAGGTAAAAGACCCACTTGTTAAATGTCTGAGGCAAAAGACACGCTTGGTAAATGTCTGAAACGTCTGCATTCAGCATACTCTGTCATGTCACCACCATAAATGCTCAGTAATGTTTGAAAACAGGTCAAAGCGACATGAGCTTCTGCCTCCATAAAGCAGCATAGACACAGAAGGGCTCTTTTTTACCCACAGCCTGAATATGCCAGTCCCAGGGGTGGTAACATTTCATTGACTTTATGAAGAGGGAAACTGAGGCGGGAAGAAGTTATACAGCTTGCTCAGAGCCACATTGTGAACCCATGGTCAAATCAGAACTAGCAACTCTTACCTCCCAGGAATATTCAACTATGAGAAGGATAATTTGTGACAACATATTTCTGAATAGTTGTTCCACTTTGTCCAGGCTAACACGAACAGCATTACATTTCTAAGGATTAAAATCTGTCAGACTAAAACCCTGAACATTCCTGTTGTCTTAAAGAGATGGGGCTTCACTTCTATTTCTCTGACCTGAACTGCAATGTTTCTGGGTTCCTGCAACAATAAGTACCCTCCTGATCTGGGGAGCAGGCAGGAAAGACATCAGTTTTCATTCAGTACCTAACCACATACTTTTAAAACACACCGCTGTAATTCTGTGTTCAGGTGGCCACAGGATTGATTCACCCATTTGCACTTGCAGTCACTTTAACTGTAGGCATCAATTAGCCGTGGCTTTCACTTACCGTGTTCCTGGTCTCTTATAGGTTTCACAACCAAATCTTCCCAATTTTTCCTAGAACAGACACTCTACCATGGTTTACTTATGGCATATAGCTAGTTCCTGGAGTGCCTGCAACATTTCCCATTTCTGAGAGGTTGAATTCTCATAGAAGATGCACCAGGCACGTGAATCCCCCCACCTGAATACACTGAAATCAGGATTATGCCTAGGAAATCCTTCTCACTGACAGGGCCAAGAAGGAAGAGACTTTTGTGACCACCAGGCATCCACAAGAGCCCAGGGCTGCTGCCAACCCTGCGCCAGGGCCCACAGGGCTGTGGGGTGCCAAGAGCAGCATCCTCACAGTGAAGGGGCTCTTCACCTTCATTGCTTTCATCCTCTTTGTTTATTACTCCTCATAATAAACCAGTTAAGGGCTCCCACTGTTCAAACATGTAAAGCTTAATGAAAAGGTAGTTCAGAGGCGTTGGAGCTCTGTGAAGCTGTAGCAAAGCATGTGAACAGGGAGAGGTGGGTAACCGAGCCACCAGGTTAATGGATGTGATAGAAATAGAAGCCAGCTGACCACACTGTGTTGTCAGGTAACACTGTGCAACAAACAGCTTAGTGCAGAGCTGAGTCCTGGGGTGTTAATTACCGGTGGGTAATTCATCACTTCATACATGAGCCCTTCCATGCCAGCCACCCTCACTCCTTCCCCATATGTGAATTAACTCCTCAGTGTTGCGCTGCTGATAAAAGCAGAGCAGCAGGCAAAGAGCGACTGAAAGCCCTGTTGCCAAGGAAATCCACCTGCGTGGGCTGGAGTTGGGGTGGTGGTAATTGCTCCTCCATTTCTTAGCTGGCAGGAGCTGGGGGACCTAAGACTGCATCCCTGAGAATGGCGAGATGGGATCTGCAGAAAGGCAGGACCTGCCAGTGCAACCACTGGTCCTTGGGTTAGACAAGAGGTCTAGAGATGCTCTGGAGCTCCAGAGCCAGCAAGGCACAGCAGGTCCTGACACAATAGATCTTGATGTGTCCCAAGACGGGGGCACACAAGAGCTGGGCAGCACACAGTTGGTGAGAGAAGGGTTCAAACTCCAGAGTCAGAGGATAAGGGAGATGTGCTCCGGTCCATCGCCTTGACCCTTAGAAAAAGGGAAGCCAAAAGTAAGGAAAAGACTGAGGCTGATGTCCATGTTTTCCTGTGAGTAGATGCAGATGTAGCTGTAGGGCCTATCAAGCAGGGGGAGCTAGTTCCTGACCCTCCACCCCCTCCTCACCTTGGCTGGGGCACAGCTGTGGTTAACTGGACTGCAAGGCCATCCTTTTGCCCCGTTCTGCTCTGGGGGGCTCAGCTGGAATTAACGGTTACGAGCCCATCTGTGTCCTCTTAATGAATCATGTTGAGGTGGGTCTATTCAATTTGTGCTCCATTAATTAAGAGCATCTGCAGGCTCAGGGGAGCCAGCATGTCCTCCAGGGTTTGCATTAAACAGTCAGTGGGAAGGCCTGTGCTTTAATTTACCTTCATCCTACTCAGCTTCTGTTGAAGTGAGGAGCTGTAGCTAATGAGGCCTGAGACTTTTCAACCCACAAGCAAACGTTTTCTGGGAGAGAAAACAGCTAGGGCTGTGCTTTTGCGCATGCGTAGGTGTGCATCCCGACATTCCCACTGCTGTTCTAGGGACATGAGCGGCCACAACAAGGTGTGATGAGCAGGTCCCTTCTGCAGAAGCTGGCTTTCAAGCCTTACCATGCCTTAGGTGTGTTAGCTGCTCAGCAAAGCTTTGGATGAGGAGAAGGATAAGCAGTGGGGACCACATCAGAGCACACTGCGGCTTGTTTTAGCATGAAGGCAACTCTTATTGACAGGGAGGTACATCCTGCTGGTTTTCTTTCCCAAAACAAGAGTCCCTTAAAAGGGACATTGGGCCTTACTCACCTTCCGGCTGTGCTCACTTTCTGGGCCTCTGTCACTGTCTGATCTCCTCTTCTCTGCTGTTCTTCTCTCCTCTGCCTGCAAGGGCACAGACACAGGAATTATTTCAGGGATTAGCCAAGGACTCCTGGCTGAGGAGTTCACGCCCATCATGACATATTAGAGCTGCCCAGAAAAAATCATCAAAAGAAGAGAGAGTGGTTCCTGGGACTCTGAATCAAACTGATATGGAAAAGAGAGGCTGAAAAGTAAGGAATGTAAGAAGAAAAACAAGAAAAAGGGACGCATTCCTACAAGTCACTCTTCCTCCCAAGCCAGAGATAGAGAAGTGACCTCTACAGTCCCAGTTCTTCTGAGGAAGACCAAATTTTATGTACCTTTACAGATTTGGACCCAAGACCCTGTTTATGATCCAACAGTACAAGAGCTGGGAGTCCATGTGAGATGCAGCTAAAAGCCACCATGGTAATGATGGGAGAGATTTTTTTTGTTCCTGTAAAACACCAAGCTGCTCTACCAGAATCCATCCCCTCATCTACTGAGTTTAGCCACACTGCCACCAGATTTATAGAATCACAGAATATCCTGAGTTGGAAGGGACCAGCAAGTATCATCAGGTCCAACTCCTGGCTCCACACAGGACCACCCAAAACTCATATAGTGTTGTCCAAAAGCTTTTTGAACTCTGACAGCTTAGTGCCATGACCAAATCCCTGGGGAGCCTGTCCCAGTGCTTGACCACCCTCTGGATGCAGAGCCTTTCCCTAACCCCCAGCCTGACCCTCCCCTGTCCCAGCTCCATGCCGTCCCCTCAGGTCCTGTCGCTGTCCCCAGAGCAGAGCTCAGCGCCTGCCTCTCCGCTCCCCTCATGAGGGAGCTGCAGGCCGCCATGAGGCCTCCACTCAGTCTGCTCTTCTCTGGGCTGGACAAACCAAGGGACCTCAGCTGCTCCTCACATGTCTTCCCGTCTAGACTCTTAACCATCTCTGTAGCCCTCCTTTGGACACTGTAAATTTTATGTCCTTATACCATGGTGCCCAAACTGCAAACAGTGCTCGAGGTGAGGCTGCAGCAGGCAATGCAGAGCAGGACAATCCCTTCCCTTGACCGATTAGCGATGTCGTGCCTGATACACCCCAGGATATGGTTGGCCCTCCTGGCTGCCAGGGCACACTGCTGGCTCAGATTCAACTTGCTATTGACCAAAACCCCCAGATCCCTCTCTGTGGGGCTGCTCTCCAGCCCCTCATCCCCCAGTCTGTACGTATACCCAGGGCTGCCCTGTCCCAGGTGCAGAATCTGGAACTTGCTCTTGTTAAACATCATACAGTTGGTAATTGCCCAGCTCTCTAATCTAGCAAGACTGGCAAGCTCTGCTCTAGTGTTGACATCCCTCAGCCTGGCAGGAGGTGAAAATTAGCCTCTCTGTCTTAATGAACTACAAACACTAAACACAAGGCATGCTGTAGACTAGGCAGCTCTTGGCCCCTGTATGGCCCTGGTGATACTGCCACAGCCAAGGCTGGGTTGGGATCATAGCAGCTCTTAGCAAAATGCAGCCTGCAGAGCATAATCTCCTATGAAAGGCTTTCTGCCCTGATTAAATAATAGCCAGAGTGCCACTGGGAGGGCTGCTTGCTGTTGCTCCAGGATAAGGAGCACGTATGGGGGAGATGACAGAAAGGCACCGGCCTGGTCTCCACGCTGCGGCAGCCCTTGGGGCCGGGGGTGTTTGCCTTCTCGAGAGAGGCTCCTGCTCCCATCCAGCCGCTGCCGCAGCATGTGACATTGCAGCACAGCGGCTGCCAAGCGGCACAACATTTATTACAGAGGCCTCTCCCCTGTTTTGTAGCCGTACATGGCAGCCCTGGGGCCGCTTTGCATAAACGCTGCCAGCTCGCAGCGAGGCCTCGATGTGCTGCAGCCCTGGCGGGCCCCCCCTCGCACCCAGCAAAGCTGAGGCATCCCCAAGTTCCCCTCCTGCTGAACCGCTATGGGGCTGGGGGGTGTGTGGGGCTGAGATTATCGTGCTCTTGTTTTGCACAGCCAGGCAAAACTGAAAAACAAAGAGGGAAGTCACAGCACAAACTGCCAGGTCAGCCATTCGAGAAAGAGTCAGTGCAGTGAGGTCCAACCCAGGCTGGAAAGAGGACTTTTATTCCAATTATATTCTATCCCCAGGCTTTACCCAGCATGACAGGGCTGGATGCTGGAAACCTGGGATACTTGTCTCCACACCTTCCAGCTCTACCCAGCCTCCTAATGCAACTCATCCCCCCTGCAGCCTGTTTGCACATACGCTGTGGGAGCTGGAGAATGGATGAACTCACCCCACAGCAGCAAGCAGTCTTTTACGGGGTCATGCATGTGTGCTAAATCTGAGGCACGAGGGAAGCATGACCTTACAGCCAGCGTTCACTGACACTGTACTTGGCACACAACAGCTTCACTGGTCTCACTGGTGTGAAGCTGTGTAAACTGATGCTATGAGGAAGACATTAGCTACATAGTCCTAGGATTTGTCAAAAAAGGTTTGGGAAAAAAAAATGCAAAGAAGGGTGTGTGCCCAGAGAAGCCACCCCATTTTTTTGCAACAGGCCAGGACATAGTAAAAGGCAATACTGAGTATGTATTCAAAAACGTTGCTGTGAAAATTTATGTAACCAAAACCGCTTACCCCCGGCTCAAAGTCAATTTCTTTTCCAGCCCCATGTGAAGGATCTAGCAGCCAGAGATCTAACAAAGCTCTGCAGCCCTAAACTGAGACGTTGCATTTATAGAGAGATTAAAAATGCAGAAAGCTGGAAACTTTGCTTATCTGAGGAGGCTGGCTGGGGAGCAAGGTGCAGATGGATGCTTAGCCTTTGAAGCAACTGTAAAATAAACTGTCCATTTTAGAAAGAGCACAAAGGAACCAGCTGCTGCAGAAGAGCTGAAGCCCCTCTGTCCCTGGAGGAAACAGGAGGATTAAGAGGAGCGACAGGAGAAAAGGAGCATTGCTTGTCTTGGAAATGCCAAAGACAGCTCATGGGGAAACTGAGGCAGAGAGCTGCCTGGGGGTGATTATCATTACATCTGAGTCTGCATATTTCTCATGCAAGCTCACACAAGAAGTGATTTGGCTTGGCCCCTTTACAATGCCTGATTGTGTCCCCAAAGATGGGAACCGGAAAGCCAGAGCATCCGCACAGCCGGAGCGCTGAGCCAGGGTGTGCGTAAGCTGCAAGCTGCGGGGGGAGCAGTGTGTCTCTGCCTGTCTGCAGCCCTGCACAGCTTGTCTTCAGCCCTGTCTTTGCCAAGGAGCAGGGAAGAGTGAGACTGCGCCCAGGAAATGTACTTGGACAGCCTGGTGGAAGGACTGTGCTGCAGCTCGCGAGACAAGGGAAGACGCAGCTGCTGCGTGGCTGGCCAGCCCGGAGGCTGTCCTGCTCTGGGCACCAGCACTTCAGTGCACAACATAAATCGTTCTGTTCCAGGGACACTGTCTAACTCTACATCCTTTTAAACTCCCCTCCTCTCCCCTCAAAGCCAAGCTGCCTTGTTCCTTAGTCTGCTTCTGGTTTTGCTTCACAAAAGGCACTGTGGAAAATAGAGAGAACCAAAAATATCTGGTTCTATCCTACCAGAAAAGCAGGTCTGAACTGTGCAGTTTAAGAAAATATGTTACCTTTGATTTTGTATTGGCTCAGGAGCAGATTTTTGCATTTTCTCCATGCTGCCCCTGAGCTGCTGTTAGCCTGTTACGACACACCCAGGCCATAGGGAAGCAAAACATGTTTTTCTCCTCCTTCCTCCTCTCCGCCCCCAAAATTATGAAATATGACAATGACATTATCAACTCATAGTTTAACTGTTCCTGCACAGCAGGGAAAGAGATGTGAGGAGGGAGCAAAAATCCGAATTAGACAGAGTAGATTATGTTGCTTATCCTAAGATTTATTCAAGGATTTCTCAGCCATAGAATGGTGCAGGGAACTTGCTAGACAGGCTTTGATGTCTCTGATTTACTTCACCGTCGTCTTATTTTAAAAATAAGTGTTAACAAGATGTGTTAAATTAACCTTCTGGTACCCACTTCTCTGGGCACATGACGGTAACCAGAACTCACATTTCTTCTGCAGGAGGAGGTTTTTGTAAGAGCTTAGAGCTGGTTTTCCAGCTCTCAGATCTCCCGCTGGGTAGGATTTTTGAAACTAGCTCAGTGCATGAGGGGATAATTTTTTTCCAACTCTTTTGAAAAATCTGCCTACTAATTGTGATGCCTGAAGGGAGCTAAAGGCTTCTCAGCCACTCCTTCTGCCTGTCCCCACTTCCCACGTGCAGAGCAGCGTTTCTCCTGCCCCAACTTTGGTTCCTTTCCTCTGCAAGCACGGGGGAATCAGACACATCTGCATAAGTCCCCAAAAGCAGCTTTTGTGTCTCTTGATTAAAAACAGTAATTTTTGATATATAATCCTGGGAAACTGTTAATAAAGTGACAATTTAAGAGCTCTGAAGCCGTATCTACTGTCCATTTAAAAGATGATCTGTAACCTGCTAATTAATCATTGTGCTCCACTGGTCCTGGGCTGCTAGCTTGCATCTCTAACGTAGTAATGACACTGAAACAGTGCCAGAGCATGGAGTGACTTCTTAGGAAAAACAGAGCTAAATATTAGGCATTATCCCTGTCCCTGTGTGCAGGAAGAGTCCTGATGGGGCGAGAGTTAGGGGCATTCAGGCAGGGTGGGAAGAAAGGTTTTAAATGTGGCATCACCAAGCCAGCAGCAGCACTGGAGGCCATGCAGCTGTATTGGGCTGATGTATTCTGCAAAGTGATGGGATAACTTGTTCTGCCCAGCTCTGTGCTACCAGAAGTATCA
This sequence comes from Anas acuta, assembly GCF_963932015.1. Lineage (NCBI taxonomy): Eukaryota > Metazoa > Chordata > Aves > Anseriformes > Anatidae > Anas > Anas acuta. The sequence continues at coordinate 31,060,651 of NC_088983.1, forward strand.
TACCTAGTTCACTGGGTAGAGAAAAACAGGGCTCAATATGGCAGAGTAATATGTCCTGGACTGGGACTGTTTTGGAAAGGAAAATTATGAAAACATCTTTTTGTTTCTTGCATTTCCTCTTACGCACAGCCTTCGCCACAGCTGTGCACTGCCAGCTGTGATGTGGTATAGGACTGACAATGTGGCACTAGCTAGAAGCACCCAGGGTAGTGAGAATGGGAGTCTTTTGTTTGTTTGCTTAGCTTCTTCTTAATGGATTTCATCGTGAATAAAAATAGAGAAAAATGTGGGATAGCAAGGATGGTCTTCAAATGTTATAATAGGTTATATTTAGCAAGTGCAGGAAGGAGGGGCTAGATTTGACAGTGGCCAGGCTACAGGATGTTACTGAAAGGAAAGCGATGGGTGTGATCCCTCTCCTAGGCATTGCAAGCCTCTGTGAGGAGAGCACAAATAACCCAGAATGAGCAGGGAACCAGCTGGGCCACGAGGGGAAAAAGGCAAAAGAAGGGACTGCACTGGGATGGCGAGAGAGACTGAAAGCTAATCCTCAAACTGGGGGTCTCAGCTGAGGTCTGAATCAACAGCTACACCGGTGCCCCATCAAGCAGCTGACTCATTTGGGGAGAAAAATTAAGTTTCCTTGGGGATCAACAACTAATAAAAGGGTAGAAAACAGAAAGTGGCAAGAAAATGTCGGTTTCCACAGCAGATTAGCAGGGGTGTGCCACTGGAACATGCGTTGCTCAACATGCTCATAAATGGTCTGGAAAAGGAGCTGAATAGAGAGATGACAGTTTGCTGATGATACTAAATCATCCAGGGCAAAGAATGTAATTTGCCAGCAAAGAGCTGCAAAAGATCTCTTGACATTGAATGCCTGCATCATAAAATTACAGATGAAATTCAATATCAATAATACCAAATAACTCACATGGAGAAAAACACCTCTTCTTATATTCAAACACACAGTGGTGAAGTCTGAATTACGATTACCACTCAGGAATGAAATCTTGGTGTTATTGTGACTAGTTCTCTGAAAATGTTAGCTCAATTATTTTAGGAAAAAAAAATAAAAATAAAGGCAAAGGAAACACAAAATTGTTAGGACAAGAACAGAAAAGAAGCTAGAAACATCACTGCATTACTGAGTACATCCACAATGAGCCCACAGCTTGAATACCATGTACAGCTCTGGACCTCTTGTATTAAAAGAATTTAGTAACAATAATACATATATATTTAAAGACACAAACAAGGGCAACAAGGGTGATCAAAAACACTGGAATTCTTCCTCACCAGACATGTCTAAATAGGTCTGGACTCTTAAGCCTGCAGAAAAGATGGCTGAAGGAAGATGTGAAACAGGTCAATAAAATCATTTGTGCTTTGGAAAAGTGAACAGGGGATGATCTATGTCCTGCTTCCTGTGATGCAAAAACATTGGATGGGTGTTACAAATTCTAACCTTCTCTCTGCATTGCAGTCTTCCAGTGCCTCTTGGAGAAGCTCATTGCTCTTAGGCATGGTACATGAGGCGTCCATGCCTGGTTTCATTTTTTCAAGCACTATCCCAAACAGCAAAAAGAAGCACTTGTTTAAAACACTAATCCTCAATGCAGCTTAGGAACAGCTGAAATGACAGGGTGTGCCAGACCAAGCCTCACATGCCTCAACCAACCCAAGATAGCACGATGTATGAGATGCCAATGTGCCAATGTGATCTGTTGCTTCAGGCCCCATCTGCCTCTCCCAGATCCTGGGAAAAGGTTGACCAAGTGCAGATGGAAGAAAGTAGCCTGTAGAGGTGACTGTGAAACCCAAACCCTTAACTGTCTTTCAGCCACATCCTTTGAGTCACACCTTGCAAGGTGCCTGCACACTGAGGGATGGTTTCTGCCCTGGCTGTAGTAGCTGTTGGCTGGAGTTACACAGTTAATGTGGAAATAAGAAGGCATCTTCATTAGCTAGGGAAGAACAGGGCTTGATCATTCTAGGGAAATGAAAGCAAGCAAATGATGGAAGCAAAGAAATCTCCTGTGCTCAGCTGGACTCTGAAACATATCCAATTGGTAACAGGTATTGGAAACTGGAGTTTCAAACATGCAGCTTTATATCTTTTTCTAAATTTTAAGAGGAATGCAAAGAACAATGACAATTACTACCATAAAAGCCCATTTTTAAAATGATTTCTACTAACCCCTCTGTTTCCCAGCCCTTGGAAGTATGCTCTTTGAAAACACCTGTGCCTTCTCCCTGCCTCCTGTGCAAACTGAGAGTGCACAGATCCTGAAAGCACCCTGAAAGCTCCCCTTCTGTTCTCTGTGAGCTTCTGAGAGGCTGGGAGAGGTATGCTGCAAAGCTCAGTAACAGAAAGCAGAGCACATTTTTTTTGTGTGTGCCAGCAAGAAGCATGATGCTATTGCTAAATGGGTCTTGTCAGTGACATGAGTCCAAGGCTGCTGTTGAGCCAGACTTTCTGTCCTGCCAGCAGACAGGTGATCAAGTGAAACTGATCTTTCCTTTCAATCTTAAGTAGCACTGAGGGCACGCATTACTCCTTGGTCTGTTGTTTAGTAGCTAGACTTACACCAAGCCTCTGTGGCTCTCCTGTGCTCCCAATAGAGATCCTTTTCTTGTTCAACCAAGGCATGAAGGCCCCGAATGGCTCTACACAATCTCTCTCCCTGCAGATGTCAGCATCCAGCAGGCCTCCCTCACAGCCTGTTGTTGCTAGAAGAGTAACAGGGCTTTGGTCCTACCCTCCACCAACTGAGCTTTGGATTAAGGAGGAAAAAAAAAAAAAAGGGTAAAGATTTTAAATGAACTTTGGTATCTGAGGAGGAGCAGCATGGAGTTGTTTGCATTCCCCGGGGATTATCAGGATTGGGTTCTAGCCCAAGCTGGGTGAAAGAGACCACTGTGACTATATACAGTTGAGGAAAGGCGAGATGACAGTTACATGAGTTTCTTGGACTGCTATATGAAGGCAATTGCATTCACTGGGATTGAATTTAAATGAGTGAGCTTAAATGAATGGCAGCAGAGCGGGACCTGAAAATTGCAGGAGCAAGACCTGAGACACAACCTGTGCTCACTCACCAAAATCAAACCAGCCAGGCATCAGGAACATCACACTTTCCTTGCCAATCTACAATTCAAAGCATCAAATCTTCAGTGTTTTGTGTAGAAAGGTGTGGGAAGACATGGCTTTAAGCTGGCACAGCTGTAGGCCTGCTCTCGCACACACTCTTAGTCTAACCACTTTGAGATCCATACAAGCACGGCATCACCAAAAACACATAGGATATAGGATATGTGGACTCAGCCTCAAATTTCACGTTTTATAGTAAAAGGAGACGAGATATTACCTTTCCCAGGGCTGTCCACACACTTTTAGAACAGAGCTCAGGATATGAGATTTATGGTATTCAGGGAGTTGCTTGGTAGCTATAAGAAAGGAACTCGTGGGCTTTCAGGGTCTAGGTAAACTCTGGGGAGGAGGAGAAGCTGAAGATACATGTGGGCAGTTGGCGGATGGCTGGCTGCTGTCCCAGAGAGGGTGCTGCACAGGTCTCCCAGTGCTCCTGGGTATGTTTGGCAGCCACAGTAAGTGTTTTCTTTCATAGTCTTCACTGGCCCTGTTTGCTGCAGGCATTCCTACTTATCTTGCAAACCCTCGAATAGGAAAATATCACATGCCTCTCTGTGTGTGTGTAAAGAGGAAGGTATTTGCAAAGAGGTATTTGAAATATGCTTCAAAGTTCAGCCAGCTCACCCAGTAGGCTATGGTGAGGTGCAGCAGGACTTGGGTTTAGAAGCAAATATTGCCCAGCTCCATTAACTTTTAAGTTGTGCAGTGTGTCAAGAGGACTCACAATCTGTTGTATGGCTCCAAACAGAAGGCAGTAGGAGACAGGGGTCATTTGTGAGCTTCATGCCACATATCTGGCAGTGCTTTCATCAGCCCTCCTGAAAGAGCATCTGGTATTTCTTATTCACCTTGTACGTTTAAAAGCAAGCTAGCTCTAGCTAGGAGCACAGAGAAGGGAAATGGGATTGTAGCCTTTCCCCTTTCACAGTGATAAAAGCCAGAGAGTTTTACGATGATAAACTCCACACTTTTAACATATAGTCTTTCCCAGTGTCCTGTTGCTGGACTAGCTCCTAATCTGTCCCCATGGCACTTCACATGCCAGCAAAACTAGTGGACGCCACTGATTCTTTGCAGTCCAGTAATTCACAAAGCACTTACTTTTTCCTTGTTATCCATGGTGATGGCAATCTGCATCCTTCTCCCCCGGCGGAAAGCCACCAAGTGGTCTGTCTCCTCTTCACTGAGATCTGGCACTCTGCCCGGGCCAGGGAAGCACTCGGTGCGTTTCTCACTGACAATCCGCTTGCCCTGGAAAGAACAGGATGAGTTTAAGGACACTTCCATTAGCCCTACGCAGTTCCCTTCCCACCCCTGAATTGCACAGGATTTTGGCCTGGCAGAACAGAAACATGAGCCAGGCTTCTTTGTTTGTAAAGCTAGAAACTTTAAGGGATATGTAACATTACATAGCCTTGTTTAACTGAGTACATACTACTAGGTAGGGTGGGATTTCCCATATTCAGATGTTTTGCAGCATGAACAAGATTGATATTTTCATTCTGGACAGGTGAGCCACACTGCATTTTTGTCTTTGACACACATACGAAGTTGTCCTCTCAACAAACAAAATGTCTCAGTAAAACATGAGGCTACACTGGGGCAGAAACCTATAGGGTGAGATAGAAAAGAAATAGTGGTGTTCTCTCCATTCTTGTCTGCAGAGCAGTTACTACCCCAAAGTGTATTAGCACTTGATAATTTATTATCTTCATAATCATTGTGCATCTGTATTTCTGGGATGATTTATTCAGCAGAGGAATAGTTTAGAAAACTGATATATAAACTCCTTAAACAAGGGCAGTTTACCCCCTTTCACATATTATTTCCAGCTGTTTGTATCAGCTCATGTCTTTACTGCATGGATTTACATCTGGTTCTAATTTTGTTAATTATCTTTGTAGCTGGTTGAGCTCCAGCCAATGCCCTCAGCCATCACTTCCACAAAATGAGTACATCTTTTGTACAAAAATACATACTTTTTCTCATTTAAAAGTATCATATTTCAGTTCCATCATGTGCCTTTTTATTTTTGTCTTATGGGGAAATAAAATACTTGGTAAGTCATCTCCATTTTTATCTCTGATCTTTTTCTTTTCTATTCTATACGATTCTTCTGATCAACTCTGTCAGGGTTCATCCCTTAGAAGCTTCCCTCCCTAAAGGATGGTACATTTTCTTCTGGTTTTCTCCCTGGACTTCCACACATACCAGAGTCTTGATTTTTATGGGTCTCAGAACCTCCAAGCTAAGTTCAGTGAACCTTGGGAACTCTTTGTCGCTACGAACTTCATTTCAAAAACAAATAGTACACACTGACCTCGGATTTGTATGGAAGTCTTGCAAGCATCAGTGAATTTGCCATGAAATATGATATCAAGATGTCTTGCATTAGCCTCATCTTCACTTGGCTCTGCCAGAAGTGCAGATGTTAGCATGGAGGGAGCCTTGGTGTAGACAGCCTCCGTAAGCAAGACCTTTTTTATCGTTTGTCCAGTCATCGAGCTTCCTAAAACACGATACCCACTTTGGAAAGTAGTGGAATATTTTCAACACCAGACCTTCAGTCTCTTGCTTATTCTGCTTTCACATTGTGTAGTTTTGCTGTCTCAGCAGAGACTGTTCTTGAGTTGGTCTATGCGTGCAGGTTGAGGAGTGGGTCCGTGTCCTGCTGTTGGTTCCAGCCACCAGAGCTGTGTGGACAAAGTGGGGATTTTTTATACATTCCCTTAACCGTGTAGAGCTCTGGTTTCAGGTTTCAGCTCTCGCTTCTAACAAGTTTTGCTGCCCTTAGTAGGACCCTTGCTATTTCTGCTTTTCTTGAAATAACTGAAGCCACATGTTGTGTTCACAGTAAGGATCTGCTGCCAATCTGCTCAATGCCGTTCTGGTTCTTTCTGTGGTGTTCCCAATGTTTGTGTCAATGCAGTCTACTTTGACTGCTGCCATGGACCGAGCAGATATCTGTGAGCCACCCCCCAGCAATGTCAAGATCCTTTTCCTGAGAGAGTAAAAGTTGATAATCAAGAGAACAGGCAATCATTTAAATAAGGAGTACAACTGCCTGGGCGTCTACCATGGCCAGCCAGTCAACTGCACTTCTACCTGGAGCACGTATGTATGCCCTGAAGGTGTCCCCATACCTAAAAGCTCTGTGAGCTGTTTTAAAGGTCTTAGACTAAGTATCTGTCTCAAGAAAGATGTGATTTTAGCAGCTGGGACAGAGCCAGAAAGCTGAAAACCAGAATCTAAACTGCTCTGAAATCCCTATTTTACCTTTCCTCCATGAGTAGGGCATACTATAGTGTCCTTAACTGCAAATCCCATTGCAGTCACAAGATTACCCGTGATTGCATTACTACAGCTTAATAGCTGACTGCCTGATTTTTAAAATAAAGTGAGAACCAGCTGAAGATGTGAAGACAGATAGCAACTTTGGCGTCAGTGACCAGAGAATGTTGGATTTTAGGAGACTGAGAGTATTGAGGAAGGCAAGCAGCAGACTCAAGAACATGGCCTTCTGGAAAGGAGATTTTGGCTCGTTCAGGGAACTGGTATGCAGGATCCCACAGGAAACAGTCTGAAGGGGAAAGAAGCCCAAGAGATCTGACTGATTTTCATAGACAAGGCTCAAGAACATAAGTAAGGACTTACTGTTGTGCAAGAAATGAGTACGTGTGGTAGGAGGCCACCTGGGCTGAGCAGGGAGCTCCTAGTTACACTAAATGAGAAAAGGGAGTCTGTAGGAGGTGGGAAGGAATAGGGTCTCCAAGAAGAATGCAGGAGCAGCACCTGGGGGTGCAGGGATGGAGTTAGGAAAGCCAAAGCTCAGCTGGGATTGAAACTGGGGAGAGATGTGGAGGTCAGCAAGAAGGACTTCTGTACGTATATTAAGCAGCAAAGAAAGATGAAGAAAGATGTTGGCCTGCTGTGGAATGGGGTGAGCAACTTAGTGCTACGAGACATGGAAAAAAATGAGGTACTCTATACTTTCGTTGCCACAGTCTTTTACTGGCAAGATCTGCCCAGCCTCTCAGACATGCTCAGAGAAAGGTCAAGAGGCAAGGGAGACAAGCTGCCACAAGGGGAAGTACGGCTCAAGTGAAGGGAAAAAAATCACAATAGTAGTGGTCAAACAGTTGAAAACAGGTGCCCAAAGCAGCTGGGAAATACCCATTGATGGAGATTTTCAGAACTTGACTGGACTCAGCCCTGAGCAACCTCTGACAACCTTGAAGTCAGCTGTGGACAGTAGCTGGGGACAGGACTAGATGGCCTCCTGATGTCCCATCCCACATCAGTTGTTTTATGGTTCTGTTGTTGTTTTCAGGTTGTTAGCCTGCCTCAGCTCTGAAGGAAAACCTGTTTAGATTTTGTGTGTGTACATGCACAAACGTATGTGTGCAGATGTGTGCAAGCATAGTAATTTTGCCTGTTTTCTTCAGCTTGTGGCTTTTACATGTATACAGCAAGAACTAGGTAGTACAGACATGAATTCAGTATCAACCAAACACAATGTTTGGAAGTACTTAGGTTGTGGCTTTTAAGTGGCACCTGCTTCTCAATGACAGAATCACTTCATGTCCAGAGCTAACATAGCTCCATTGCCAGAACTATTGGCCAATACAAACACAGGATGTTTTAAAACTAGAAGTATATTTCGAGTCCTATTTATATTCTGTGATTCATGTATTTTATTCCTAATTTTCACTGAAACCAGAGACCGGAATTATAATGGTCAGCACAGGATTCCTACTTGCAGTCAAAGCCACCAATGTGGCTTTTCTTTACGCTGCTGCAAATCAGTATTAATGGACGTGGGTAGACAAAAAATTAACCTTTTGAATAGACTATCTTGGTCTCATATTTCAGACCACAGAGCTGTGCTGGATAATTTGAAGCTGCAAATCTCTTCTGCCATCCTCTTTGGGTTCATAGGGCAATATCTGTGGTCACAGGAGTATTCTCATTCATGTTAGCAGTTATGCTGAGCTGACCCAGTAGCTCAGAAACACAGCATTAACATGGTCATTTTAGGAAGATACAAATGGGAAATGCCTTGTGATAAACACAGGAAAATGCAGTTTTATTTGACTCTTCCTTTATAGACTATGTAAACGGCTACCTCTTATACAGTAGCTTGCCAAGTTAGCTAACTGAATCATGTGTCTTCCAGACATATGAACAAACATTTCCCATTGAAATGAAAAGCAAGTGAAAATAAAAAGTCTTGTTAGCTGCTCTGAAAACCTAAGCATTCCTATTTAAACTTTCTCCCACAGCTAGTGAGGATGAAGTGGAAAACGCCATTGTGTGTGCTTCACAATTCCCCTTTATAAGGGAAACTAAACAGTTTCTTATGCCTTGAGACATGGAAGAAAAGTGCTTAGCAGTTTTTCAAGGCCCCCTACACATCATGGGTCCACAACTTAACCCTAGTAATGCCAGGGCAGTCACAACAGGGACAAAACCAGCCACCCCTGGTTTTGGAATACATGTAGGTGTATGCAAGATTGTACCCCTCTTTTTTCTCTCCCCACACCAGCCTGTCCTCTTCTAAAAACCTGTTCCTCACTCACATCTGTTGGGTGGAGGGCTCTATAAAGCAATCTGGGCAATTGCCCAAGGCAATCTGTAAGGCAATTTTCTGTGAAAAAGTCTCTTTCTTTCTTTTCCCCAGCTTCTGCCTCCCTGTCAGCAACCCTCGAGCCAAGGAGGCTGCCTACTGCCACCCAGGAACTGTGCAGCCCAAGCAATGCACGGCTGCTTCCTCAGTATGCAAACAGTCCCACAAAGGACAGCATTCTCCCACCATAAGAGCAAAGTTCTTGGGAATCACAGGAACGACTCAGGTTAGACCCCCTGCATAAGGCTCAGTTTTCCATGACAACTATCTGGGGAAGTGCTGAGAGCTGCTGGTAACCTCTGAAGATAGCCGGATCCATTGTGACTTGCAGAATAGGCTCTGAACTGCTTGCTGTCCTGTTTCCCTGCTCTATTTCTGGCATGAATCAGAGGCTGAAAATAGGGTTTGACTTTGCCTTGGAACCACTGAATTGCTCAAGACTGTTACTTTGGTGCTGAAGCTGTACATTACTTTTTTCTTCAATTGTTATTATTCCCAGGAAATACCTCTGCTCCAGGGATAATTCTGAGTTTCCTGGGGCATTCAAGGCAATATATTTTTCCTTCTTTTAAACCCTGAGCAGGCATGTGCAGTAATCTCAGGCTGTCCTGGGCTAATTAATGAACTGGTGAGTTGGGTTGCCCTGCCCTAAGAAAAGCACCAATACAAGGTGTTTAGCATCCCTGATAATGTTTGTTTATTTATTTATTTATATTATTATTTATTAATTTGTTTTGTTTGTTTGTTTTTCATGAAGAAAGCAAGTCCAGTGATGGCTTAGCAGGGTAATAGCAAGCTATGGTTCCATGGCTTGTACTTCAAACATTAATTCCAGCTTAAGTCAACAGCCATACCCTAGAGCTCTTTTAGGTGTTTAGGTGGCAATGACCTGTCCTTTGGACAAATAACATGGTCACAAGTAACTCCTGCCAGGGAGGCTCAGCACTGAGTGGGTATGTCTGAAAGACAGGCTAATCCCTTACTGCCTGAGAAAGTCCTTCCTGAGGACAGCAACAAAAACAACAACAGCAAAGCCCCAGTGTGAAAACCCAAGAACCAATGCAGAGGGGCTTGTACCCAAACACAGCAAACAAGACTGAAGCTCCAAAGCACGTTACTGGATTTACAGGAAGGTGGCACCTTCCTAGGGACATTATATGTTAAAAGTCACAGTAGGAAGGCTGGCACATTGGCAAAGCCATTAAACCCTGCAGTTTACAGAGCAGATGGTAGGGAAGGCCGAGAGGCTGATACAGGAAATATCTCTTTAGCAGAGCAGTGATAGCTAGACTTAAATAGGAGTGGGAGACCACTGACTTTTCCATGAAATACCCTTTTCCCTCCCTCCCTATGCTACTTCTGGCTAAGACGGGTCGCCTGAAGGCACATTCTGCTTAACATGCCAGCACATCTTTTGCTCGTTTGCTATTTTAAGAATATCAGAGATTTCCTAGATTGCTTGTCCCACATTGGGAAATCCTGGCCCTCAGCAGGCGAGCTCCCAAAGCGAGGGATGTCAGATGAGGAAAGTGCCCATGCAGAGCCAACGGGAACAGGGAGCAGGGCCCAAACAGGCAGCAGCGCCTGGCAGAGCCACCTCTTCCCCTCCACGGGATCTGTCCCTGCTCACTCGCTGCCTGTGTGAGATTTGAGACTCTGGCACTAGCTATTTAGCTGCAGGCAGGCAAAGCTACACTGTTCGTGACAGCTACACCCTGGTAACAGTTCACTGAGAATCTGCAAATGGAGAAATGCCCCTCTTATGTCTGAGGCATGCCCTAGCTGGCAAAGAGGGTGTTAAAAATGCCCACCTGAGGGGTGTCAGGAAAAAGAACATGGGGAACAAAGTGCTGTCCAGTTTATACAACTTTCCAGCTGCCCTTCCATTGGAGCTTCTCCCTTTGTTGTGATTTGTGACACTGAGGTTTTAGAGCAAATTGTTTTCTGCACAGCCCAGCTGCTCTGTTGCTTGAACCTTGCAGTGGTCATAGGAAAAATATTGGTGGGGCAAATGAAATAGGCCTATTTTGTCATTCCAGTATCACCAAGCAAGTCTCTTTGTGGACACCTGGTGAAGCCTTGCTCACTGGGAAGCTGAGGCAAATTATCTACACTCTCTTTTAATCTTCAGCAGCCCAGAGGATGCCTTAATAGAGCAGTAATAATAAATAAGATTGTACTTCATGTGACAGCAAATACAATTCTGTCCAAAATCCTGGTAATTTTCCTCTCTCACCCTGCACAGTTCCACACTCTTCCTACTCACCAATTTGAAGAACTAAATTTAAGGTAACTAAAGGAATGTTCTGAACTGACGCCACCGGAACATTCAGCAATAAATCAGTTTTCCTCTGTCATCAAGTCAGGCTGCTGGGTTGTGCTTTACACCAACACTCATGAGCCCCTGGGGGGTTGCTAAGGCCTGAAAAAAGTACTTAATGCAGCAAATTTGTATATACTGTACAATAGGGAACTTATGGGAAGTTTCCATCAAGGTCTGCATTTCCGGCAGAAAAATCTCAGAGGTCTATTAATTGGCCATGCTGAAAAACATTGGTGCAGAGTTTAAGGCAGCAATGTGCTTTAGCTGCCAGTGCTCTGCGCTAATACAAATCCCCATCTAGGATTTGAATTCTGAGCTGTAGATTACGGAAAGGGCTCCAGGGGACACAGCCTGTCTGTGAGAGGCATTCACTCTGCAAATGTAATTGCTTCAAATGAAAGTCCCCCGCATACAACTACATGGCCATGAGAAACCTTGGAGGAGACTCTTAAATATTTCACTGATAAAGTTCAGTCAGTAATGAGGGATTTCTACGTATCCTCTATTCTAAGAAAAAAAAAAAAAAAAAGGCATTTTTTTTCTTTCTTTTGTATTAGAAGGTGGTTTGGTTGTTATGGAATGTGATTTCATTCGAAAGGGATGTTCACGCTACTGGTTATGTATCTGGAACGGAGGAAATGAGAGGCCTCATTCTCTTTCTCCTGAAAAATCATTCTGAAAGCTACATTATTTCCAAAATGATTCAGTTCCTTCAAGGTAACATACAATGACTTCATAATGGTGCAGTGATTGTAGCCTGCTTCTTCATGGAAAAAAAGGCTAGCTAGGTCAGGGAGAAACAGAAATGAAAAGGCATTCGAGGCACAAAATTGGAAAAACATTTCCAAGCTGCCTCGGAGGGAGTAAATGGCTCTCTGCCTTTTGTTTACAGCCAAGGTTTTCAGCACTCCTACCTCAAAGCGCCAGGGTAGCAGGAAGGGTGGGGGCTCGCTTCATTACCCTGGGAAATGGCTTTGGCCTGGACCTTGCTTCACAAAAGCCCTCTCAGATTTTGTGGGCCAAACATGTTGCTGTGCCTAAAATGGGCTCCAGGGGAGCAACGTTTGCTGCCACTGTTTCCTTTTCCCGGTGCTGCCCTGGCAGAAATGGGCTGACCTCATCTGCCCCAGTGGCTTAGCGAGGCAGGGGATGGAGGGCTGAGGCTTTCTGTCTGCTTCCCGTGGGCACAGTCTGCACAAAGGGTCCGTGCTCATCTTGGCGGTGTGTCTCCAGGTGTCTCACTGGTGTCTAATTAGTGTTAATCAATTAACAGATAATTCTGCTTCCTATGCTCTTGTGGAACATATTAAACACAGTACCAGCTGCAGCAGTAACCTTCTCCAGAGGCTCACTAACTAGAGGGCTTCGCTGAATTCCCATGCAGGTGCCCGTGCACGTGCAGGTATTACGTTTTTCCAGGGGAGGTGGCAGTTCTGGTCCTTGTTCCTATTGATCTCAGTGGCCAAACTCAGTAACACCAGCATGAACAGGATCATTTCCCTGGGATATAGCAGAGGTAAATAAGAGCGTGAAGCTCATACAGGCGCATATTTCCTTGGGCATGTTGCCAACACTAACTGCCAAACTTTTATCAAATCCTTCCTGCCAAAACTTCAGAAAATCATTACATCTAGATGCACAGACTCCACGAGAGATAGGGGTAGCAGCTAGGAAGGAATGTTCTGGCATGATCAATTTCAATTACTTTTTCTGTTTCGCAAAATTTCTAATTAAGTCTGAAAATACTGGGGCACATTTGCTGCCCAGCACATTGGCAGCTGCAACTGATACTCATGTCACTTTGGATTTTATTCTGCATTTAGGACTTTCTGGAATAGAGCAACAGGGAGAAATGATGCTGTTTTTACCACTAAACATCATTGCCTCCCTGGGAATAGCTAAGGAGCAATGCAGCTAAATCTGTCTGGGCTCTTGCTTATCTCCATCCCTTTTCCAGGCACAGCAACAGAGTTTAACACCCTGCTGCTGGCCCAAGTGGTGGGCAATAAGGCATCTGCTCTCCCAGAAAGGGCTCTGCATGGGCTATGGATGGAGCTGCTGGGAGGTTTAGCAAGGCCTGGGGGCTGATTCCAGCAAATGACACATGGGGAGGAAAACACAGTGCATGGCAACTCGAGGTGTAGACTGAGGCTGTGACAAGGGATCGAGAAATGAGAAGAAAGGAATGGGAGGGGATCTATTCTCTTCAGAGAGGAGACAGTGGGGGACAGGCTGAGCAGAAAGCTCAAGTGAGAGGCAGAACAGAAGCCCCTTTGTAATCTTCTTCCCTGCTCACCTTGGCTTTGTTGTCCATGGTAACAGCCAGCTGCATCCTTTTCCCCATTCTGAACGTGAACATATGATCTGCTTCCTCCTCCTCCTCCTCCTCTTCCTCACTGCCAATGCCAAATCCAGGGCTTGTAGCACAGGGACTCCATTTCTCGCTCACCACCCTTTTGTCCTGGGAAATGAAGCACTTCCATGAGCAAATCCCAGCCCCTTAGCTCACTGGGGTGTTCCCCTTCCCCAAACACACTTGCCCATGAGCAGGGCAGGCCGGTTAAGGAAATGGCAAGCCTTGCCCTGAGGAAGTTTTCTGTGCCCGGCGCTGTGCCGTGACATTCCTATGGAACAAGGGGCTCGTTGTCTGCTCAGCAGCAAAAGCCACAATTACAGAGGGTCTGGAAAATCCTTTGCACTTACAAATCTGACATTTCAGACTAAAATACCAGAGTTTTAGGAAACAAATGTCACCCTCCTCTCTTTCTGCAGCACTCTGAGTTAGATCAGGAAAGCCTAAGTCCTGATGGAGATTGCCTGGGAAGCCAAGTGGATGGCTCCTGAGGGTCGTGCTCACCATCGAGAGGGCTGGGCTATCTTGTCCATAGTGTTCAGTCTGGGTAATTGCATCTTTCAGGTCCTGTATGAGAGAAAAACGTGTGCAACAACGCACCTCCAGAGAAAAGCAAGGGCCAGGGCGTGGTGAAGTGAGCAATGCACTAGCCTGGATCTAACAACCCAGGAGCACTGACTGCGGAGGAGGAGGGTTGGTCTGGCTCAGCCTTGGACATCCCCCGGGGGTTAATGCAGGACTGGCCTGGTGATTTACCAGCTCCCACACTGCCAGGAGAGGAGGACAGGCTTTGCGAGACACAGATCTGGGGCAGTCAGGAAGGATGCCTGGGACTTGGAGCATTTGACCCAAAGCCTCAGAGCAGCCAAGGGCTATTTGCTTTGCAAGTACAAAGCCTAAGGAGACTGTGACTTTGCCCAGCCTGCAAGTATCCTCAGATGCACTGGCACTTGTGGAGATCCTGCTGGAGAGAGAGCTGGCTTGGAGGCAGCACTTACATTGTGAGCTTTGGTGATGGTAATAGTGAGTCCATCTTGCTTGGGTCTCCTGGAAGTAACAGCCATTCCTTCCTGCTCAGCTCGCTTTTTGTCCTCTTCTATTTCCTGAAACAGATACGTCTTTATCATCAGCCTGAACCTGTCTCTCTACAGATGTTGTCCATGTTCCTGTTTAGAATTTCTCCTAAATTCTTCTACCTCCACTTTTGAAAGGGAGTGGACCAACTTGTGTCCCTTCCACATGCCCTTGGAAGGGGTGACGGTGGCTGGGACATACGGAGAGGCTGGGAGACACACCAGGCCTGCAGAAAGGGAGAGCTGTGCACAAAAGCCAGGGTCTCCGTGACAGACTGGGGTCAGGGCATTATGTCTTGCCAGGAGAAGGTGGCTGTGATCTGCCTATCTACTAGGCAGCTTCTAGAAGCCAAGTGATGGTAGTTAGGTACGTAACATTTCATATGGAGTGAGGGTTCCTCTCCCTGACTGCTTGTAGCATTTGGTCCTTCCTATAGCTTTCAGCAAGGTACCATTTTGTTGCTGTCACCAGAAAAGGTCCAAAATGACTCCTCTGGTATCAAAGGAAATAAATCTTCTAAGCAAGATCCAGTCCAGAACTCCACTGAGTCCTTCAGCTCGAGGTCTAAGACACAACAGCTCTGTGCTGGATTCAAGACTACCTGCCCAGCTGGCAAATGTTAACCAGCTCCAAAGCCAAGAGGCTTTGTGCACAGGGAAAGAGGTGGGAAAGGTATGATAGAGACAGAGGTAGCATAAGAAGAAATGCTGATGTAGGAATGGAGATGTCAGCAAGCCTGGTTTCCAATTTCAAGAGCCATAGCAAAGGGCAGAGCTTGGCCCACCTGCTCCAAACAGTATCCTGTGTAATAATGTTATCTAACCAAGTTGTTCCTACGCTGCTGACTGTTTTCTTCATGCAGAGAGCTGTGAGGACTCCAAAACAGAGGTGGGGAAGATAAGAATCAAGTAGACTTACCTGATATCTTCGTATGAGCGCTTCATTCTTCTTCCGCAAAGCCAGGATTTTCTTATCAAGTTCAACATCTTTCTGTTCTTTCTTCCTTAGCACGGCATCATCCACTGTGGCATCCTGAAAACAGAAGGAGCAAAGCTTTTCCCAATCACCACACCAACAGGAACCAAACCTCATCCTTCTGATTGAATGGGGGGAAAGCTGAAGGGTCTTTTCCTTTCATTTCTGTACTTAGACCTCCACTTAAAAGGACACTGTACCTTTTTAGTTGAATTTTTGAATTCTTCCTGACAGAATTAACTCTTTTTTGTAATTATTTTTTTATTTTTTTTAACACTTCTGTTTGGCAGTGAGATAATTGGAGCAAAAACGTGATGGCCCACTTTGATGGCTGGCAGTAGGCTCCAGAGTTAACACAGCACTTATTAAACGAGACCTCTCCCTGCTGCTGGTTCAGGTGCTGCCAGGCACACCCAGTGCCCTCTGTCTGCATTCAGCCAGCACCTAGGTTACCGCAGGGAATTGCAAAGCAGATTTCTAAATTCTAGTGACAGCAGCGTCTGGTGGAAATTAATGCTGATGGGTATCAACTCACTGCAGCAAGCTGATCCATTTCATCTAGCCTCTGCCTGGTGTTTACAGGAAGAGCAAGGTGGCAGGGCTGAGATCTCCAAGGCACTACAGGTTTATTTTTAATCAGTGTTTTCGTGCTCTCCTTATCAGCATGGCATCTGCGTGCCTCTCCTCTGCTCACACACAGCTGGGTGAGACAAAGTGAGACTGGCGAGGGGAGGAGAGAAAACCCTAGGTTTATAGGCAGGCACCGGATTTGGTTTTGCTGCCCTTGCAGCTCCAACCAGTGGGCTACCCCCAGCCTGCCTTCCCTGCTGTTTGGACCTGTGCAGGAAATCTGCTGTAGGATCACTGCAGCAAATCTGCAGCCCACCTGCACCAGGAAAAAAAAAAAAAAAAAAAAAAAAAAGATGGGGCCCAAGGAGAAAGCTGGGCCCCATCTCCAACCCCAGCCTCGGAAACTTCCGAGCCCAGCCCCTGTGCTCTCACCTGGGCTCCTCACCCAAGGAGCCCCCTTCAGGGGTGGGCACAGCACCTCTGGGGAAGTAGATCTAATAAAAATGGAGAAGTGAGGCCACAGCAGGAGGTAAAGAAGAAGAAGACCCTTCTGGAGGGGGAGGAGAGGGCGTCTGGCTTAGCGAGGACCCTGGAGGGGCTGCTGCCAGTGGGGGGGCCCTGGCACTGCCTGAAAGGGCCAGGGCTGGGGAGCAAAAATACAGGGGAGAGGTGCTGGGAGGGGAGCGGGATGTTTTTTCCTAAGGGTCTGTTTGGTTGGGTTTATTCTTAAAGCCAGAATCCGGCATTAATAGATGGTTAATTGGCAAAGAAAACCAATTGAAATTTCTTGAATCACTAAAGCGTTTTTGCCCATGACGCATTAGCGACTCACGCTTTTTGCCAAAGCCCTCCCCATCCCTGTTGGCTTCCTAATTCCTCACAAAAATAACGACCCCTTTAAGTCAATTATCAGTTTCCCCATTTTCACAGGACCTCATCACTGCAAGCATTTCTGCTGTCCTCCCTTCTCCCAGGCCCAACAGCTCCCGGCTGTGCCCATCCCAAGGGCAAAACCCCCAGAGCATCCTCCACAGCTTGCTCTATAGCATTCGAGTGCCATTTTGCAGATGAATTATATATATATATATATATATATATATATATGCTGCCTGTATATATATATATTTACTTCTTTTTTTTTAACTCTACCTGCAGCCATGGACAAAAACATTCTCCCTAGTAATCCTGTCAGCCCCACTGGTGAAAGCCAGAGCAGCAAAGCCTGGGAAGAGCTTCTGCACCGGCTGGAGGGGTTTTTCCTTCATTAATCATGACATAGCAGGTGTGACCTCCTTCAGGGAAGGATACGTCAGGGTCTAGCCACGGCAGCTGGGGACACGGGATCTGGGTCTGACAGCCGCCGTGCCCGGGGTCCAGCCTCGAGACATAGCCAGCGGGCTTGTGAGTCCCTTTTCCTGGGAAGGGAGGGTTTCTCCTGCATTCCTGCTTTTTGCCTGGTCCTAATTAGGTCACCAGAGGAAAAAAGTGGAGCGGTGGGTATCCAGAGAAGGTGCTGTCAAACAAAGTTTTTCTTAAACTGAGCAAACACGCAGTGAGAAGCACAAGGCTTGAAAGGAAAGAGTAAAACCACAAAGCTGTAGCCCAGGGGAGGAAAGCCTTTGACTCTGCTCCATGTTCCCAGCTAGGTTTATGCACCTCATCCAGCGACTTACAGGGCTCCAGCCTCCTGAAGCTGTGCTTGCAGTGTGCCTGTACATCAAATGTGGCTGGATTTAGGCGCTGTGAACCTGACCCTTGATTTTTTGTGTCTCTCAGTGGAGTTGTTAGCATTTTACCAGGATGGGAAATGCCCAGGAATATCCTGCCTGTTTGAGAGAGCAGGATTTTGGATGAGCTGGAGGAATTATTGTCTTAATGTTACAAGGTTTTTGGCTACCCAGGAGATGGACAGAAGTAAGAAGAGGGGCACGTTTGATCCACCAGCCCTTTGGTAGTGGCCGTGCTGTGGTTTTGTCCTGTACTGGTGCAGAACCTGGGCCATGCTAATGCAGAAAATAACTTTAGATAGCACGTGGGAATTCAGCCAGGGGTTAGCATCGCTGCTCTTCCAACAGTGTCACGGGGCTCCTGGGAACCAGGGCTGCAAATCATCTGCTGTTGTATATGGCCAACGCTCGCTTTCAAAGGAAGGGATCTCCAGCTGCTGAATCACTGCACATCCCTGCAATGCAAGGTATTCCTTTCAAGGGCTTTACATGAAAAAAACAAAACAGAGCTAATGACATTTCAGCTCTGATCAAGCAGACCTGTGCTTGATCTGGACCATCACTGCAAAGAATAGGGTGATGGAGGGGGCAGAAATCACCCCCCCAAAATGTTCTTTGGAGAGAGGTCGACAGCGTGATACCATCACAGAGCAGGAGGTGGGCTGGATGTGGATGTTGTCAGAGAGCAGAGAGGATAAGGGCAGGGAAACCAGTTTGCACAAGCACATCTTCAGTCGTATCCCCACAGAGAGGCATTTCATCGGTGCTGATGTAGCAGCCCTTGCCGAGGGCAGCTCTGCCAGGACACAGGAACACATTCATGTCCAGGTGGAACAATCGGGACATTTAAACCACTCCCCCATGTTCTTCTGGTGGACAATGGGATTTTGTCAAGGTCTACAGAGAATGAAAGGCGCTTTCCCATCGCCATCCATCATCCAGGTATGTGACAGGCGAGTCGATTGTATACGTGGGTGGATACACTTTTGTGGCCATTTTACAAGCCTGATTAAAGCTGAATTCAGTGTTTACCTGAACAGAAGCTATTCTGTGAGCTCTAAATTGGCAGGTTTGGCGTTTGCCGGGTGCTGGGGTGTTGGCTGCTTGAGGGTGGGATCAAAGCGGTGCATGCCCTCAAACACACCCCTTTCATCTTCAAATCGCTTTGAACAAAGACCGACGGAGCCGCCCGCTCGGGCAGAATTCAGAAACTCCTGCAGAGACTGTACTCGCGCTCTTCTCTGTTAGCAGGCAAAAGATGGAGAAGTCCTGCCAGGCCGTTCTGCCTCCCTGCACGTTTGTCAGCATTTTGCATCGCCACACAGCTACTGCGGGGGGAAGGGGGTCTTTCTATATCCAGCTGGAAACAAATCACTCAGAGGAAAGTTTCACTGGTATTCACCACTTCACCTCCACATTATTAACGAAGCCATTCGGGTACTTCTGCGTGATGTTCCAGCGAGTGCTGGGGAGCTGCGGATGCCCCTTCCTCGCAGCCCCCAGGGCCACCAAGCATCCCACGGGGCACAGAGGCGCCGAGCAGCGTTTTGAGCCCACGCAGCGGCTCGCAGGGGCTCACCCATTGTGCAAGGCAGCCAAGTCAGCGTTTGCTGGCCAGCCACCGCGCCGAGCCGGCCAACGGCCGGGGGGATGTGGCCACCTCTCACTGCAGGAACGAAGCTGCCACCCCAGCCCCTGCTGAAGCTGGTGCTTGGGATGAGAAGTGGCCACGCTGTGCCCTTCCCAGAATAAAGCTCTTCCGGGGAAGCCAGGTGCCCGTATGTCACGGCGATGGGCGAGTTATAAATGCCTTTGGCAGAACGACCACGCGATGGCTTTGAATCAGAAAGCAGCCGAACCCAGTTCCTCCTCGATAGTGAGGCAGAGCTGCAGAAAGGGAGGCCTGCTTCTATCCCCAATAAAATGTCACGGAAGGAGAAATGGAGAGCAAGTGCCTTCGCACTTCAATTACATGCTGACATCTCGCTCTGCCGTGCCCCTGTACCCCGGTGGCACACACACGCGCACGGTGCAGCTCATCGGGGGCTGAGGGGTGTCTCGCTCAGGGCTGTGTCTGCATGCAGCGTTTTCCTGCATACCTCTCCGACCATCTGCCTCTCTAGTGAGAGCCCTCGGAGGCAGCACGGGTGGGAAAGAGCGAGGGACAGGAGGTTGGGGGGAGGGACGGGAAGAGAGGAGCGGGGGCTTGAGCTAACCCTCTTCTGCACGAGCAAACGCATCCGCTCTTTTTAAGAGATATTCTCTGCCCTTGACAGCTGCGGCTGAAACCCTTGCCGGGATGGGCAACATCCAGCCCTCCCCGGCTGGGTGCTCCCTGTTCCAGTCTCCCACCCACCCGGGAGCACATTGTCCTGAGCCTGCCACCGCAACCTGCGACATGCGAGCCCCGGCACCCAAAATCCTCCCCCACCACAACATTCCCCCCCTCCTCCATGACGCAGCAGGGTTCGTTTACTCTCTGTAAGCAAGGAATAAAAAAATAATAAATAAAAAAAAAACAACAAAGCCACAAGCACCAAAAGGCCACCCCGAGCGCGAGTCGTTTCATGGTCTTTTTAGGCGAGAGCCCCCGCTGCCCCGCGCCCCCCCGGGACCCCAAAGGCAGCACTCACAGCTCGGTGCATGTCGGACGTCGGCAGCAAAGCCCGGCGGATTCCAGCGCAGAGCTAAAAGAGGAGAGCCATCAGACGGCCTTTCTCAGCACTGGTTGCACAGCATACAAGATCATGTTTTGATTACAAAAGCCTCGCCTGGGCTCCCAGCCAAGAGCACTGGCTGCCTAATATACCAAGCGCAGACAGGGTTTTGAGTGCCTGTGTCCTCCTCTCCGATCTCACTCTCTTTTTAAAAGAAACACTCCCCCTTTTCCCCCCTCCTGACTCCTTTTAACTTCCTGATGCCACAAGCCCTTGTTCAAAGTGGAGAAAGCTAGCGAACAATGAAAAATGGATCAGGCAAACAGCTTGACTTCGCTTCGTGGCCATTCATGGGGTCGTGTTATTTGTTATGCATGGCTAGCTGCACGCCTGGCGGGGAATTGTGAAAATATCTGGGGTCCTGAATGTCTTGTCAGTGCGAGTATGTGCATGAGCCTTCACGGGAAAACAAGTGCCAGACTTGCCTTTTTCTCTTTATTTTCATTATTCTCTGGGAATTATTTCCCTGCGTTAAAAAGGCACCTTTCGTTCAGGGAGGGGGGAGAAGCGATGCTGTGGGCTGTATGCTGTCAGCTTGGCACTGTGAATGGCAAAAAGCACAGCTAAGGGAGAGGGTCCCTCAGTAAGCCCCCACTGAAACTGCAAAAAGGACCCCATAAGAGTCACAGAGGGGCTTTCCGAAACAGGCAGCATTTATCTTCTTTGTCTTGGGTTGCTGCACTCAAGCCCTTATCTCAGCACCTTGTCCCATCCTATGTGCTATTCCCACCCTCATTGCAGACAGGTGCCTTTTCCTTCACCCTCCGAGAGACCTAGACCCTACAAGAGATGAACAGGAGCTGGAAGCACACAGGGGGATATTTTGTTGCCCAAAGACTTTCCCCCACCCCAAACTTCATGAGAATCCTGCTTTGTTTGCATGTCATAGCATTAAAAAAGGAGTTCCTCTGCTGCAGGTACCTATCCCCTCTAATGCTTCTGAGCAGGTCAACCACTCACAAAATCCAGAAAGCTCAACCCCAGATCTGACATGGTTAAAAGGAAGCTTTTAAAAGACTTTGAAGAACTTTGAACCCAGCTCCTCCTCTGCACTTAACTCTAACTACTGGAGATCAGGGCTACTAAACAAGGGGAAAGCATGGCTTAGCTAAAGTGCTTTGAGGGAAAGACTGACCCATATTAATTAGTAGCTTCTCCAATGATGAAAGGGACTTGAAGCCATTTCCCAGGCAATGCCTCTGGATGCAGGCTTGAGGAAGGAAATGAAGTCTCTCCTGTGGATGGAAGCTTGGGAGAAAGACACAAGAGCCTTGCTAGAGCCCAAGTGCCCAGCAAGAGGTTTGTGATGGAGAAGCCTGTGCAGGTGTGGAGCCAAGCAAAGCCCTTCCTCGCCCTGGGAACCCACCTGAGCCAGAGGGAACTGGAAGGATGCTGCTGCCTTGGGTTTCCAGGGGAGTATAGTCCCTTGTGAGGGTGGAGCACATTTTTAGTTGGGCTGGGGGCCAGAGGGACAGGGTCAGCCCTGGAAGATGATGCTGGGCTGACTCGAGGCAATGCTCATGGAAACACTCTTCTCCATTGCCAGTGCCATATCCTGCTGGTACGGTGGACATGTTTCTGAGCTCAAGGAATCTGCACACACCAACAACCAGCTCCAGATTAACACAGAGACCCACTTGATTATCCCAAATATTGAGGCCAGGTTGTATGCACAGTGCAGGGTAAATGCCACGCGCAGTGGGGTCTGTTGTACCCCTGGATCTCATTAGCTAGCGGTGCTTTTCATAACCAAGCTGTCAAAGCTTGAGCTGAGCACTCACAAGCAGTTCCTACAGATTTCACAGCCACGGCATCCCAGGTCCCTGCTCTCATGGATGGTGCAGCCAGGCTCTTCCAGTGGTGAGCAGTGCCATGAGCAGGCACAGAGTGTCCCAAAATACCCTTGCCTTTGCTAATGACTCTGGTGAACTGCAGTTTCCTCCAGGGCAGCGTCCGCTGCCCTCAACACAGACAGCTGATGTTTCTCAGCTGTCCTTCACCCTGTCTGTCAGAGTGGCATAAATGAAAGGCATCTACTTCTGCATCGTCATCTGAGACAGATGAAATGATGTTTTAATGCTGTGGACACAGAAACCCAAGGGCAAAAGGGGCCAGTTAAGGGAGCAGCATCTGCAGCTTCAGCAGTGGGGCAGAACAGGCCGGTTTGGGGACCTGTTGGTGCTCTTGGTACTCTCACAGGATAGAAAGCAGGACCTTATAAATATGCTGAGATTTGTGGGGTTATATGCATGCACATATGTTTGCTTATACATGGTTTCATGGCCAGGAAGGGCTGCAATAACTCCAGAGCTGCCCTCACCTTGAGGGCTTTCTCTGAACTGTCAAAAACTCTGCTCTTATGTGGGTGTTATAGCTGGGTCCAGTGCTGCCTTCCCGTGGGATCTGTGCCTACATCAGGATAAGGGTGGTCTTCAGGACCACCACTCCAGCCCTGGGGAGCACTGAAACCCTGAGGTCAGCCACTTGGGAAGGAGAGGAGCCAGAGATGGTCCCAGTCTGCTGTTCCAGTGAGAGGGATGTGCTGGGTACGAGACATTTTGGTGGTCCTGCAGGACCTCAGGACACACCAAAACCTGTTAACACGAGCACCCTCACCTTGGTGGCTGAAGCACATCAGTACTGCTCTCTCAGGCAGTTGGCAGCAGCTATTTCCCAGCATATATCAACTTGACAGAGTACTTCAGACAGCGCATGTGTGTTACATCCGTGTGTGACAGTATGACATTTGGAGAAAACAGCTTAATTACTCACACAGGAATTTGTCCACCACCCCCAAGGTAATCCCTTTATTGTTCTAAAATAGCCAGAAGACCTTTAATAAGCAGGATGGCCTGTTTCTGAGTTGTTTATCGTGCTCTGTCCTCTGCGGGCTGGCTTGTGGCACTCTGAGGCCTGCTTGACACAGAAGCCATGGGGCGTACCCTGTGCAGGTACCCCAGGTTGGCTCTGTACTTTCCTCTTTGTGGCAGGGGGAATGTATCAGCTGTTGCTAACTATCGGCACCCCCTGAGGGAGCAGTCCCTGTGGTGGACAGAAGTTTGCTTTCAGAAAAGCCCGAAAGCTGGAGGAACCAAGAGGACGTGAGGAAATTTTTGCCATGGATGTGTGATGTGGGCTTGGCTGACCTCCCATAAGCAGAGCCTCCAGCTGCCCACTCGGAGGCCCTGGTCCCCACTCTGGGCAAAGTTTGCTGGAGATTTTCTGGGGCAAATGAAGGATATCAGAGCAAAGACCTGCCCATTTTGTGCTCACGGGTGTGAAATAATCCCTTTATCTAGCTGTGTGCTGCAGTTTCTCCCTGACCTGTTTCAGCACAAAGAACCATCTCTGACAGCAGCCCACAATCACCCTGCTCCAGGACAGCATTCAGCAGCTTGCAGACTGTATTGCTCCACATTTTGACAGCAAGTCTGTTTGTCTCTTCTCCATCTCTCTGCCTTACACAAACGCTGAAGGAAAGAATCTGATTCCTCAATAAACCTGAACCTGACTGCCCAAGAAGTATTCCTGGCATCCCTTTATCAGACCTGCCACCAGTAGAAATGACCTTGGCTTTAAACCCTACTTCCTTTTTCTTTTCTGCTCCTTGAAACTCCTCCAAAGCCACTCAGTCCCATGCCGATGCTTCTCCCAAGGGCACTGCGCCCATCTTCACCTTGGCTCTCTTCCATTTTTTGCACGACCACCATTTAGTCAACAGATGGCACTCGGTAACTGCTGGGAGAAGCAGTTAGCTGTGCTTGGCAGCCTGCTGCCAAAAAGCCAACCGTAGAAGGCATTTAATTCCTGGCTTCTCTGGGAGGCTGCTCTTATATCGTGTATTGGGACTGCAGATAAGCTGCATGGCCCAGTTTTGGAGGTGCTCCTCCTCAGCAGAACTAGCAGCCCCTCTCCGGGCCTGTCGGATGCAGGGAGGCATGGGAACATGCAGATTACTAAAGAAGAGGTTGATGGCAGCCTGGAGGCATCTCTTGTATCAGCCACAGAGCAAACTTCCCTGCAATAAGCAAACTCCTCCTTTGCCTGTCTGCTTTCCTTTCCCCTCTTCTCTGGTCCTTTGGCCAGCTGCAACTGCAGGATAAAAAGGAGTCTGAGGCGTTTCCTCAAGCCAGACAGAAGAAAGGTCAGCATATTCCCTAGACTGGGAGGCAGGATGAGCCAGAAACTTTAAACAGGCTTTATTTGGAGAGACTCACAGGGATCAAAGGACTGCCAGGACATTCATTTTGAAATACATCAATATACAATGAAACTGAAAACTACTGAAGCTAGTTAAAGGATGTAAGAGCAGTTTTCACATAGCCATAGCAGCCATACCACAGAAACCTGTCAAAATGTGCAAAGCAACTCTGCTCCCGCTGGAGGATGAGTTTGTCCCCTCTTTTTTCCCTCCCTGCACATCGCCCCAGCCTACAGGTTGTTGCCACATAACCTGTGGGTAAGTTTTGTGCCTACCCGTGTTTAATGCCACCTTGAATAACTCACGATCTCACAACCTCACTTGGCATTTTCCACTCCTGAAAAACTTGTCATTCTGCTGTGGGGCCTCTGAAGTAGTTGTAAGCTGAACAAAGACCAAGAGGATCTGCCCTCTTCCCACTTCCAGACATGTACAGCAGGGCCAAAAGCAGGTTTGCTGACCCCATTCGCTACCCCAGCCTCCAGATGTAGGACACACAATCCAGCCTTGGGAAGGGTGCCAGGATGTGGAAAGTGGCCAGGACAGCCAGTCAAGCAGGTTCTTTTCATCTTTTATGAAAATGCAGTCCATGGGGAAGGCATGGAGAGCTGCAGACAGCGACTGGCTCGCCCAGGGTGAAAGCTGTCATCAGCAGGGGCCAAGGGTGGTTCCCCATTTTTGCACATGGCTTCAGCCCAGATCTAGGAGGAGGGCATGGTCAACCCAGTGGCCTGTAGCTTGTGGTGTGCAAGGTGCAAATGAGCAAGCCAAGAGCCAGCTTGGCATGGCCATGTGCACCTTGTGAGCTATAAAGCATCCAATTTATTTGACACAGGATTTTGGGGCTACATCAGCAGCAACAGGACCCACTTCCAATCTAATGCAGCAAGAAAGAAGCCCAATTAAAACCTAACAAACCATTTCACTTCCCTTTACCAGCAGAACTCAAAAGCAAACTCTAGAGACCAACCTTAATTCCGGCATCTAAACTGGACTGAAGACTCTTCGTGGACTCCAGCGACATCACATCACACTGATGCTGCATGGGTTCAGGCTGGGCTTAGCAGAGAGACAGGCTTTTCTTGCGCAGGGTTAAGGTGTGGAGCTGATTTGGAGAACGAGCCCAGAGAAAGTGCAAGGACCAACCTGAAAGAGGCACAAAGACACCTGTGAAGGGAGGAGATGAAAAGGGAAGCCAAGGTGACAATTAAATATTAAAGGACCAGTTCAACAATAATTAATCCTAGGGTGGAGAGAAAGGGTGGAGGTACTTGAAGCACTTGCATACACTTGCTGTTCTATGTCTGGCTGTCCAAGTACTGCACTCAAGTGTCACAAAACTCTGAAAAATGCAAATAACCCATGCTGCAGAAGGATGGAAATCGTGATCCAAGAGGGCAAATTAAAACCCAGCTGGAGACATTGGTCCTTCTCCCAGCTATGGTCAGAATTTGAACCTTGTTGGCCTTGATTTTCCCCTTGCACAAGCTGAAGGGCCTCAGCCTTGGCTTTCTTTCTGGAAAAAGGAAAAAAAAAAAGAAAAAGATTCCTGCCATTTTGGATAGATGCTTTTTTGTTTCTGCCCCCCAGCCTTTCCATCTCTAGTGTCTGTATGTGTGACTTGGCAGTGAAGTATGGCTTGCCTGCATCCATGATGCCCCCCACATGCCCCTCTCACTGTTTGTATCCATTAAAGACATCAGGACCATCAGATGAAGGTAGCAGGAGCCAAATTCAAAACCACCAAAGCTTTTTTTCATATCTGTGGAACACCTTGCTGAGGGACACATGGAGGAAGAAGGTTTTCCCAGGTCCGAAAGTAGACCACACAGATATTTGGAATGCAGCTCTGTGGAGGTTTCCTAACTGGACACATCATATCACACTCAGAGAACCCCCTGCAAAATACCTGGGGAACCATCATACGTGCTGGCCCTGTACTTACTTTTCTCTGAACATCCATTTCTGGCCCCTGGGTGGGCAAGGAGGACCTTGTTCAGGAGCCTGGCCATTCTGGTGGTCCTTCTGACACTGTCCCTACAGCGTGATGGAGCAGGGCTGGGGACACACCACAGCCCAAGCACTCAGGACTAGGGTTGGCTAAAATAAGGGGGCTTAGAATTGTGTTTGTAAAAAGAAAAAAGATCCATTTCCTTTCTTCCTGGGATATTGCATTTTCTTCAATCTTTTGAGAAGGAATTTGTTAATTTTGGCCAATTTCCTCTCCAAATGTCAACTGGTGGTTCCCTGGATGACCCTGAATCCCTAGCACTGGTGCCATCTGGACAGAAGAGCTTGGTTCTTGCTGAATCCTACTGGTCCTGTGGGGATGAGACTGGCACAGGCAGGGATCAGCAGTTTACAGCCAGGTCTGCTGGCTTGAGCTTCCTTCCCATCACAGGGGACCGTGCAGGAACCAGACTAGCTGGAATCATGCTAGATCCAGCCATAAAGCCACTACCTGTGGTCTGAGTATGGTTAGGGCTGTTACTGTGAAGTCAAAAGGGACACATTCACAGCTGAATGCAGGATGAAGGCTGGGATCATGGTTAGTTCCCTGGCTGTGATGGCCCTGGGCACACGGTGGGTCTGGGCTGATGTTGGCTGCCGTCCATGTTATACCGATGAAGGCTCAGAGGACTAAGGAAATTACTGCTGCCAGCAGCACTAAGTAGCTTACGGGAGGAAAGTTAACGTGGCTCGGCTCTGATCAATATTTACAGCAGTGATCGGGAACAGGGCTGGCAGCTCAGCCCCATGAGGATGGGATGGATCCATCCTTCATTGGGATGTGCCAGCCCTGCGTAGATAGGATGAGATCCTTCTGGCAGAGAGGAAAGTCTCGCTGGTGCTACCTTAAACTGCCAGGATTAGGGATGTGCCTCAGAGTAGCTCTTCTGTCCTTCATTATACCTGCTCCTAATCCCAACTGCAGCTTTGATCATCACCTTCACAGCAGGCCAGAAACCTGCCAGAGCCACCAAACGGGTTTTAAGGAAACCATCCTGCTAGGAAACCACCCCAGGAGGCTGTGCAGGAGCCAGCATGGCCCCCCATAGTCCCAGAGCCAGCCAGAAGACTCACCAACCCCATCATCTGCCTATACCTTGACCCCTCGTCTCTCTTCTTTCCTAACTAACCTGACAAAACCCAAACTTTTACCTCAGAACAGTCATCCTGAGTGAAGGGTGCACTCCTCTACATGGAGATTCAAGGCCATCAGTGCTCACTGGCCCAGCGTTAACCATGGCACAAAGGTAATGTTAGAGTTGTGCATTGGGCCACAAGGATCGAAGAGAGTGATTTATCAAGGGTTACAGCAAGGTCCATGGGGTTTCTAGAGCAAGAAGGCAAACTGAAGAGGGAGGGTTCACCAGCAATTTGTACGGGGAGTGTGAAGGCTTGGGGTTACAGCTAGGATTTGGGTTGGAGGACCAGAATGGTGAAGCGCACCAAGAAGCTGGCCCAGTAGAGGCAAAGAGCAAATAATCAGCCTGCTGTGGTCTTCAGGACATGATCTGGGCTTAGGCAGCAACCAAAGGTTCAGCTTTAGCCCTTCAAGTCCAACAATACTGGGGAGGGAGGTGGAACTGGGAGGGATGAATCTCCTACACCATCACCAAGCAGTGGGGTTAGATGGCTGGGATGATGCACAAAGTAAGGGTTACATGTGAGAGCAGCACAAAAGGCTTTAAAGCAAGGGGAAAAAGCCAAGTTTAATGCCCAATGCTGCCGTGTTGGGGCAGCTGGTGAGTCTCTGACCATAGGGTGATAAGGGGTACCCAAGGAGGATAAAGGAGGTGCCACTGCTGTTGGGCAGTGAAATAAAAAGCCCTTCCCATGTTAAAACTTCCTAGCCAATACCACTGGTCTGATTTGCTGATTCATCTGATTTCTTTTTCTTGGCATGGACAGAGTCATACAGGCTGAGAATTTCTCTTGCTCATAAATCTGTTAGCACTGCCTTAGCAAACCCAAATGAGGAAAGGGAGAGCAGGAACCCCTTAAATACGCCTTGCCACAACAGAAAGAGCAATATGGTCTCCTCTTTACAGAGCTGGAACAGGAGGGCAGACAGTTAAATACTCCCTGGAGCTCTCAGCCAAACTTTCCTTATTGAAAAATTAGATTAGCAAGGCTGAGAGTCTCCTGGTAACTGATACCTCGTCTGTGTTTGCCGAGCGGTGATAACATGAGTCGTATCAGCCACAAAACCACGGGAACTGGCAGTGCTTGTTACCTCTTTTGAGCAACACTGCTAATGAAGCAGGGAGCTCCAGGCAGAAGGGGCCTTCAGGTCAGGTAAGAGATGCCAGAGATGTGTGTGTTGGGGAAAAGCACGCTGCTGGCTTCAGACATGGCTTTGTGAAGATATTTTGAATGCACTTTCATCTGCTGATGCAGAAGGGCTGTAGGCAAAGCAGGGGGCTTAAGTCTCTAACGATACTACAGGTAGTTGGAGATTTTCTTAAAATAAGATTTCTATTTTTACCAATTCCAGAAATGTCAGTTCAGGAAAACAGACTTTTTTTCACGTGACCAGCTGACTGCAGTCAATCTCCTGCTTCGAAAAATCAGTATTCTGAAATCTTGGAGCTGTCCCCCTTTCTGTGTTTTCAAATCATAACATCCAGTTCCAGAGACAGCAAAAATGTTCTCGTCTCTCACCTGGGTGTTACTCAGCATCAATCAAAATCCCCTTTTTGCACAAAGCTGTGTCACTGCACAGCTTGGAGGCCCAAGGTATTGTCCGCAAATGGTGCCTCCCAGTGTTCCCCTTGCTATATTTATTATCGATCTGTCCTTCTGAAAAGAAAATTTAATGTCTGAGGCCCACTGACCTGCGATACTTCCCTTTAAGCAACAATTTACCTTCATCAAGCCGGGAGCAAATACAATATGAGAAAAGCAAGGTGTGCAGAGATGCAACAGATACAGCAGAAAAATTGTGACATGCTCCCTTCTCTGTCAGGATGGATGGTGGGAGGGTGAGTCTTAGACATGTCCTGCTCCCTCCCACATCTTCTTACCAAGAGGGGTGCAACTCTCACCTGAGTGTTCAGGTCTTCTGGTTCTGCTGAAGTTATTTCAAAAACCCCATAAGTTCCTCATATTCTCCTTCATGGTCTCTACAGAGTCTGCATCTACCTTGCTGCTTCTCTCTCTGAGCTGAGAGAACCAAAGGCTGTCTTAGCAATATGGGTCACATATTGCACTCAGCATCCTTTCTACACTTAGCAGACCATGTATGTGCTGCAAATCAGGACTGACAGCAATGGGACAAAACTCCCATTTCTGGGTTGTGCACAGGATGTAGAGAGGGTGACTGGCAATGTTCCAGTGCTTACCTGAGGGTTCAACCCCTTCCAGATAAATGGCCCCACACCTTTATTTATTCTTAGGGTTGAAAAGGAAGTTTCCCCAATTCATTGCATTCTCGAGGCCAGATCTCCTTTCCTTCTTTTACCACCTCAGTAAGCACACAAAAACCTAAAAGCAGCCACTGACACTCCAGAGACACAGGCATCTCAGTGCTAAACTTTAATGTGCTGTGAAACACTTGGGTTTAGTGTTTTTTTGCAGAATGAGGCCTGAAATGTAGGGCTCACATGTGAATCGCAGGAACCTGGGAATGGGATGGCTGGTTTTGAAGTGCTGGTTTTTGTACAGGTATTTGGCTGCATCCTGCAGGACCATGCTGTGAAGGCTGTCTGCAAGATCCTCAGTTCCACTGAAAGTCAGTCATCATTTTCAAGCCTTTTAGAAGCTAAAGAGGGTGTTATAGCAGATACAGTTAGTCAAGTCAAAAGTTGATGTCCCAGCATCTTTTCTGGCCTTCTCCAGCTGAGAACTTGTGTACCAAACCCTCCTAAGGACAGTATTTACCCGCAAAGACTATAGCAGTCTTGGATATCTCAGGATGCCCTGAGGGAACTGGCTCACTGTCAGTCATGCTGGGAAATGGTGAGAACATATGGGCTGCTTCAGAGCAAATGTGGCTTCGGTGCCAGCACAAAGCACTGTAGAAAATGGTACAATATTTTTACAGTGAGATTTTCCCTGCCAAGACAATGCTGAATTAGGTCTCCATGGGCCTCCTGCCCCCTCATCAAATTCATCACATCGCTGATTTGCTTCAGTTTGCACTGCGTTTGTGCCCAGAAACACCACTGCCATATGCCTGGTACCTTCTCAGCCCATGGTATTGTGTCAACAGCCACTCAAAGGTTGCCAGCACTGCAGGAACCTCGTGGTCACCCTGAGGAGCAGAGAAGGGCTCTGCCTGGACCTCTGCTCCCTGTGGACCTCCTCTTCTCCACGGGCTGCAGCTCCGGCCCGGGGCCTGCTCCTGCGGGGGTTCTCCATGGGCCTCAGCCTCCTCCAGGCCACATCCACCTGCTCCACCGGGGGCTCCTCCACACATGGGGGGGCTGCAGCGTGGAGATCTGCTCCATGTGGGACCCATGGGCTGCAGGGGGACAGCCTGATCCACCAGGGGCTTCTCCACAGGTCGTAGGGGAACTGGAGGACCTCCGGCCCTCCTGCTGCACTCCCCTTGGGGGCTGCAGGGCTACTTCTCACTCCTTGTTCTCCCAGCTGATGTGGCACAGGAGAGTTTTTTGTTTTGTTTTGTTTTGTTTTTCCCTTTCTTAAATCTACTCTCACAGAGGTGCAACCAACATGGCTTATTGGCTCAGCTCTGGGCAGAGGCGAGTTCCTTTGGAGCTGGCTGGAACTGGCCCTTATCTAACATGGGGCAGCTTCTGTGGTCTTCCCGAAGAGGCCACCCCTGCAGCCCCCCACTACCAAAACCTTGACATGTAAACCTAATATAAGTGGTCAGCAAATGACTTTGCATACAAATCCCTTTTAAAACAAACAGCAATACTCCATAGCAGCCACTGGTTTCTGCCTCCAGCTCACTTAGCTCTCCCCTCTGCTCTCCTTGCCCTGTTGGGATTTGCATGAGGTTCCACATCCACATGATGGAGAAGTGGCTGTATGACTGTGTGGTGACTTAGATTAGGGCTGCATTTGCCCTTGATCTGGCTCCTCTTCTCAATCACATCAGTCACAGCCCCTGGTTGAGATCAGGCTTTCCAATCACACCCTGAGCTGAAACAGATACAGAAAAGCACTCACAGCCGCAGCCCCTGTACTTCGTGGCTTAGACCTCTGCTTGCTCAGGTAAGTTTTTTAGGCTGTCATCATGATGGATGGGTGAGGTTGCGTGGGGGTGTGAGGAGCCAAGGAAAATAGGCACCAAATTTTGTTTTTCGATAGTTATATTTCCAAGAATTCGCAGCCTCGGTGCAACTCCGAGCCAGAAAAATGCAGTCACGGACCACTTCATCCGACTCATGTAAATGGAGTCACAAACAGGAAAAAGACAAGCTCCAGTGAGCGTGGATGTGTGCAGAGCTGCGTGTCCTTGGGGTGCAACAGCACTGCCCGTGCCACGCTGCTGGCACTGCAAATCAGACCAGCTCTGTACGGGAGACCAAACATGTGCCCAGGCCTTTCTCTTCAGGCACCCAGAGCTGACATTTTTGGCATGTCAGCCTAGAAGCAAGTAGCTGTTTGGATAGATGGGTTCAAGACTCAGGTCTTGGCATTTAAACCATGACCAAAGCACATTTCTAGATCTAATTTAAGCCCTCCTGGAGTTGCAGAAGGCAGGCCTCTACATTCACCTGTAAAATAAGCTCTGTATAGTGAAGGTGAACGGGGCTTGGTTTGCTAACACAGCACCAGCTGCCCCGTGGACCTGCACTCTGGTTAAGGAAGCAATTTCAAGGGCTGAGGTAACAAGGGGTTTATGAAGCAGAAGAGCCCAGGACTGCTGCTGCTGTACCCATGGAAATCTTCCAGCATGGGAGGGGACTGGCACACAGTCGCTGGCTTTGAGGAGTGAAAATACCCTTGCTATTTTATTGCTACAGTGAGCACGGTAGCAGGCCAGAGTTCGAATGTAGCTGGCTGCAGCTCTCAAAGATGTTTCACATTGCTTGGAAACCAGCAGCCTGCTGCAAACCAGAGCAGCGTGTGCAGCCATAGAGCAGCCACAGGCTGTACTGTGATCTGTGGCCTTGGCATGACCACGGTGACTCCAAAGGCTCATCTGTGCAGAAATGCTCACAAATGCCATAATATGAGTGATTTTGCTGGAAAAAAAGCACTGTCCTCAACATCGTGGTGGGGTCATCACTGCAAGCAGTCGCGGTTGAGCATGGTTTTCCTGGGACCCAGGGTAGCACTGCAGTGAGAGGCAGGGATGCATCCACATGCAAAGGGACTGATCCAGACCACCCTGTCTCCATCCTGCTGAAGAGTCACCGTGGAAGAAAATATTCCTCTGTATGAATGTTTGGTGGGCAAGAAGGTATCAGCTTGAAGGAATGGTCTTATGGGTATCAGTTATGTCCCTAAAAGAGTTTTGGGGTCCCATTTTCTCAGCCTCCCTGTTCACTGTTGATTTTTTTCCATGAGGGCATGATATCTTCTCGGCATCAGCACAAGCCTCCCCTACCAGAGTACAGAGATCTGCTCTACTAGTCTCAAACCAGCCAAGCACAGAGAGGCCACAGAGTGGAAATATTTTAGATGGCACCAGGCAGTGGGTACAACAACAGCTTCTGGTCGATGGGCACAAACAGTTCCTCTGCTGCTGCAGTGAAGGGAGGAGAGCCAGGCAGCTTTTGAGGAAAGGGACTCCTGGCTTCCAGAATTTCAGCCACCACAGCTGCTCACTCTTATCAGCAGGTCCCGGCAAAGGTCTAGGTGAGGCTCCTGCTCCGTGCCAGCCTCCTTCTTGCATGGGGATGGCATGGTATGAATGTAGCCGTATTTGCAGCAGCCTGCTCACATCGGTTGCCAGAAGGACTGCAGGACTTGCTGTTTCTTTCTCTGTGCTGGCACCGGCTGCTCACAAAGCCAGACACACAGCAGAGAGGGAAGCAGCAGAACGCGGGTGTCTGGCCAGAAAGGCAAGGGCTTGTTTTGGAGCATTGCTGTGCAACATGGCTGTGCCGGCTGGTGGCAATGCCTCAGCTGGGGGACAGCCACGTGCTGTGTACACAATCCTGCTGCTGGTTGTGGATTGCTGCAATCAGGGCAGAAAAGCCCTGAGGATTTACCCTGGCTGAAAGAAGTACAGGTGTGCAGGTAATATTTCCACCTCATTTTTCTTCCCCAGGTGCTCTGAGAATCCACCTAACCGAAGAAATGGCCATTTGAAAACCCCAGGGCTCAAAGAGGATGGGGTACACAGAAAGCCCCTCTTGCTGTGCAGCAGTTTTTGTGACTGATGGGCGCTGCAGAAGCTCCCAGGTTTTCTGACATAGCAGCTGATGTAAACACGGTGGTCTGTGTTGTACAGGGAGGAGATGACCATCGCTGCTCTCTCTGGTCTTAAAGTCCAACCACGTGCTCGTGCTTGGCAATGTTTTTGAGAACAGGAGCTGCTTTGCATACAGCAGCTGCCTTGGCAGAGCGCGTTTGGTGTTAGTCACGTACATATGTAACACTGGGGGCTGAGAAAGAGATGTCTTCAACTGCGATAAAAGCAGCTTCCTCTGTCATTCCCTTTGACAGCTGTTTTCCTTTGCCTGTGACCCCCATGGGTTGTTACTCATTATGCATTCAGGTAAGGGATCCTTTGGCTGTTACTGAGATGCTCTCAGGTATTGCCCAACACCCGACTTTCTTTCCCAGACCACTCACAACACTGGAATTTTCTTTGTGTCCTATTCTGAGGAAGCTAAATGTCTAAATGATAGGGACTAAAAATGACTGGCAGCCATGGGAAGCAGAGCACATGTAGCTCCAGAAGTGCTGGGCATGTATCATCTTGGCTCACTGTGCCATCCCAGGGATGCTAAGCAATGCAGGCTCTTCAACCCTTTAACAAATAGTTAGTTTAGAACCAAAAAGTAGCCTGGCCCATGTTTCCAAAGGGGCCAAACCCCAAAACATTTCCTAGGGAAGCAAGAGGGAGAAACATAACGAAAGACTCAACAGCAAGTTAAAGTTCACCTCTGTAAAAAGGTGAATGGGAGCAAAAGCAGAAAGTGCAGAGCACATGGGGATGTCTTGTGGCAGCACTGGTGGAGACAAACTGAAGTGATCCGAGCCAAAAGTCAATGCTGAGTGTCAGCAATCAGCCAAGAGACTGCAAAATGAAGCCTGAGTGTGCTCCGAGTGTGCCAGGGCACTGCGTGAGCTTCGCTGAGCCGACAGCACCCAGGGTGAGAAATGCTGAGCTCTGCTAAGGGGGTCAGGACGACATGAACCGAGCTAAATTCTGCTTGTGGAAATGCTGATTTACAGGGGAGAGAAATGAATTGTGCTAAGATAGGGTGCTGTGAAATGATGCACACTGAACTGTGACAGGAATCCATTTGGAAATGCTCTCAGTCACATCTCCAACCCATAAAAGTAAAGCCTTTTTCTGCCTTCTTAGAAGTCTCTAAGGCTATGCTCAGCTTGTACTCCTAAGGAGAAAGGGAGCCTTTTTGCTGACTTTAACAGGAGATGTAGGAGAATGTCCAGACTGTGGGGATTTATCACATGCAGAAAGTGAAAAGCAGTGTTCACTTCTGATGCAGACTTCTGTCCTACAAAGGAGAGCTTGAGGGGCAATGCTTTGCATTCAGTTTGTGAAAGAAATGCAAGTGGACGGTGAGCAAGGGGGTTAGGAAGAGCAATAAGCTAAAAAAAAAAAAAAAAAAAAAAAAAAAAAAAAAAAAAAACAACTTCACGTAAAAAATGTATCAAAGCTTAAATGTAAAGTTATTTCTCTCATCTCTTTCAAAGGTCAATCAGGAGAGGTAAGAAATCTGTCTTCATTTGCAACAAATACCAATTTTGTTTGGGGAGCTCAAGCCCAGAGACAGCAGGCTTGCTGCTCTTGGATGCTCTTTGTGAAATGAGAAGCAGTTGATGGATCCCCTAAGTTTCTCGGGCAGCAGCAGCAAATTGCTGTTTTGGATGACAGGGATTTTTTTGCAGCACAGCAGCTCTGTAAACCTGCCTCAGCCACCTCTTGCATCACCCCTGGTGCATCTTTATCCCATTCACCTGTCGTATATATTCCTTCTCCTTTCCCCTTGATCTCTGCTCACCAGATTTTCTCTTTTCCACACATATCTATTTCTGTCTGTCTGCTTTTTTAACATTCCTGACCCCACTTTTTTTTTTTTTTTTTGCTATATTTCTCTTCTTTTTTTTTTTTCCTAGTTTTTTGTTTGTTTGTTTTTGGTTTGGTTTTTGGCCACTTCTCTCTCTGTCCCTCTCACTCACCTGCCTCCTCCTCCCTTCACGCTGGGGCACTCTGGGGACCAGCTGGACCCTCCTGATGCTGGCAGGTCTCAGATGTGGGTTGCCATGGCAAGGAGCCAGCTCCTGCACTGCTGAAGAGTGAAAAAAAGCCAGCATGTGACGTGCCAAGCCACCACTCCAGCCCCGGCCCTGTGAAAACATCCCCAAGAGGCAGGCGGGCAGCCCCACTGACACCTCGCACTGTGGTTAGCAGCGACCTGGCATCACGAACCCTGCTGTAGTCCCCGTGTAAGGGCAATTGCAAACAAAAAATCCACGTCAAATACCTTACAAGCCACAGAGGAATCCTGCCAAACCGTGGGAGTGAGGAAGTGTTATCGCCCCCACTTCACAGACAAGGAGTTC
Source organism: Anas acuta (assembly GCF_963932015.1). Classification (NCBI taxonomy): domain Eukaryota; kingdom Metazoa; phylum Chordata; class Aves; order Anseriformes; family Anatidae; genus Anas; species Anas acuta. The sequence goes on from NC_088983.1 coordinate 31,097,056, forward strand.
GCACATCGGGCTGAGCCAAACTGGAAGCTGTAGGATGTGACTGTCTGTCAGAAGCCGTGGGAGGTTTGCAATTCAGCCTCTTCCCACCCTCCTTTCAGCTCCCGTGGCTTTATTATTATCCTTACTGTTGTAAGTATTATTATTTAGCATGGGGAAGAAAGAAAAGGAAACAGCACCCATGCCCTGGCCATTGCGTTAATCCCAGCCCATCTTTACAGCAGATACCAGGTTTCAGTCTTTCCTGCTGGGCCACATAATGCAGCACAAGCACCAGGTGCTCGGCGGCTCCGATCCTACCGGGCAAGCAGCATTTCTGTGGCTCAGGCCGAGCAGAGCAGGCTGCTCCCCTCGCCGTGGGCAGCACCCCGCAGCCCAGCCCAGCAGGGATTGTCACACCCCAGCCTGAAGTCTGCCCGTGGAAACTCCCTCCTGCTGGGTTCAGAGAGGCGTGAGCCTACAGGTAGGAGAGTCAGCGCACAGGCATTAGGAAAAGCTTTTTGTTCGGTAAACTGTCTCAGGCATTTAAGTCATTAAGGCAGGAAGGGCTTATTCCAAGCAGCTAGAGGATTAGTGGGAATTATAGGATACCCTCCGGTCTAATACTCTCCCTTTTTGCTTTGGCTTTTTTTGTAGCACGTGAAGCAAAAAGGATGCCATCCTCATGAGAAAGAAGGTCACCGCCCCCGTGAGGGCATGGCCATGAGAAAGGAGAAGGTCACAGTCATCATCATGGCCCCATGTAGGGTCACAGGGGAGGTCACTGCCACCCCCCTGGCCACATGCATGGCTATGGGAAAGCGAGCCACAAATAACACCATAGCCCTTGCAATGAGGGAGGCTGCAGAAGGAGCAGCCACCCTGATGCTCTGTGAGCTCTCAGGAAGATCTGCCCATGGCGCAGGGCGATGCATGGCTACCGCAGTGCTGACAAGCAATGCCGGCGGGTCTTGTGTCCTCCACGTCGTGTCAAAACAACATCAACACCTTGTTTATTTATTTAACACTGCTGCAACCACAGGGTGAGCCCAAACACTTTGAAATGCTGCCTTGCACCTGCCGCACGAAGTCCAGGAGCGCTTGTGGGCGCTCTCCCATCTTGTGCCAAAGCTGCACAACTCCGGTGGGACGAGGGACCCAGCACCCAAGGGTGCACCACCCACACCGCCCCTTGAGGCTGGGGGTGAGGCTGCCAAGGCGAGCCTGGTTGTGTCCAACCTCAGCGCTCTCGCTTGGGGGACCCCCACCCGCTCAGCACAGCACCCAGCCTCCCCTCCAGCCTCCCCCCGGCTCTCCACCTCGCAGCCTCCCCAGGGCGCAGCCTGCGAGGTCCCGCGGCCATTGGCCGCCAGCAGCGGCACCGGCACCGCCTCCGCGGCCGCGCAAGCGCTGCGCCGAGCCTTCGCAGCCTCCTCCTCCTCCTCCTCTTCCTCCTCCTCCTCCTCCGCAGCCTCGGCGGCGCCGGCAGCGCTCAGCACCGCGGACAGCGCCCGCCGCCAGCCTCCGCCGCTGCCTCCCGCGGGCCATGGAGGCCGCGCCGGCCTCGGCCGAGCCGCGCCGGGGGGAGCCGCGGCCCCAGGGGTCCAGGTAGGGGCTGGGGCTTGGGGCGGTGGGTGGTGGGGAGGGGCTGGGTTGGTCCCGCAACCCAACCTCTGCGGTTTTGGGCAGCCCAAGGCGGCGGTGGGGAGGTGGTGGGGTGGCCTCCCCGGAGGATTTTTGGCGCTGGTGGTGCTCAGTCCTCCCCTCACTGGGTTTGCACTCCAAAGGTTTTGTCTGTAAAACCCTGCAGCTTTCTCTCATGCTCCCCCCACACACACACCTTGTGCCACCCGTGCGCCCTTACCTGGTGCCTGACACCGGCCGCAGTCGTGTTCATGTTCTGGAAATGTCAACAAGCGTCATGGGCACGGAGCCGCCCCAAATTTTCAAGCACGTTGCAATTTGTTAGACCCGAGCTGTTCACATCCACGGTTTGTTTGACCAGGGCACACCCCGAGGCGAACAAACCCCAAATCTGTTCTGAAAGCTGAGGTTCAGTTCTGTCTTCATCTCAGCATCTCCCGAGGCTGTGTGGTTTTGGGTCTCGGAGCTCTCTGAGTGACTACATATGCAATCCAGCCCTGCTTTCGGTTCAGGGCATGGGATGGGGGCTGAGCTGCCAGAATCCCCGTTAGCTTTGCTTGCCTGAGTAATCCTTGCTCATTCAACTGGGTCCTTTGCAAGGAGTGCTGCAGGCTGGGAGGGTTAAGTTACAATAGGAGTTCTGCCATCTGAAACCGGCGTGGTTTTAATTTCACTCATGCTGCATACTCGAGAACTAGAATTTATGGCAATGAAGTGCAAGCATCGCTCTCGGACTCCTAAGCAAGCACATATGTAAATGCTTCTTTATGCACAGCTCTTTGCTAGCCACCAAGTGGTTAGCTCAGCGGTGCCTGTCCTGCGGCCCTAGCCAATGCTCTGCTGAATTTACCACCAGAAAACTCCCCGTGTTTGAAAACAACCCCTTCTTTCCGAGCTTTTTAGGACCGGGAGAGCAAGGTATTGTTTTCTTTTGTTTTCTTCCAAACGGGGGTTAGTTAGCAAACACAATTTTACCTGCACATTTTCCACCACCGGTGTGCATACGGCAAACTGCATCCAGACCTTCCCTGGTGCCTAAGCGTGGGTGGGGATAGCCGAGCCCTTTGTGTCTGCTTGCATCCCATTGCACATACCCGTACCCACAGCAGCACGGGCAGCCTGAGGTAAATAAAGGTAAGGCTGCTCGGGCGAGTCAATGGGAGGAATTATAAAACTAAACTTTTCTTGGCAGACTACGTGGGAAGTGGAGTTTTGCAGTCTCATTAATTTTTCATGAAGGTTTAACGTACTCAGGAGTCTCATTAAAAAAAAAAAGAAAAAAAGATTGTAGGTCTTCTCAAGGATACGCACTGTTCTGCTGCTAGAGTGAAAAAGCAAAACAAGGAGCAACTACATAGAAATTCTCCTGTGCACAAGAATTTGACTCTGCCTAAGGAGGAGATAAATTGCTTGAGAGGTGCCCATCTCTCCCTGTCAGCTCGGCACTGGATCTACATAATAGGTGAGAGTGAAACACAACAAACCCTTCCCTAATCTCTGGAAAGGGGCACTCTCATCACCTTAAAAAACACAAGCAAACACAAGCTGTATTTTTTTTTTCCCCTTCTTTAGAGCTCCACTGCTGTATTGCTGGGGGTATGTTGAATGAGAAAACCTCAGTTTAAATTCTAGTATAAAATCCCATTCTTAAAAAGTCATTTACAACTCCCAGAGAAAAAGCCATTCGTCTCAGTGGAAGCTGACCTCTAGCATGTGGTTTTAATTCAGAAAGAATTTCTCCTTTTATTCATTTGGGAAAACTCATGCAGCTGATGTGCAAGGAAAACTTTGCTAGAAGAAAAAAAAAAAAAAAAAAAGGGGAAAGCAAATAACACTAGCTTTTCTTGTGAATGAAATTTTGCAGTGCTTAATATCTGACTGAGCGAAGGTTCCTGTGGAAATAGGATCTGGTTGTAGTCAAGGCACAGGCTCCCGCCCTTACTCTCGCTTGGTTTTGTTCCCCCTCGAGATTCTCCCATTGAAGGGAGACGCTGCCATTTGACTCTGGCATCAGCTCCATCACTTGGTAGGTGATGCCCATCATTCCTATGCAGAAAGCTTCTTTCTTGATCCCCTCCTCAGTATGCAAAGGTTGAGATAAATAACCTTTCTATTAAAAAAAAAAAAAAAAAAAAAAAGCTTATACAATTGATCTGGGGGATGATTTTTTTTTTTTTTAACAGGCCAATAAAGAAGCCTCTCCTTCAAATGCTGGGCATTTGAGGCCCGTTTCTCCCCTCTCGGAGACCCACGCTCCCTCCTGCTGCATGGCTCGGAGGGATCGACTCATTGATTTCAGCCTCTGCGATGCCTGTCACTGCTCCGCACCCCAGCGGAGGTGGAGTGGCAGCAAGCTGTCTCTTTCCTAACCTTGACCTTATCTTGACTGCTTTACCATGGGAAGAGGCTTTACTCCTTTCTCTGGCTCCCCCACATCGGGTGGGCTGCCTGTGCCCTGGCACTTGTCTCAGAGAAGCGCCGCTGCACTCAAATTGACTCGGGCAGTTTCATAAATTGGATTATTATACTGTCTAGACATCTCAAGGGGAAAGCAGCACGAGAAACACAACTGACTGCTGTGGGTAACAGGAGCAGTTAGCTCCAGTCTGGCACTTGCCCTACACCTCCTCTTTCTTCTCTCTGCATCACTTCGGCTGCATCCAGCTGAGCTTGAAGAAGAAAAAGGAGGCTGTCAGGCTGCTCCGGTAGGCTTTTCTGCGGCTGAGAGACCATTTCTGCCCACACAATCCCAAAGATGTCAAATATCTGACACGGCCCAGGATGGGAATGAACATTCAAAAAAATTGTGGTGTTGGTTTTTGTTAGTGTCAGCGTGGCACAGAGCACAGCGCAGTGCTCTGCCCACCTCTTCTGCCTGACAGTAAACAGCCATCAGAAACTCCCCCACAACCATTTTTCAAGCACAGTTCAGGGTCCCATGGGCCCAGAAAAGTGCTAGTGACCTGTTTGCAGGCAGGCGAACACGGACCACATCTCCGGTGCAGCCTTCAGCAGAT